>NW_015505271.1:387375-404991 GCF_001515645.1 Sinocyclocheilus grahami | reverse complement strand
TGTGTGAGTGCGGGAATGGTGCTCCAGAAGATATATATATATATATATATATATATATATATATATATATATATATAGTAACATTTCATATGTAGACTGTAATTATCTGCCACATAAAACAATGGTTGCGGACCCGTTCACTGATCTACATGTCTTTTAGAAAGCGATGTGAATGTTATATGATGAATAGACCTATCCTTTTTAGTCAGATTTGGAGAGAACTAGCCTTGTGTAATCGGTGATGAGCAATGATTTGCTTTTCGCAAGCAAGAGTTGGTGTATTACCAAGAGAACTAGATTCAGTATTGTCTGTCAACATTAATGTGATTTCAGCTTTCTTTGTGTTAGACACTGATTTGCATATTTTGAGTGCTTGTTTGGGTATTAACTTTATTTAATACGTAGGACATCCCGGCACAGGCCGTGTAAAAGCTCAGAAGAACAAATGCTTCCTGACCTGCCAGCTGACATAGGCAGGTGTTTGAGAAACATGTGAAATCTCTCACCTCTTTCTGTTATGCACTCTGACACATGATCTCTAAACTGAAATGGCAGAAGTGCACCTGTTGAAAAGGGAGGACAATTAAATACTGTTCAGTGTTCCTCATGGCAGTCATAGGTTATTGAGTCACTAGAGGCGGCATGATGCAACGCATGTGTTTTTTTTTGTGTGTGTGTGTGTGTGTGTGATGTGTGACTCTGCGTTGTGTACAGCACAGCCCGAAACCTTTACCATTGACCCCTCTGATTATTAATAATTCCTTCTTTGGGGCTGTAACATGCCTCTGCTGCAGCAGTGATCATCACAAGGAGAGGCTTAAGGTGGAGTGACCTATATATCAAAGGCCAGCTGATTCAAATCAATTTGGGTATAACTAGCTTTAAGCCTCTTAACTGATTCTCAATGGTGAATCTTTTTTATATCCATATAAACAATTAGGTTTGTTGTCTAATTTCTGTGATTTGTATAGAACAGTTGTTCTTAACTTTTTCGACTTGAAGAATCCCCACCATGTGTTCGACTATGACTGAACCGCCCTAAAAGATTACAAGGTCTCTCCTTGAACACCTTTGGGATGAATTGAACTGTGAACCGGAACCCATAGCCTACCATCGGTGCCTGACTTCACTGATGCTCTTGTGTCTCAGTGGGAGAAAATCCCTCCATCCTTGTTTCAACATCTACTGGAAAATCTACTAGAAAGTGGGAGTTTTTATAGCTGCGAAGGGAGGACCAACTCCCTATTAATAGTTGTAGTTTTGGATTTAAATGAATGATTACATATGAGTGCGGTCTTTGGGTTTATGCATCTTTTTGGTCCTCTGGTGTTTTTGGATTGAATGCTTTTAACTTTTGTAATGATATGAGGGAAAAGTCCAGTGCCAGCAATTGCTGATGATCATTTCATCTTTGATATAGGGTTTACAAAACCTAGCTATTTTGACATTTAAAACCACAAACATATATCAGTTTTATTCCTACATAAGCTGGTGTAGCAATTAGCTTAGTGTAAAAGGCTACAAATAACAAATTTCAACAACATTATCCACTGTATTTTTCCTGTAAGAGCGGCCGCGGCCTTTTGTAAATTGAATGGGTCTGGCTTCCGGTGTCATCCACTTCCAGCTATTTTTAGCTGTACAATACAGCTTGTTTTGCTGCTTGACATTGCAAACTGGTGTGTCTTACCATATTATTTTAATGTATTATCTTAACTATGAACACACATGTTTGTAGTGCAATCGGTTTACTGCCCTTTGTTATACTTCTCGTTATTTCCCTACAGGGCTAATGAACCAGAAGTCTTGCACATTCACAGAAAATGGCTTACTTCCGCGTTGAAAAATAAGGTGGATATGACACACAAAATCTACATTAGATAGATCGCATTTGGAATTTGTTACAAACACTCGATGGTGGTTTGAAGTCAGACTTGAGTAAAGCGTACTATTAATTTTATAAATAGTATTATATAGCTTGATGCTAATGTTAGCTCTAATGCACCTGTTACCCTGCTGCAATTAAATTTCATGATGTATTCAGTCAAAAGAATTTACATAAGGTTGTAAGAACATTTTTGTTTTCTAGAAAGACACTTTATAATAAGTGGACCAGGAGACTACAAGGACTGGAAAAAGATTTTCAATTTCATGTTGTTTATGTTCACCTACACTGCAAAAGGACCCCGTTTAGCTCTTATGTTGTATTTAATTTAATGTTCAACAGGTTTGTTTTGGTAAAATTTTACTTGATAATTGTCGTTTTCTTCAATCATCTAATAATTAGAACACCTAACACACATTGCGTGTAAAAAGTGTTTGTTTCAGCCAGTTGAACGGTGGGTATAATGTGTGCACATGATCAGGATAGTACCACCTCCGCCTCATTTTGAGCCAGGAAAAACTCTGTATATGCTAATCTGTCAAAGTTTGGAAAGTAATGTACATGAGTTATAGATTTAACCTTCACTTTCCACTGCCCACATAACCATGTTATTTACGCTTATCTTGAAATGTACCTGACAGTTTACTCTGTCACCTGGAGCTGCAGCATGATGCTGTGAGAAATTAAAAAAACTGTCAAGTGAAAATATTTACTCTACTTGTCTAGTGATATTTACTTGTCATTGTGACATAGTTTTTTGTTTTTCACAAGGTATGACACAATAAATTCTCTTTCTGACATTTTTTTGATTGTCTATTAATTTACACTACCGTTCAAAGTTTGGGGTCAGTATGATGTTTTCTTAGAAGTCTCTTATGTTCATCAAGTGTGCATTTATTTGATCAAAAATACAGTAAAATCAGAAATATATTTTTAAATAGTATTAAACCGAAAACCGAAAAAGAGGAAACCAAGGCCGAAAAACGAAAACCGAAACACCGAAAGAAATTATGCCAATTATTAGTACCATTGCATTTATGGCTATGACTGTGTACTAACTTTACTAAAATCAAGGCATTGCAATTGCATAAATTAATATTAAAGTTTCAAAGAATAAATCAATTACAAATTATGGAAATATTTATTTAGCACATTGCACAGTATAAAATAAAATTCAAACTAAAATGTTTAACTTGACCCCACTCATGTGTACATTAAATAATAATGTACAGGCCTACTGGCCTGCAGAAAGGTTTTAAAATGAAATGTTCTCTCATAAAAACAAAGTGCATTTAGGTCAAGTACATTTAACATTTTTCTCTGTAGGACTACTACAAGAAAGTGCATTCAGAACAAGTGCAACTGCTTAAAGATACAACAATATTTTCTCTGTAGGCCTTCAACATAATAGTGTATCAAAACAAAGACTGCCATAGCCCATATGTTAACCGTAGAACTTTAACAACAACAAATGCACCAAGAATTGCAGATGTGCAAAGTGGATAATAAATATTTAAACACTAGACAAGCACATTCTACTTCTTGAGGTAAAGTGGCAGGGTTTTCTTGATGAAAAGTAGCTTCTCTGCTTTATCACAGTGAAGTCTGTTCCTCTTCTCATCGAGAACATGAGCTGCTGCACTGAACAGTCTCTCGCTGTCAGTGCTTGTGCACGGAGCAGACAAGTACTCGTGTGCCATCTTTGTATGTATGTATCACACTCATATCACATCTAGTTGTTTTGGATAAGAATTAGGGATGCACCGAATATTCGGCGTTTTCCTTTTCTGTGCCGCGTTCCTCTCATATTCAGCGTAGCGATCGGAATGTTTGGATTTCAGGTGATAAATTAAACCCGACGTGGAGAAAGTCTTTGCAGATGCACCCCCTCTTGAAATTTCGGCATTACATGTTTTGCAAATCGCTGTCCGTGGGTCTTTCTCAGATACACTGAAATACGTCCACACCGCAGACATGTTGCTTCAGACAAGCACGTGCAGGTCGCGGTTTCTGTTTGCGTCATCACAACATTTCGGCCGTATTGTTTCGGTGATAAAAGTCTTTCGGCCGAAAACCGAAAATGCCCTTTTGGGCCATTTTCGGCCGAAAATTTTCGGTGGCCGAATATTCGGTGCATCCCTAATATATATTTTAATGTAATTTATTCCTGTGATGCCAAAGCTCTTCAGTGTCACATGATCTTTCAAAAATCATTCTAATATGCTGTTTGGTGTTCAAGAAACTTTTTTAAAAATTATTATTATTATTATAGCAATGTTGAAAACATTTTTGTGAAAATATTTTTTTGTGGAAACTGTGACCGTTTTTTTTTTCAAGATTTTCAAAAAACAGCATTTATTTGGAATATAATTTTTTTTGTAAAAATGTAAAAGTCTTAACTGTCATTTTTGATCAATGTAATGCGTCCTTGGTGAATGAAGGTGTTAAATTCTTTCAAAAAAATATCTTACTGATCAAAAACTTTTAAATGGTAATCTATGTCAAAATCCATATATATATATACTCACTGTTTATTGAGTTAACAATTTCCTTCTGTGTTCTCAGATTAAAGGACTACAGCAGAACAAGGAGATGACCCTGGCTAGTAACCGTCATCTTGCTGAGCAGAACCTTAAACTCCAACCCAGACTTGACCACCTAAAGAATGAACTGACCAGGCGGTACCGGAGCCTACAGGAGCTGTTTGAGGCCTATCAACTGCGCAAGTCCACTCTAGGTAAAATACTTACTTACTTAATACTGGGATTAAAATGCAATTTCCTTTGTTTCTCTGCCTTTCTGTGGAGCATATGTCCCTTACAATAACTCTTACAAACTTATGTCCTTTATTTATGTGCCTGGGACTATTTCTACCATATGTAACTTTGAAAAGCTGCAGTGGAAGCAATGCAAACGTGTGATGCGTCCCTATAGGCTTTAACATGTTTATGTTGTTGTGGTGTGTGAACTTGGTAATCTTTTCCAGGTATAAGTTAACTCTCTGAAGGGCCTGTTTTTCAGGTTTTACGTGTAATTTTCACAAACTCTTAGGCTTTGTGCACCACTTCCCCCTATATGTCTCTCTCTTTTCATGGAAACAGAAGGCAGAACTAAATGATAGCAGATGACTGTCAGAGCTGAAAAGGATCTGTGACTTTAAAGAGAGCAGGGAACGGTATTCAGCATCCCTCCATGCCTCTCTGAACTGTGTGTGTGTGTGCTGATATTAGGGCTGTGACGGTATGGGATTTTTCTTGCACTGAATGGTTAAACACTGGCAAGAATTAAAAAGTAATGCAATTTATAAACTTTAGTGACGATGTGACACTGCCTCGATTGTGCAAGTGACAATTACTGTGTCAACTGTGCAGCGTGCAGCTCACTTATAGTGCAGACACGATGCGTGGTGATTTGAAGTCATTTGCGTATTTTGAGAAAGAAAGAGTGCGCGCGCGGTGATTCACTCACGCTGTTTGTGAAATTACGTCTCGCTTTTTTCACCTTTTTCAAAGGTTTTCAAATTACTTTAGAAGTTATTTAATGAAGAAATATGAAGGTGAGTACCTCACCTTCAGCATTATAATTATTTTACCCGCGCCGGACAGAGACTGACAGTGCCGCTGCATGTCATGCCAAACCTCTCACGGCAGCGTCATCAGCTTAAGATCGTTTTTTTGAGATCTGCCTTTTAGGGTGCTTTGTTCTGAAACGGGGATTAAAATGATTACAATGTTGCTTTTTATTATTGGTGCGGTTCGCTTTCACATGGCAAAGTTTCTAAAGGGACCAAATTTGTTAACACAAGTCACGCGAGAGTAAACTGTTGTCTCATTGGTCAAAGTTCCATGGTTTATTTTCCGGGATTCCACTTAGCTGTCACAGCTGTCATCCGTCAGGATTTTTTTTGTAGTTGTTCTTATATTAGACCGCCGATCAAACATCCCAACACGATTATTGGCCAATAGTGATCGGTAGCCGATCAATCGGAGCACCCCTACTGTATATTAAAATAATTCAATAACATTCTTTCTTAAATTATAATTCATGCATTTAGTTAAAAAGTCACCCACATTCAGTATTTTAGTATGCATAAATATCAAGATGTATATCAATTATTGTAAAAAGGCTAAAAAAATTAGATTTAGATAATAAACAAATATATATTAATTGAAAGTGAAATAGTAGTCCTCTGAATGTGGGCAATTTATGTGTCAATAAATACCAAGTTGAATATAAAATATTGTTAAAAGACTAAAAAAAAATTATTTATTTACACAATAAATAAATAAATCTTTTAATGTATTTAATTATTTATTTAAAAGATGTGGCTGAGCCTTATAGTGTAGCAGTATTAAATTTCAGATCGAGATGAGTTTTCCAGTGAAACTGACTTTTGTGTACATTTATCTTTCACTTTTCACTTCCAGCCCTTCACATCAGAGTACCACCCCCCTTGAGGTCTAGTTTCTGTTTGTTATTTTTGTGTAGATGATATAAACATGATGAGCTGTCGTCTGTGTACAGATGAAGAGAAAGATAGTGGCTTTGGTGAAGTAGGTTACCCACTTTCCCAGGCTGGGGTGGTTATGTGTCCCAGATAAGGATTAACTGAATCTGAGCAGCAATAGCAGTAGCAGCAGCAGTGGCTGTGCATCTGGCCAGTCAGCCGTTCACTTGACCCAGATAAACAAAAGCCCTAGTCTTCAGGCTAAATTGTGTGGTGAGGATCCTGTGTGTACATTAACCCTCCGCCACCCCCATTCCCAAAGCTGAGCCATAACAACGGAGAAGCTCCATGGGGATGTTTCAGCGTGACGGTCCATTTCGGTTGCTGCTGTGGAGCTGATCTCTGGAGTAACAGTGTGGCTTTGTGCCCCGAGCAATGTCAGAAACAGGGCTTGGAGAGGGGGAAGGAGTATGCCCACACAAACACGGACACACACATTCAGTATTTTCTCTTTGTCTGCTCACACACTTGCACAGAGCACAAAGTAAGCCGGGCTGGCTGTAGACCGATGGCACTCTCATGATCTGCGGGATGTTTCGCAATGAAATACAAGCATTGCATTGTGGGATACAGTATTTCATGCAGTATGCTTTGTTGTATAATGTTTATTTAGGCAAATATAAATTTGCATATTGTGCCCATTTTAGAAAGTAGTCTATTGTAGTATGGTATTATGTGCATGTGTACTTCACCAAAGTCTGATTGGGAAATGGAAGAGAACAGGCAAACTGATGATTCATTCTGCATAAAAACTGTTTTATTCTGAACAGAAGTTTTTAATTGCTCTGCAATTCACATTTGAAATGGTAAATAAGGCAAAAGTAATGAAGTGGGTACTTGCTAACTTGGAAAAACAGATCTCATTCAGGTGGCCACACCTTCCTGTCTCTAAATCAGCCAAAACATCACAACCTGTTTCATCCGGAGTTTAGTGTGTTACTTTATCCCACAGTAATAGGACATTAATGTATTAAACACAAACCTTTATTTAAAAGGCCTTGCTCTCCCTTTCTTTCCTGCTCCACTTTCATCCGTCATCATAAGAGGAACAGTTTTTAGATTGTGTTTACTGTCAATCTCAGTTTGTTGTCAAAGCATGCAGATCTCTATTCGAGTACACTGATTCACACAGTTGATAAGTCTGTAACTGATTCTGTTGTGTTATATGTGCAAGAGAAACAAGTGCACAGCTGTCAAAGACTAGTTAGCTGGTGAAGTGGATCTGCTTACTATAGAGTTAACAAAAGTTATCATGAGTATGGTAATGTTTGAAGCGGGCGTCATAATAGTTGACAGTAGACCTGGAAGATTTTAAAAAGAGCGGCTCATTCATAAATCCATAAGATCGTACCTTCCTGCTGTGGACATACTGATGTGAATTTTTGCTCATGAAAGACAATACTAAATCATTAAAAATATCCCCGTATTACCCCTATAGCCGCCATCTTGTGTCATTCACACATCATATTACAGTTAAAGTGAGCAGATCTTCAAACCAAGAAAGGGGACAGGGACTACCACTTTACAGTATTTAATACAGGAACACACACATATATGTAAAACTATTCGATTATTTTTTTATTCCATGCTAAACAATTTCACTTGGATTGGGGTGAGATGTGAAGTTCAAAAAGTATAAGACTTTTCCTTGAATGTCAACTGCATGTAGAATAATATGAGTTACAGCTTGACATTTTTCAAGTGAGGTAGGGTGTGTCATTTACATATTTTAACTCGAATTATTCACAAACTGTAACCTAAAATGAATTCAACAGTTAACAATTAAATCCAAATACACGTTTCATGACAATAGAAACACTGGCTCACAACACCACTAAACATGGAAGAGTACAGAGCTGAAAAGACGTGGTGATAAACAAGGTGAATAGCAGTAGATATTGCTGTTTTTGAGCTGATCTGAGAACAATTTTGATTAGCAGTATGTCAGCCAATCATAAGTATCAGCCGACTATTTACGAACAAGCAATGTTATAGCCCGTCATTCGAAAGAGGACAGAAAGTAGGCATTGGTCTTATCGATTATAATGGGAGCATTCGGGTTTTGTTGCATCTCTCATTTGCAGTCTGTGCTGGCTAATGTAATTAATTACAGAACTTCTAAACTGCTACCAGGAAAACAAAAAGCATATTTTGTTGGTGTCTGCAATTGAGAGTTGCAATGATAAATTGTAAATGACAGCTTACAGTGTTTAATTTGATCTGATTTGTTAAGAAACACACATAATTAATGAGCAGTGTCCAGTGTTGTAGTTCGGTATTAATGTGGTAAACATGGCAAGAGCAGCCTATTAAGTGGTTGGACAACATGTCGAATTATGTATGGTCTAATACAACAACAGTACATAATGACACTTTTGTAAGTTGCCTCTGCCGGGAAAATAAATGTAAATAGATGTAAATCGGTAAAGGGAGTGGCCATAGGTAATGAATTACAAGCTATCAAAGTGCTGTGTGAGATGTCCCGACAGTCTTAATCCATGATTGAATCAAAGCTTATATTGATTCTTTTATTCTGCAGACTTACTACTTGCTCGTATGTGTTTATTTATGTATTCCATTATAGTTATACAGTATTGGTTTGTGATCTTAAATCTCTTTTTGTTCTCAAATTCATTTTCCTCCTTGTTTTGAGCTATGTCTGTTAAGTGTAGAATATTACACATTTCTCTCTTGATAATGAATGGCTGTAATGTAAGATGTTTTGTAATTTAAGCAAACATTAAATAGATTTCTGATGCAAGTGTCTGTTGACCTCTGAGAATTTCTGACAGGCGTGTCCAGTTGTACTGTGAAATCTGAAGCCACGGCTCCTGAACTGAAAGGTGAAACACACCCTGTTGATGCCTTGGCATGCACATTGAGTTGGCACGTTTATATTGCTGCCTTTGATGTTGCACTACGGCTAAAGCCAAAAGATGCTACTTTCCTTCATCCCTAACATGTTTCATACCTTTTCAGACTAAAACAAGTTTCCTAAATTCCTACATTATCATTTCAATATCAGATAATATCTTGTTTACATGTACGTTAATGCATTTGGCAGACGCTTTTATCCAAAGCGACTTGCATTGAATTCTTGGGTTCTTGCTTTCTTAGAGAATTGAACTCATGACCGTGGCATTACCAACACCTTGCGCTACTGCTTCAGCTACTGGAAAGCAGTGATTAATTGTCATAATTTTTCAAACATCATAATTATAACACATTTTGCTTTTCTTTCTGTCCCATCACAGACGACAGATCTGGAAACACTCCCTTGGACACATTGCTCGCACTCCTACAAGCAGAAGGGGCCAAAATCGAGGAAGAAACTGAGGTACCTCCATTATCATAAAGCCTTAACACTTTTTTGAAGTTGCACTAGATATCTGCTGAGGATTGTTCAACATCTGATGTACTCATTAGTCAGTGATCATGCTATTACTTCTCTCTTTTTTCCCCTCCTTTTCGAATCAGAACATGGCCGATTCACTCCTTGATGGTGCGACCACCCTGGACACATTCATTGACGAGTATCAGAGTAAGAGGAACCTGGCGCACATAAGGAGAGTCAAGATAGAGAAGCTCCAGGAAATGGTGCTGAAGGGACACCACATGGCCCCGGTTGCACCTCAGCCCTCTCGCTCTCAGGACCTTCCCTCCAGGCCAGCCGCTCTCCATATAGACGTCAATGGTTCCCCCATGCCAATGCCCCGGCGGGCTCCTCCTCTTCCCCCTGTTAAAGTCACCCAAACTCCTCCTGCTCAGCCTACCGCAGCCGCCTCCTACCCTCCTACCTCTCCATTCGCACCGACCTCTCCATTCACTCCCACTTCTCCATACCCCCCTATTCCCCCTAGAGTAGGAAACATGCCACCCGTTCTTAACCAGGGATACCCCAACATGTACATGCAGCAATATGCCCCACCTGTGCCCCAGAGACCCCCTCCACGTATGGCACCCCAGCCAGGCTTCATCATGCAGTGAGCAAGGGACATTACGGTCTAAGGAGAAAAAAACTAAATGCACACTAGACATTAATTCAAGTCTTTTGTAGGTCCTTCAAGCTGCATGTTATAAAATATTGTGCGCCAAGTTGGAGTCTTGTCAAGTGTAAAATTAACAGGACTTTTCTGCAATCAAAGGGGCATCTGCAACAGGATCTTCAGTTTGCACTTTAGAATACTTATGTATTTGATCAGTCATGGCTGGTTATGAGTCATGCTGTTCCCGTTCTGCCCTTCTCAGTAGCGTTAGATCAAGTAAAACAGTTTTACATGAGCCTCAGTGGCTTCCATGCATAATGAAGATATCAAAGTTCAAGAACAGGCGCTCTTTTAGGCCGTCTAGACAGTAAGGCTGCACGATTAATCGAAATTAAATCGCAAAGGTGATAAATCGCGATTAGGCAGAAGCTGCGATTGTCATGCGTATCTTTCAGTGAAGCACGGTTCTGTGATCAGCAGTAAATCTCCATCCAAATGCCAGAGGGTGCTCTTGCGCTGAAACTCCAAATACACCCCACAGAAGAAATCAGGAATAAACAAGATTTAACTGCTTTCATTGATTCAACATGACTAATAAACACAGGACTACGACAATATATGGTTTATCTGAGTTCGTCTTATTATAATTTTTATTATAAAAAAAAAGTATATAATGATGCAATGCTAATCAACATAGCCTTTATCGCTGCTAATTCTATGAAATATGTTGCGTGCCTTATTCTGTGTAAGAAGCCACATCATCTCACAGAAGGATTTATTTCAAACACTCTACTGATGTTATGAAGTGAGTTTGGAGTAAAAACATGTTATTAAATGTGGTATTTTCACATGCTTTCAGATGGAGCAGCATTTACTTCACAGAGCCGTAGTTCACTGACAAGCTACACAAACAGCTTTCATAATCGCAGAACGATTTCTTTGATTTTATTATCACGCGATTGTCGTCTGCGATTATGAACGCGATTTTGCGTAGCTTGTCAGTGAACTACGGCTCTGTGTACTGTAGTAAATGCTGCTCCATCTGAAAGCACGTTATGGAGATTTACTACTAATCACAGAACCGGCTTTACCGACAAGATGCACATGACAATTGCATTCGATTAATCGTGCAGCCCTACTAGACAGAAATATGAATTTCTGTTTGAGTTGTCAAGTTCATGCTAGTATGTCAGTTCAACCACTTTAATAACTTCTGACATTTCATACCTGAAAAAGCTGCTTTAACAAAAAGGTAATGCCTATGCAAACAGACTGAGACCGAACTGTGCTGAGCTTTTTTGGGGGGGGGGGAACAAAACAATTTTTTGCTCTTCAGGTTTTCTCAGACCTGCAGCCAAATATGCTATTTGTTTTTCCAGTGGATCCAGTTTTGTGCTGGTAGCAGTAAAACAGATTTAATATAAATCTGAGTGGTACTGATGTGATGAATGAGACTGGGTTATGGAGAGGGGCTTTATGTCTCAGATACAAGCAAATTCGCGCTAATGGATGGAGTTTATTGGCTAGAATTTGAAAGGAGTGAAAGTGAATGGTAGTATGTGTGGAAAAACATGTGCAAATCTTTTTTTTAGGCTTAAGTGTGAACATTTGTGAAGCATACGTGCTTATGCCGTCATTACCGTGCATACTTAAACTGTCGCTGATGCATAATTTACCATTTTAATGTTTATATCTAACACCATAATCCTCCTTGTGTTTATTTTTGCCATCTGGTGTGAAGATGTTCATTGGAGATGTGTTTCCTTTCCATAAGCCCATACATTTTAATTGATATTTAATATATTCAAACTAATATAGCCATACCATATAACTTTTTTCACCCATAAGTTTAGTGGTAAAATTGGACTTACCTACACCGTCTGGTCTGTTACATATCATATCTTGTTTTCTATCCTTAATATGTAGTATAACCTTTATTCGTGCCTTTTGTTTTCACCCTGGATCTGTTTTCAGTGTCTGTTCATGTGTCTGCCTCTGAAATAGCCACTTTGTGCCTATGCTGGGTATTAAGATGAAGACTTGTTCACTGTGGTGAGGAGTGTGTTTGTGCTTCGTATTACTCCTTGCCTTCCTGTTCTATAGCAAATTTATTAATGTTTGGAAATGTATTTTTCTAAATATATGCTGTTTACACAGGTATATTTTTACAAGTGCCCTTTACCTAAATATCAATTGTTTATGATTTACAAGTTAGAGCCATAATTACGTTGCTTCAAATTCAGGAAGTTGACATGATAGAAACATTGTTTGGATGAATTCCTCTCTTTAATCACTGGTGCTACTACATTCATTTAATGAGCTGAACCCAGATGATGTTACTATGCAGGCTCTATTTGAATTAAATCACTCCATGTTTGTCAGACTTGGGTTGGGTATCTGCTTTATTATGTTGATGCTGATGAGCACCAGATCAAGAGGTGGAATTATCTGGGTTCCTCATGAATCAGGCTGTATTATGTTTAGACATTGACTAAATACCTGTGAAAACTATTATTTACTATGACAGGAATGCCAACAATCTAGAAAAATCAGCTTCCAAAATGGTTTGTTTGTGTGTATCAGCATGGTCTTTTCTTAGAAATGACAATGATCACCAGGCTTGTAAAAGGTAACTCAGCTGTATGAGTTTGCTGGCAATAAAATAGTGTTTTGTACTTTCCTAATGTAAAATATGCAGACTAAGTGTTAGGTAATGTCTAGGTAAAGTTGTAGACACGGTAAATGGAACTGACATCTCTATTTTAAAGATAATAAATGATATCCCATCACTTTTTTGTGAGTTCAACCTCCATGTATTTTAATCAGGAATGAGGGTTATGTTATTTTTAATTATTGAAAATACAATATAGTTCCATGTATAAATCTAACAAAGAATTTGACTCCCCCTAGTGGATGCAAGTGAGTACACAAAGTAGTGTCATCCTCTGAACCTTTTCGACTTGGGTTTTCCTGTTGCAATTATGACAAAGCTGCTTGTTTTCTTACCTTTTTATTATCAGACAAGATAGATTAACTGAGCATATTAATAATAATTTAATAATTTGTCATCATACAGCACAAAGTTTGCTGAGGCCCCCTAGTTGCCCCTAGTTGAGCCACGTTTTGCAGTTAAAGTGAATCTTTCCATTTTATGAATGGTTTAATGCTCTTAGGATAGAGGAAAATTAGCAGTGATGTGATATTCATGTATTTTTGCTAAAAAAAATTGGGTGCATGCAGTTGCTAATGGTGCTGAAATATTGTTTACCAGTTAAACAGCTGATTTTTGCACACATTGAGAGTTTACAATCAATTATAACTAATTAATTATACAACTAACAAGTGTTTATACAATAAATGTAGTGGGTTTGCATTATATTTAGTAACCACTATGCATATACAGTAGGTAAATGATTTTTATAATTTACAGCTTTTGCTAACGCTGAAAAATAATTTTCTAAAATATTATGAGACGAACACTTTCCTATATTTTTTATAAATCTGACACACATGTGAGAAAAATAAAAACACAAAATTATTGCACTTGACTAGTTTAGATTTAATTGTAATCAAATTTATTGAACATTTAATTTTCATTTGATTAAACATACTAATTTAAGAGCACATTGACAGCCACCCCCCAAAAAATTAATTTGGTAAAAAATGTAAATTAGAAAAAAACGTAAAATCTTTTTATTTGAATTTAAATAATCATTTCATCACTCACGTGCTTTCCCATGGGTGCCCTGGTCCAATTTGAAAAATAGTGATCACTACAAAAACCACTTTAAATGACCTTTGACCCCAAGAAAAATTCAAACTCATGCAAATGCTTTTGAATTTTTTTTTTTTCTTTACCCATTCATGGCCTGAAGTGTGCTGCACATAAAATGACACATGATGCTATGATACAGTACCCAGTAAGATCTTTGACTAAATAAATAAATAGAAAAAGAAAAGAAAAAGGTGCTCCCTAAAAGTGTATCCTGTGTGGCAACAGGCCTACAGTGTGCGTTTAAAAGATCCACATCACATTAACTTTAACGGACAGCTTTCTCTTCGCAGTTTTTCTTTTTTCCTCTCCAGAGCACCGCCTCAGTAGCGCCCTAACCACGCCGAGGGCCTCCAGCACGACCCACTTAAGCGTCTGCATCGCACGCGTCAAATTATACGTGCTACGTCACGCCTACGCCAGCGCGTCGAGAGCCACAGCTCCGCCATATTGCAGGAAATCCGTCTGAGGTTTAGAGATTAGCGTTTAATCCGAGGAGCTGGGAACGAGAGAGTGATTGGAAGTTACTGCTAGCCATATGGTTAGCTCGAGTGGGCGGGTAGATCGCGCAATCGCTGTTCTCACACGACAGGACGTATGTTTATGAAGACAAATCGGCACGTTATTATTATGCCGAACTCTCTTATGAGTGTCTAGCTAAACTGGCGAGTTGACATTCTGACTCTGAAAAGTGGAAAATCGGATTAACGTTTAAGATTGCGCACCAAACCCTAATCATCTTGTGTCGCTGGCTCCCGCTGCCACGAGCCCAAGACATCTGAAAGAGAAAGGCTGATTGCTAGATACATAGGTCAGTGTCAGCAGGAAAACACCAAGACCTGGCTCGAGTCTACTAGCTTGTCAACGACGACCGCTGGTTGTGTTTCTGTCAGCGAGGGCAAGCGTTCGAGTCGGTGTGTCTGCTGGCCATGTTATTATGCTGCCCTGTGACCCGTGTACCCAACTGTTGTTCAGTGTTGACTAAATTAGCCGTGTTAGAGCTTTAAAACTACCTGCTGGTCTGAATTTGAACTGTTCTCGGACCCTTTGGAGTCGCTGGCCACTCTGCGATCTCTTCTTCCAAGAAACACGGAGGATATCTTTGCTTATTTACTGGCTAATAAATCCTGACTGAACTGAGAAGATGTCGACCAAAGAGCCGAAAGAAAAGCTGTCGACCACTGAACGAATTATTAAAAGTAAGTTCATTTCGGTTTGTGTTACATGAAGTGTTTAGACGGGTAATTACACATGGATTCTAATGGATTCCCACCCTGGTATTTTGGTGAATCATTTGATTCATCGGAATCATTTCATGAGGCTTTGTTGCGATATCATCGTGTTTCATCGCGATAACAACGTGTAGATTGCCGCTCCCAACTTTTCAAACAGGTTTATTTTTCACATCCAGATAATGCAGTTATACCTCTAAATTGAAGAAAGATTGTTTTGTAATCCTGCCACGAGTCCTTTTGAATTGACGACAAATGATCCCATTGCTCTTTCACCATGTGCACCCATTTCAACTCAAAGTAGGGCGTCATTGTATCTACCTGCACACCTCATTTATATCGTAAATATAAATATACAACGGATTACTTTCCACCTCTTAATCAATCAAATTGATCAGCCATGCCTGTAACTATGAAGGTGGGATTGACCCTTGAGACTCATATTATGTGAAATATGAATATTTCTGTCTACACACCTGGTGTATGAGGTCAGAATTATTGCATTGCTATCAGTAGTTATAGTTTTTTTTTCCAGGTATAAAGCAAACTTGATAAAAACAAAATTCAGCATTGTGCTCCTGTCAGCCTGTCTTTCCAGGGGCTTATCATTATTTGTGGTATAAGTAATATGGGGTCAATTGAAACACACATGCTTCACATTACCTGCTTGGATCAGCTTTGAGAGCTCTCCTAGAGAAAACCATGTGAATCAGCATGCAGTAGTGGGTTTAAAGGGTGGTTCCAGACACAAACCTCCTGTAGGTCTTAATATCAGATAATGATTCACAAGCAATAAGACCTTAGTCAGGGTTAAGTGATTTAATATAAATATTTATTAAACATTTATTTAATATTTTCTTATTTTTAATTTTTTTAGTATATTCATTAGAATGAAAACGAGGCAGTGAGGGATAGACATAGTCTGTGCAATACTGTATAGTTTTCACAACGCATATTTCCAGAGGTTTGTCACCAGGAATTTTTTGGAAAGACATATTTTCTGTATCGCAACAGTGAGGTTAAAATCTTTACAGCCTGCTGAACAGACTTGATCTGTCACTCACAATTATGTTTTCATTTTCGTGAGAAATTAAATCCTGTTTCATCTAACGTAGGTTATGACATGTTGGTTATACTGAACACTTTTTATTTTTTAATTTGAAACTGATTTCAGACAGTGTTTTCGCATCGATCCATCTGCGATTACGTACATTTCTGGCTTTGTGGAAAATATTGTAAAGGGAAACAAAAGAGTTTTTGCTTTTTAATAGTAATGATCTAAATAAGACTCACTGTATTCATGCTTCATTTTGGCTAGGTAACCAGTTTACCCAATAAGGTCAAACCAAGTAAACCTAGCCAAATTACATTTGATAAGACCTCTGGGCTCACTATCATCAGAACTGTACACTTTCTGTGGGCATCTGCTCATATTTGAGTCATTGATCACCAGATGTTACACAAGACTAGTGTCACAGAAGCTGAAAAATTGTGTCTTTAGTTTCTATTCTCCGTGTTTTTGGTTTGTTTTATGTCCGCCTTTTGCTTCACGCTTTCAAATGGGTTTGAAAAGATTATTTTGTTGGGTTGAGAAGCAAGAAAAAAATAGAGAGACGCTAAAAGCACATTAGTAGGTCAGCACAGGAACCAATTTGCATTTCAAATATCCAGGTTTTGAGTGAACACTTGTAGCCTGCCTAGTGTCTAGTTGTATGCAGGGCTGAAAAAGCCCTGAATCTGTGTGGCACGAAATATCATCCTGAAGGCAGAGCCTGTCCTTGGTAACACTGAAATGCAAAGTGTTTGGTTCAGAACGGTGTCATATGCAAATGTTTAAACTTCGATTGAGGATCTGTGTGTCTAACCCTTCTAGCCACATATGTGTCTTTCTTTGTATGTTTTAGATGCTATCATCTGTGAAAAAGACGGTAAAATTATTTGTGTGTTCATTGTATTTGTTTAAAAAGCATCCTGCAGAATTTTCTAGCATGAATGTGTTGACGTTTCTCCACTCCGGCCTTAACCCTCCATCCTCTCTTTTGAACTTTAGGGTCAGGATCTTGTTTGCAGTAGGAGGAGTCCCTAAATAAACAGACTCTGAACCTGGAATCCCTGGCTAATAAAGGCTTTGCCTAATCTGTTCTTAGTGCTCCTACCCAGCTTACCGTCACTATTCCCAGGCTGTGTTGTGGACCCAGGGCTGCTTACGGTTTATTTATACTCCTCAGTAGTAT
>NW_015505271.1:352519-387360 GCF_001515645.1 Sinocyclocheilus grahami | reverse complement strand
CTCTTAATCAATCAAATTGATCAGCCATGCCTGTAACTATGAAGGTGGGATTGACCCTTGAGACTCATATTATGTGAAATATGAATATTTCTGTCTACACACCTGGTGTATGAGGTCAGAATTATTGCATTGCTATCAGTAGTTATAGTTTTTTTTTCCAGGTATAAAGCAAACTTGATAAAAACAAAATTCAGCATTGTGCTCCTGTCAGCCTGTCTTTCCAGGGGCTTATCATTATTTGTGGTATAAGTAATATGGGGTCAATTGAAACACACATGCTTCACATTACCTGCTTGGATCAGCTTTGAGAGCTCTCCTAGAGAAAACCATGTGAATCAGCATGCAGTAGTGGGTTTAAAGGGTGGTTCCAGACACAAACCTCCTGTAGGTCTTAATATCAGATAATGATTCACAAGCAATAAGACCTTAGTCAGGGTTAAGTGATTTAATATAAATATTTATTAAACATTTATTTAATATTTTCTTATTTTTAATTTTTTTAGTATATTCATTAGAATGAAAACGAGGCAGTGAGGGATAGACATAGTCTGTGCAATACTGTATAGTTTTCACAACGCATATTTCCAGAGGTTTGTCACCAGGAATTTTTTGGAAAGACATATTTTCTGTATCGCAACAGTGAGGTTAAAATCTTTACAGCCTGCTGAACAGACTTGATCTGTCACTCACAATTATGTTTTCATTTTCGTGAGAAATTAAATCCTGTTTCATCTAACGTAGGTTATGACATGTTGGTTATACTGAACACTTTTTATTTTTTAATTTGAAACTGATTTCAGACAGTGTTTTCGCGTCGATCCATCTGCGATTACGTACATTTCTGGCTTTGTGGAAAATATTGTAAAGGAAAACAAAAGAGTTTTTGCTTTTTAATAGTAATGATCTAAATAAGACTCACTGTATTCATGCTTCATTTTGGCTAGGTAACCAGTTTACCCAATAAGGTCAAACCAAGTAAACCTAGCCAAATTACATTTGATAAGACCTCTGGGCTCACTATCATCAGAACTGTACACTTTCTGTGGGCATCTGCTCATATTTGAGTCATTGATCACCAGATGTTACACAAGACTAGTGTCACAGAAGCTGAAAAATTGTGTCTTTAGTTTCTATTCTCCGTGTTTTTGGTTTGTTTTATGTCCGCCTTTTGCTTCACGCTTTCAAATGGGTTTGAAAAGATTATTTTGTTGGGTTGAGAAGCAAGAAAAAAATAGAGAGACGCTAAAAGCACATTAGTAGGTCAGCACAGGAACCAATTTGCATTTCAAATATCCAGGTTTTGAGTGAACACTTGTAGCCTGCCTAGTGTCTAGTTGTATGCAGGGCTGAAAAAGCCCTGAATCTGTGTGGCACGAAATATCATCCTGAAGGCAGAGCCTGTCCTTGGTAACACTGAAATGCAAAGTGTTTGGTTCAGAACGGTGTCATATGCAAATGTTTAAACTTCGATTGAGGATCTGTGTGTCTAACCCTTCTAGCCACATATGTGTCTTTCTTTGTATGTTTTAGATGCTATCATCTGTGAAAAAGACGGTAAAATTATTTGTGTGTTCATTGTATTTGTTTAAAAAGCATCCTGCAGAATTTTCTAGCATGAATGTGTTGACGTTTCTCCACTCCGGCCTTAACCCTCCATCCTCTCTTTTGAACTTTAGGGTCAGGATCTTGTTTGCAGTAGGAGGAGTCCCTAAATAAACAGACTCTGAACCTGGAATCCCTGGCTAATAAAGGCTTTGCCTAATCTGTTCTTAGTGCTCCTACCCAGCTTACCGTCACTATTCCCAGGCTGTGTTGTGGACCCAGGGCTGCTTACGGTTTATTTATACTCCTCAGTAGTATAGATAATGTTCATTTATGTCCTTATGACAGTGAGCTCATATTGTACAAATCCTTAGAGGCACAATATGTAATTTTCGCCGCTAGAGGACGCGTATTCAAAATAAACTAAGAGACAAAGGTGTAGTTTGATGACGCCGTGACTGAGTGTGGAATCATGGGAGTTGTCGTCTTCATCCCCAGAGCCGATGCAATCTGACGAGACTCGGGCAGAAATCATGTTCATGGATGAGCTAATGATTGATTAACGTAGTAGAATGAAGCAGGGTGCGGCTGAAAGCTGTCGAAGCGAACGAGGCAGCTGAACGAGCGTGACACACGGCTCGAAAGCAGCGGAGCTTTTATTATGCCACAGTCGACCGCTTCCGCTCCTTCCGGAAGTGGGTATGTGTGGGGGGAAAAAGCAGCGGTGTTTTATCATACTAGATACATTTGAAAGATCTGTTATAATGCTACTCTGTGCGGTCGGGACCGGTCTATTGAAACGCACAACATATTAAAGCGTCTTTGGTGTTTTACACTTTACACAGGTGATGTGTAGTCGTCCGCTCTCGTCTCTCTCTCTCCATATTATCTCCTTACTGCTTACAGTATTTTATTTAGTGTGGAGAAGTGACCAACTGAACAAGAGCTGAAAAATGATTTTTTGTTTTTTTTCTGTAAATCTGCTGCGTTCTGCTAAGATCAACCCTTGTGTCATGATAGCACAACTTTTTTTTTTTTTAAGGTTGTTTGGGACATGCTTTCTTTCTCCTGAGGATATCATAATGATTGTAATGTTTGGGTTAATTCATGCCAAAAGCGGAAGTGTTAGATTGTCTTTTGCCATAGTCTTCAGTCATCATTTCTTCTTAAATAATGAATGCTTTTGACAGATATTTCTATCCAAAGCAAAAATACATTTGAATTAAATGAGACCATATGAATTTTGAATATTATTTATTGTTATTGCAGAAAAAAATTTCACTTCTATGGCATCTTATTTTCATGCAGGAGTTTTCAAACCAATAAGTTGATTATTACTTTCTTGTTCTTGTTTCTTGATCACAGTTTCTGCAAAAATATTAGGCAACACAACTGTTTTCAGCATTGATAATAAGAAGACATGTTGAGCACCAGATCAGAATATTAGAATGGTTTCTGAAGGATAATGTGACACTGAACTGAAGACGAGTAATGGCTGCTGAAAATTGAGCTTTGCCATTACAGGAATAAATTAAAGTTTTAAAGAATATTAAAATTGAAACATAATTTTACAGTGTAATAATATTTCCCAATAATACTGTTTTTGCTATATGTATAAACTTTTAAACAGTATTTATAGTCACATATCTAACATTAACAGTCGGTAGAAAGTTATGTCCGGTTTTTTGTGTTTTTGTTTATTATATAATTAGTCATATTTTCCCTCACTCTGTCAGTCTTTGTAAATGAAAATATACAGCCGCCTTTATAGTATATATTAGTAAATGGATCCTTCACAATTAAAAATTTTGAAAACCTCTGTTTCAGTAGTAGCTATTTTGCTTCAGGTGTTAGAAATATGTTGTGCAGCCTGCATTGTTTCCATGGTTACGGATTAATTTTTTTTAATAAATATTGACACATGCCTATGGTCCGTGATGTCACCCGTAGGTTTCTGAAGAGCATTTTTGAAGCCCAAAGTGGGCGTAACCGGCCGTCGCCATCTTGGCAGCGCGTCACTCTCGGGTAATCGAAAATGGGCAAAGAGGCGGGAAGTGGGTGGAGCTGGTTGCTAAAACCTCGCCCGCCTAGCTCGACGGTGGTTACATCAGCAGCAATCCACCTGTCACTCAAGTGGCCACGCCCTTAATTACACATCATTTAATGCTTAGTAAAATAAAAACTCACACCCTCACAGTTGTCATGAAGGGCAAAATTAACTATATAGACCAAAACCACTTTTTGTACCAGGCTGTAAACATATTTTTTTCTGCTGTAAAGTTGGGCATTTTAACATGGGGGTTCTATGGGATTGACTCCCTTTTGAAGCTGGTCTCTAGCGGCCAGTCGATGAATTGCAGTTTTAGTCACTTCCTTGTTGGTTTCAAGAGAGACCGGAAGGTTGCCGCTTGGTGGCCACATAATAGAAATCAAAGAGGCTGAACTTTGGCCATATGAAGAGATCCTTCATAAATTTTGGCATTTGCCAAGTTTTGGACTGCTGGGAATTTTTCTCTGTGAACAGGAAAAGTTTGAAATCTGTTTTAATGAGACATTTCAGTGTCCTCGTACAGATACGCTGCTGATTGGTTGTGGGATCGAGTGGCTTGATTTGAATCCCTAATGGTTGAGGGCTCAGACATCATTTGCTCTGGCATTCTGGGCACGTTTAATAGAACCGCCAGATTAACGGGAGCATTGGCAAAGTCTGACTCGGTGCACCTTGCGGTTCCGCCAGACAGCTACTTGTTCCCTCTGAATGCTTTGCAGATGTCTTTAGTTACATGTCCTTCAGCATCACCAATCACACCACAGTTTTAAAACACACTTTCCATAAAATTACGCTCAAGTCTGACTTCCTTTGAAACATATGGGCTCTCACTGGCTATCGATCAAGCAGACATTCGGAGCCGGAGGCTGAGCAGCCAAAATACACTATGGCAGTTGCATGCAAATGAGGTCGCGGTGGAAGCAGCAGCATCAACCGTAGCTTTTGTGATAGACTTGGGGGAAAAGACTGTGCCAGTGGCCCTGGCTGTTTACACAGCTTCCTGTTTTCTTCATGGTGTTTGAGAACTTCAACACGCTCCTCACTTCATTCAATAATGAACTCTTCAGAGGGTACAGCGACAGAAAAGACCGATATTAGCAGCTCTTGATAAATCTATGTTTTTTATCTTTAAAAACATCTGTTTACATCATCTTAAGCTTCTAAGGAACCATGAATCATCCAAAATTCTCATTTTGTCTTGAGCCGCAGCCCTTCTCTATGGCAACTTCTGCACTTTTCTGAGGGATTTAGTGGAGTTAGATTACCTGGACGTTCAGCGCAGGTGAGGGATTACTGCGTGACATCTCAGGATCCTTTCACGTCTGTGAAGGTTAAATCTGAGAGCTGAATCAATAGAATCCTCATGATACCATAACTTTTCTTATTAGCCCCAGCAGCAGCAAATGTCATGATGCTCCAGAGAACAGCTCAAACTAATAAAGAGCAGATCTGTAAATACACTGTCTACAACCTTTTTTTTTTTCTTCTTTAAAGATGCATCCTTTGGAGCAAGAGTCACTAAGCGATGTGAAAATGTTTTCATCAACAAACGTGTGCAGTGGTTTTAGGGAAGAACTGATTATTACTTTCTTGTTATGACCAATAACTTATAAATGGCTAATAATATACCATTTTGTCTAACTGGTAAAGTTACTACTTGTAATATAAATCAATATTTTTTGATAAATTAATAAACATTTAATACTTTGTTTTAAAATGCAGTTATTCGCTGTGAAACGGCAGATCTTTTTTTGTATTGTGATGTACATCCAAATGTGATGAATTAATGGATAGAAAAAAACAGTAATGGAAGGAAGTTAATGCATAAAGTTGATCATAAGTGACTGTTACAACATTTTTAATGTTTTTATTTCAAATTAAATGCTGTTTCTATTCATCAAAGTAGCCTGAAGAAATATATCAAGGTTTCAACAAAAATATCAAGCAACTGTTTTCAAAATTGATAAGTTTCTTGAGCACCAAGACAATATATTAGAATGATTTCTTAAGGATCATGTGACTCTGAAGCCTGGAGTAATGGCTGCTGAAAATTTTACTTTGATATCACAGAATAAATTACATATTATGCTCTTTTACAAAGTCTTGATTTTGTTTTAGGGGTGTACTAGAACATGCTCTCATGCTTCTTGTTTCAAAAAACGCATTCTTTTTCACATAATTTACATTATTAATATAACTTTCTCCCCAGCCTGGCACAAACGGCTCGATTAGTTCCGGCTTTGATGAAGGCCTGCCTTCCGAAAAACGAAATGTGTTGTGATTGGTTAGCTGTCCCAGTGCGTTGTGATCGGCGAACAGCTTAGACGGTGTTTCAGTACTGCCACGCCCCCTTGCCAAAGCAGCAAGTTCCATCTGTTCCGGTTTAGTTAAGGATGGCGTCAATATTGCCATATCAATTTGAGCCGGATTCAGACTCAGAGAATATTGAACAAGAGGATCGTGCAGAACCTTTGCATGCACGGATATTGCAAGACATTAGAGTGGCAACGTTATTGTTTTTTTTTTGTGGCTAAATCACGTTTTAGATAGGATGTCAACAACCGCTTAAAAATAACTGCATTTACTATGTACAGATAAGTGCAACGGTAATATGTATTATGTTTATTTTTCTTTAATTCTAACATTATAACATTGCAGTGAAACTGTTATACAGTTTAATTTATTTATACCATAGTCTCATAATTGAAGTGTAAATTCTGCAGATTACATCATTGTCCAGTATTGTACTGTCAGCAACTTATAAAAAACAACTTTTTCATAATTGTAACATATTTACATACAAAATTATTCAGGTGCATGTGTAATAACTTGTGAAAACTTGATGCTTCAGCAGCACTTCTTCGTTGTCGTCGTCGTCTTGTTCCCGTAGGCGGGAATTATTTTAATGATATTCTTGACATCACAAAACCCGGAAAACAACGCTGTAGTCCAAATGAGCCGTTCGTTGTAGTTCTTGAAAAGGGATTTTTTAAAAACGAAATATCTCTCTTTGGAGTGGACTTTGAGATTTGTAACTTGGTAGATCTTTTTTATGCCCAAACATGCACACTACACACTGACTAAACTACAAAAAGTGAAAAAACATAATAGAACCCCTTTAAAATGGAAAACAGTTATTTTAAATCGTAATAATTTCATTACCGTTTTACTGTATTTGTTATCAAATAAATTCACCCTTGGTGAGCATAAGAGACTTTCAAAAACATTTAAAAAATCTTACTGACCCCAAACTTTTGAAATGTATTGTATGTCTATTAACCATTTAAAAAGTGATTTATTAACATTATGTTTGAATAATTAAATGACCTTTTATTCCTCAACTCTTTTATATTGGCTCTTTATCACTTGTAGTGGGCATACTTTGTACCTCCTCTTTTCTATGACTGAAGCTTGGTTTCCATACTTGCAGCTGCCTTGCTAATGTTGTAAAAGTTGAGCACATTATCAACTGATATTTTGCTCTTGTTGTACCTACAGCAGTGCCACTGCCCCCTCACCAGCGACTGACAGTGAAGGACCTATATGTGGATGGTAAGCCCAATGCTGAGATACTGAAGAACCATTTGATCAAAGAGGGACGTGTGGAGGAAGACGTTGCGCTGCGCATCATAAACGAGGGTGCCAACATCCTAAGGCAGGAGAAGTGCATGCTAGAGGTGGAGGCTCCAATCACTGGTAAGAAAGCAAGAGCATCTTTAGTAGGGCTTGAGGGAGATGACCATCTGTCTTGATTAAAACGCACTTTGTTCTGACTTGTGGTTTTGTTCTGCTGTGGCTGAATCTAGTTCCTAAGAAAAAATGCTCCAAAAAAGGTGTTTTTTCCCTCATGGAAACTTCATGCAACATTTCAGATATTCATTATTACACTTCATTGGCATCAGTGTGTGTATCTTCAGCCAACAATAAAATAATAAGTCATAAAACGATTGGTTTGGTTGATAAGTAACCTTTCAAGTAGGCCCATACTCCATCTGTGAAAACCGTTTTCATCAGGCACACCATATTGGCATTGCTGTTGAGTTCTTTGTAGAGATTACCTGATTTAGTGTTACAAACTGTCACTGGAGAATCAGCTGCGGCAAACTCATTTGGAGATGCTGTCTGCAGATCAGTGGAGCGCAACACAGGAAACAGTCACAGATCCTGCAGCGGAATGTGTTCAGTGATGCTTCAGTGGACACTAGGAGGGATGTGCAAAAACCAATCAACTAAATGGAGTGTTGCCTGAATGGCAAGTCAGCTAATTTGCTCTAAAGGAAGACTTTCATATTATGTCTGGTTTTGAGTGCACCTGACCCTGATTGAATTAAGCCACTTTCCTGTCTACATTCAAATTTACTATTAAAAAAATTAGGGATGCGTGATTTTAGGGTTGCAGCTTTTAAATTGATTTTTAATTGATCGATTGATTTTCTATCAGTCGGGCAATATTGGATATTTAATTGTGCATGCTCATTTCCCCTAAACCTTTGTTGTCATCTAAAGCTTACTTAAAGTATTTTAGCCAATTTTGAGTGCTGTCAAATCGATTAATCGCATCCGAAATAAAAGTTTGTATTTACATAATATATGTGTGTGTACTGTGTATATTTATATGTATACACATACATATTTAAGAAATATATGTAATATATATTATATTTATGTATAATATAAATCTATTGAATTTATATGATGTATAATATAAATATTATATTACTGTATGTATAATATACATTTATATTATGTATAATATAAATATGTATACATTTAATATTTCTTAAATATATACATGTATGTGTGTGTATTTAAATATACACTGTACACACACATATATTATGTAAACACAAACTTTTATTTTGGATGTGATTAATCGCGATTAATCGATTCGACAGCACTAGTTTTTTCATACTACATATACTTTTCATTCTCTTCATACTGTAAATTTGTATTGCCTAAATTCACTTGTCGATAATTATAGTAGTAATAATTTTAAATTCATGATGAATGTAAACTTTTTAAAGCAGGTTTTACTGTGCACATTGATTTTACGAGCACACTAATTAAAGATGCTAAAATATATTTAAAAAAAGTTATGTCTAGGTTATATAAACCAGTCGACCTCAATAATTGCTTATTTAGATGTTGGAAAATTAGTCAACCATTTTGACCCATCTCTAATCACACTGGTTTATGAGAAATTGCATAATAGTAAATTAGTTATGGGCTTTTGCTTCTTTTATTTGACAGATAGATAGAAGAGAGTGACAGGAAATCGTATAATGGGAATTTACAGATTATACACAAGAATCTGCATCGCATCTGGGTAATCTTAAATTCAGCTGGGCCTTATCAGTGACAAACAGAGAGCCTGTTAAACTTACTCAATTATTTGATGAAGATGACACACATATATTATGTAAACACAAACTTTTATTTTGGATGTGATTAATCGCGATTAATCGATTCGACAGCACTAGTTTTTTCATACTACATATACTTTTCATTCTCTTCATACTGTAAATTTGTATTGCCTAAATTCACTTGTCGATAATTATAGTAGTAATAATTTTAAATTCATGATGAATGTAAACTTTTTAAAGCAGGTTTTACTGTGCACATTGATTTTACGAGCACACTAATTAAAGATGCTAAAATATATTTAAAAAAAGTTATGTCTAGGTTATATAAACCAGTCGACCTCAATAATTGCTTATTTAGATGTTGGAAAATTAGTCAACCATTTTGACCCATCTCTAATCACACTGGTTTATGAGAAATTGCATAATAGTAAATTAGTTATGGGCTTTTGCTTCTTTTATTTGACAGATAGATAGAAGAGAGTGACAGGAAATCGTATAATGGGAATTTACAGATTATACACAAGAATCTGCATCGCATCTGGGTAATCTTAAATTCAGCTGGGCCTTATCAGTGACAAACAGAGAGCCTGTTAAACTTACTCAATTATTTGATGAAGATGTTGTGCTTCAAGGTTTAATTCTTCGAGCTGTTGTGTGCGTCATGCCACAGTATTTTATGATGCAGATGAATTAGAGCTCATCTGTCCTCTATAGATATTGCTGCCTTTGAAACACGAATTAATAGATGTCACAAACCCCTCTGGTTCTAGATACAGCCTGTTTTATAAATGGATCCAGCCTCTGTATTTTCAGATATAGTGTCGTTGTTGCTAAGTGACAGTGCAGTCTTGTACATGTGACCGTTGCTGGCTAGATGATGCAGGTAGGATGGATTTATGTGAAGTGTTTGGTCGCCGTCCAGTCCATTATCTCTATGGCATTTGTGTTAAATGTGATGTGATACAAAAAACCTTTTACCGTTTCACTTTGCTTACAATTGCCATTGATTTCAGTATGAGGCAGGCATTAAGTACCATTCACTGAAAGTGATGCATCATGTTAAGCTTTTGTTGTGCTTCCTTTTTACCTGTAGTATGTGGTGACGTTCACGGACAGTTCTTCGACCTCATGAAGCTCTTTGAAGTTGGTGGTTCCCCCGACAACACGCGCTATCTCTTCCTGGGCGATTATGTGGACAGAGGATACTTCAGTATTGAGGTGAATGCGTATTCTTCGACTGAAATAATCTACAACAAGAGGCCCACATAGAATCTGCACCTGCAGAAATCAGGTTCACAGATTCCCACTGGACACTGAAACCCTGTTATTCAAAGATTTCTACATTTCCACAGTCATTTGTGCATTTATTTATTTATTTTTCAATATTTAGGCTAACATGTTTATGTATTTAGCCACTAATAAGTGTGTAGTACACTCAAAGTAGCTTTAACACATTGTTTTTGATTTCTCGCCAATATACTGCCATTCAAAAGCTTTTTTGAATGATTTTAAAATAAATCTCTTATGCTCACCAAGGCTGCATTTATTTGATCAAAAATACAGTAAAATTCGATTGGGTGCTCAAGAAACTTTTCTTATTATTATCAAAGTTGACAACAGTCGTGCTGCTTAAAGGTGCACTAAGCAATTTTTGCCAAAGGATGTTGATATTTGAAAGCACCAAAACAAACACGCCCATACCCCAACAGGACCTCGCCCCTATTTTGATAACTCCGCCCCACACATACATTCACAATGGCAGCGACGATGGCAGAATCTGCTATGACTGCCATCCAAGCATATTCAAGCAAATGCCAACACAGAATAGTTGTGTGAAAAATCAAAATCAACATAACTCGCCTATCAAGAAGAAACAAAGCAACCTCTGCGTCCGATTCCAGGCCTTCCCGCTCCTTGAGTTCTTTCAATGGCTGGAAGCTGCTCCAGTATTTACGTGGGTCCTACCTCTTGCCTGATCATAACCCTTCTTTTGAATGTTTTGTTCCTCTGAAATTTTTCTCTGTTTTTATCTGCCATCTCTCGCTATCTATAGGCAATCTGCTAATATCCGTCCTGTGCACTCACTGAGCGCTCTCTTCTCCTCATCATCACTAGACACGCCCCTTACTGCTGATTGGCTGCGAGTTTGTTTTGGGGCTTGGTCCGAGGTTTTTCAAAAATCGCTTAATGCACCTTTAATATTTTGGTTGAAACTGTGCTAAGTTTTTGTCACGATTGCTTGAAATGAGCAGCATTTATTTAAAATAAAAATCCTTTGTAACCTTCATAAATAAATGTATTTATTATCACTTTTGATTTAATGTGCTGAATAAAAGTATTAATTTCTTTTAAAAAAGAAAAAAATCTTACTGACCTCAAACTTTTGAAAGCTAGTGTGTCAGTGCAGGTTCCATCTGGGCCATTAAGTAAGAGTCTTATTCTGCCTGTCTTGTTCTGTCTATGCAGTTTACCCTAACCATATCTTTACCCTAACACCAGTGTTTTTCCTGATACTCTATTATTATAGAGTAGATTAGTATTTAGGGATTTGTGATTGTTCCAGTGGGGATATGTATTTGCATGCAAGGCTGGATTCATTCTTACTTGGCTGAGAATCTGACATCTTCTCTGAACCATCTGTTAAGGCATTATCACTGGCTACACTGCCACATTACCAACAGTGCATCAACTGCCACACATAAGCACAAAAGAGAGGTAAAGCAGATTATGCCATAATCGCCAATAAAGATTTGTTGGTCAACAATTGCATTTAGTCATGTAGTTTCCAGAATTTGGGGAAACTGTCATCTTTTACATAGTTACAGTGGCTGGTCTGAAAGGATGAGGTATTCGGATTTGCTTTGCCTTAACGTTGAATTAGCATGCCTATGTAACATTGAGCAGATCAAGGAAAAAAGAGCTGAGTTGTAGTAGGGCTGTTCGATTCCAAATTTTTTAGAATCGACTTCTTGATTCCTTATTTCTAGCATCAACACTGGAGTCAGTTCTTTGGTGGTGTTTTCGATTCTTTTTCTATTTTTAAAGAGTGGAGAAACATGTTAATTAATTAATCACGCTGTGGCTACATGATATGAAGGCTTACTTGCTTTTAAACTTCCTTAGTATTATTCAGTGTTTATTATAAGCACCTATTATGTCGTCATGTAGTCCAGAGCTTAAAATGTTCCCTTGTGAACAGCAGAGCCTGTCAGTTTCACAATTTAAGCTAAATTATGGAGATTGTCAGACTGGTTTATTCTTTTTATATACTTTAGATATCTAGAACAAATTCATGTTTGTGCATCAATATCCGTATTGTGTGTTTTATGTACAAAAATTTAATGTAGGAAACTTGTCTGAGAGGTAGCAGGGTTTCCGCAGGTGCTTAAAAAGTCTTAAATTTAGTTGTATCAAATTTAAGGCCATAAAAAGTCTTAATTATGATTTCAAGGGGTCTTAAATTTGGGGACAAGAAAGACAAGAATTGTGATATGGCCTAATGTGACGATTAAATTTCAGAAAGCTATGAATTTATTAAATAAACATGAGCGCTGCACGTTTCAAAGTCAGCTGCTGCGCTGCTTTGTTTACTGCCGTTACCGGGGAAACCGCAGTATTTCTGCCGCTTCAAAAGCGCCTCCTGCTGGACGGGTTGCTGTTTTTGAACATACAGTGTGAAAATCAACCCATGTTTTTACGCTGCAAACACGCATAGTTGTAAATGTGAACTGGTGGATTAACAAGAAGATAATGCAATATAAAAATGTAAACAATTAAGAAAGCTAAATAAAATATATTTAATTAATAGTTGATTGATAATAGTTGTTTACATTAATAATTGATAGTTTTCCCTTATGAAAATTAACCATGGTTTGTAAAAGTAAAAGTGTAGTAACCATGTTTTTTTTGTTTTTTTTTTAGCATATTGACTACCATTTGTATAACCATGCACGTCTCAGACCGCTGACTGTTTCTATAGCAACCGGGACTTCTAACGGCAGCTGCAGTGATGTGCTGGCTTTACCGATTAGTGATTGGCTCTTTTGCTCAGAAGGCGGGGCTTCGTTTGCTAGAGCGGCCATATTGAGCGTTGCATTTTTCCCCATTCAAAACAATACGAGTGACATGTCTTGGGTATTATATAGTCTTTGGTTGGGGTAACTTTTAGACGTACTTTCAGATTTATTTATTATATAAAATGATTTATTTATTTGTTATTATTATAAAAACTTTTATAATCTATAACATTAAACTTATTTCATGTTTGCTCTAAACCATATGCTTTTTTAGGTATCAAGATCAAAGGCACCCTGTGTAGTTATATTTATAAACTTAAGTTTTTTTTTATTAATACCAATCAAATTAAATCAATATCTAAAAAAATATGAGCGCTGCACATTTCAGTTAGCTGCTGGCTGCTTTGTTTACTGCCGTTACCGGGGAAACCGCAGTATTTCTGCCGCTTCAAAAGCGCCTCCTGCTGGACTGGTTGCTGTTTTTGAACATACAGTGTGAAAATCAACCCATGTTTTTACGCTGCAAACACGCATAGTTGTAAATGTGAACTGGTGGATTAACAAGAAGATAATGCAATATAAAAATGTAAACAATTAAGAAAGCTAAATAAAATATATTTAATTAATAGTTGATTGATAATAGTTGTTTACATTAATAATTGATAGTTTTCCCTTATGAAAATTAACCATGGTTTGTAAAAGTAAAAGTGTAGTAACCATGTTTTTTTTGTTTTTTTTTTAGCATATTGACTACCATTTGTATAACCATGCACGTCTCAGAACACTGACTGTTTCTATAGCAACCGGGACTTCTAACGGCAGCTGCAGTGATGTGCTGGCTTTACCGATTAGTGATTGGCTCTTTTGCTCAGAAGGCGGGGCTTCGTTTGCTAGAGCGGCCATATTGAGCGTTGCATTTTTCCCCATTCAAAACAATACGAGTGACATGTCTTGGGTATTATATAGTCTTTGGTTGGGGTAACTTTTAGACGTACTTTCAGATTTATTTATTATATAAAATGATTTATTTATTTGTTATTATTATAAAAACTTTTATAATCTATAACATTAAACTTATTTCATGTTTGCTCTAAACCATATGCTTTTTTAGGTATCAAGATCAAAGGCACCCTGTGTAGTTATATTTATAAACTTAAGTGTTTTTTTATTATTACCAATCAAATTAAATCAATATCAAAAAAATGTATCTTTGCACTACAGAGGTGGCACAGAAGAACACAAAAGTGTTATTTAGGTATATTTACAGACTGTTTAATGAGGCTCAGAGGTGGCATGAAAGCGTTTAAATTCATAATAACAATTTTGTGTGATGAATGTTTTAAATCATAGGTCTTCAACCCTGCTCCTGGGGACCCACTGTCCTACAGAGTTCAGCTCCAACCCTAATCAAACACACCTGAATCAGGTAATCAAGGTCTTCAAGATCACTTGAAAAGTCGCAGGCCAGGTGTGCTGAAGCAGGTTGGAAATAAACTTTGCAGGACAGTGGGTCCCCAGGAACAGGGTTGAAGACCTATGTTTTAAATAAAGTTATGAATATAGAGATTAAATTATTTAAATAGGTGGCGGCAAGTCACTGTCTGTGTCACTGAATCATTCATTCAGTTGATTTGTTCAAACAGCTGATTCATTCAGGAACGAAGCAAGTGACTGTTCAAAAAGATTCATTAAAAAATGATTATTATTATATATTGTGCTACGTTTATGTGCGTAAGCTATTGAATGAATATAACATAGAAATCCCTTTAATTTCCCAAAAAATCTAAATGGTTGGAGCTGGAACGTTCCCCCCCCTCGAAATTCACTCCCCAGACTCCGTCCCCCGCATTACACCCATTTCCAGCCCTGGTTAGTTTAGCAAAACCATGGTTAATTTGTGGCTACTAGGGCTGTTAAAATTTTTTAGAATATTTGTCAAATTTAAAATAAAAATCCACATTCGAATGCAAAAACGAGCCAGCCTTATCATGAATTAACTATAGTAACAATAGTTTTTTCCCCCCCCATTCCATTTTCTTAAAAATGGTTTAAAGGCTGAGATGTGAAGGTCATTATCATTAAACGTTTTGTTTTTGTGAAAACCTGTATTTGAACTGTAAATCATGCTTTTTACAATCATTTTACAGTTTAATGTTACCATAGATAATGCCCTTCCCTGTTTATCCCCTGCTATTATATTCATTTTATTTGTGCAGGTCTTAAAAAAGGTCTTAAAAAGTCTTAAGTTTGAGCTTTAAATTCCTGCAGAAACCCTGTGTAGGCTAATTTAAATCTGTCGTATGCTATTCAACATGCAGGATCACAGAATGAAATGAAGACAATAAACCTCTCTAACTTAAGTGAATAAAAGGTTATAATCAGCAATATTGAATGTTTCAGTGTGACATACCATCACAGTGAGTTGTAGACACGATAACACAAAAGAATGGCTACTATATATGTATATATTTTACCAATTAATTTAAACAAACAGTCTGAAATAACTGTTTTGCAGATAGACTTCCCATCACTATTAGCCTTAGAATTCTGAGATTCTGAGTTTGCAATCCATTCTTGATTCCTAATGCCTCTTGATCAACAAATCATTTCCCAGCCCTACTGAGTTGAAGTGAAGGAGTGTGGCAGCTGGGGATTTATCTTTATATGTGTGCATATGATATTGTTGTTGTATAATAATAATAATAATAAAATAATATACTAATTAACTAAGCAAAAACGGTCCATTTTGAATCTCCCAGTTTACTCAAGCCTCTACTTTTCGTGTGATTGATTGGTTTTGGTTTGCGTAGGCTGTGCAAGTTCACTAAATGTCACTCTTAAAAGAGAAAACATTAAATTGCAGGAGCTGTGGATGCTTAAGAATGGAGAACAAGGGTATCAAAGACCTTGTTATGCTGTAAGGTTAAATGACCTCTCTTTCTCAGTCTGTCTCATTTGGATGTGTCACTGAAGGAGTTGTCTGAGTGGAGCTATTTGATAACCTGCCAGACACTGTACCCTTTCATAAGAGATGAGTCATAGAGCATTAAAGCGTGGAACACTCTATGAATTACTGAAATAAATGAACTTTTCCACGACATTCTAATTTATTGAGATGCACCTGTATGTGTGTGTGTGTAGTAACATTCAAAATTTGGGTCGATAAGATTAAAAAAAAAAAAAAATTTGTTGAATTTATTTAATACACGAGTTTCACAATTTGAGTTGAATTACTGAAATAAATGAACTTTTCCACGACATTCTAATTGATTGAGATGCACCTGTATGTGTGTGTGTGTGTGGTAACATTCAAAATTTGGGTCGATAAGATTTAAAAAAAAAAAAAAAAATTTTTTTTTAAAGAAGTCTCTTATGCTTACCATAGCTGCATTTATTAGATCAAAAATACAGTAAAAACAGAAATATTTTGAAATATTATTGCAATTTTAAAATATATTAAAATAGAAAATTCAGGTTGTTTAAAGTCTGAAAAATTGTCTTAATTCGCAACATTTAGCACGCTGTCAAGATGCTGAAGCTCTATTGAATAAGGATGTTTTCACACCTGAGCGTTTGTTTTCGGAACCTGGTGCGTTTTCTCCCTTGGTTCGGTTCGTTTAGGCATATGTGAACACCGCAATCGTGCTCGGATCCGCACCAAAACAATCGTTCCGAGACCGCCTGAACGAGTTGTTTTCGGCCCAATTGCAAGGGAACTCTGGAGCGGTTCGCTATAATTGTGAAAGCAATCCGATCCAACGGACCAACGAACCAGGCTGTATCACAATGTATGATGGGTAATTACGTAAAGTTGCGTGAAGCAGCAGGGATTGTATTGCTAATGGCTCCCAAAATGAACCGTGGGCTAACTTGGAGCAGGGAAGAAGTGAAATGTTTAATTGAAATTTGGTCAGACGAACACATTGCCGAATAGCATTCTAATTGCTCTTCTCCCCAATATGTGCATGGTAAGAATGTTGTCCCATCTAAGTTTTGATTCCTGCTCAAAATAATGACGCAATATAACAGCAGTTACCAAAAAAGCCACAATAATCTTGTGAAGCTGCTGTCTGTCCATCCTGATGGATGACAGCATTGAGCGGAATCCCGGAAATTAAACCGATGCACTCTGACCAATTAAAGTAGAGTTTACTCACACGTGACTTGTATTAACAAAGTTTGATCCATTTGTAAATATTGCCTTGTGAATGCGAACTGAACCAAGATGAAATTACAACATTGTAGTGATTTAACCCCCGGTTTCGGAAAACAAAGCAATCGATCTACAGGTGTGAAAACACCCTAAGTCTCAGAATTCTGTGAATTCCTCCCATTTGAAACGCCATTGCAAAAAACAAAACAAAAAAACAATTAGATAACCTAATCAACCTAATTGATTGGTTGATGGATGCCTAGTTAACCATCCTGATCCATCCATGTTATTAAACCAGGCAATAACCTGAAGCGGCATGTAAACTTTAAGAAAAAAATGTGTCGTCTGCCATTCAGCAATGATAGCCTTTGTTCAGGTCCTCTTCTCATGGCCACTATTACCTGTAATTTTCAGCTCATAATTCCTCTTGCGTAGGCTCCAGTTCCAGCTCTCGGCACTGTTGCATCCCACCCCCCGCTCGCACCCTCCTCCGTGTCTATTATTTCACATGTCATTTAAATGCACACCTGTCGTCCTTGGTTACCTTGGTGTCCTGTTCTCCCCACATTGAGTGGTGTCTGGGATTTTGCATGCAAATGAAAAGGAAGCGGGTGGGGGGATTAAGATAAATGGATTTTAATGAGGCTGAAAAGAGTGTGTGCGTGTACTCTGTACTGTACAGAAGATCAGGCATCTCACTCAAACGATTAGTGTATTGCCAAGGTTTTTTTTGTTGTTTGCTGCCAAGGACATTCTATACTTTAGTATGAATTTTAGATGTATAAATGAACCAAACAAACCTGTTGTTTAGAATAATGTGTCATTGGGAATAATTACCATGTGAGCAATCGCTCCCAGTTTTGCAGTCCCTCATGCACCCAGTTGGCCATCTGTTGAGCACCAAACAGTGAAAGGACAGTGATTGTGCCGTAATCTTGCCATTGGGCATTGAAAACAGTCAGATTGCCTTTACATGCAATAGAACAATTGCCTTTGTTTTACAATAAAGGAAGACTTACAAAAATCAAATTTTATTAAAGTGTCCTGCTATAAATGATATTAGACATTGTTTTTACTCAGAAATTACACTAATAAATATATTTTTAAAAGGTTTCTCCTGGGGAAAATTTTTAAAGAAGTCTCTTATGCTTACCATAGCTGCATTTATTAGATCAAAAATACAGTAAAAACAGAAATATTTTGAAATATTATTGCAATTTTAAAATATATTAAAATAGAAAATTCAGGTTGTTTAAAGTCTGAAAAATTGTCTTAATTCGCAACATTTAGCACGCTGTCAAGATGCTGAAGCTCTATTGAATAAGGATGTTTTCACACCTGAGCGTTTGTTTTCGGAACCTGGTGCGTTTTCTCCCTTGGTTCGGTTCGTTTAGGCATATGTGAACACCGCAATCGTGCTCGGATCCGCACCAAAACAATCGTTCCGAGACCGCCTGAACGAGTTGTTTTCGGCCCAATTGCAAGTGAACTCTGGAGCGGTTCGCTATAATTGTGAAAGCAATCCGATCCAACGGACCAACGAACCAGGCTGTATCACAATGTATGATGGGTAATTACGTAAAGTTGCGTGAAGCAGCAGGGATTGTATTGCTAATGGCTCCCAAAATGAACCGTGGGCTAACTTGGAGCAGGGAAGAAGTGAAATGTTTAATTGAAATTTGGTCAGACGAACACATTGCCGAATAGCATTCTAATTGCTCTTCTCCCCAATATGTGCATGGTAAGAATGTTGTCCCATCTAAGTTTTGATTCCTGCTCAAAATAATGACGCAATATAACAGCAGTTACCAAAAAAGCCACAATAATCTTGTGAAGCTGCTGTCTGTCCATCCTGATGGATGACAGCATTGAGCGGAATCCCGGAAATTAAACCGATGCACTCTGACCAATTAAAGTAGAGTTTACTCACACGTGACTTGTATTAACAAAGTTTGATCCATTTGTAAATATTGCCTTGTGAATGCGAACTGAACCAAGATGAAATTACAACATTGTAGTGATTTAACCCCCGGTTTCGGAAAACAAAGCAATCGATCTACAGGTGTGAAAACACCCTAAGTCTCAGAATTCTGTGAATTCCTCCCATTTGAAACGCCATTGCAAAAAACAAAACAAAAAAACAATTAGATAACCTAATCAACCTAATTGATTGGTTGATGGATGCCTAGTTAACCATCCTGATCCATCCATGTTATTAAACCAGGCAATAACCTGAAGCGGCATGTAAACTTTAAGAAAAAAATGTGTCGTCTGCTATTCAGCAATGATAGCCTTTGTTCAGGTCCTCTTCTCATGGCCACTATTACCTGTAATTTTCAGCTCATAATTCCTCTTGCGTAGGCTCCAGTTCCAGCTCTCGGCACTGTTGCATCCCACCCCCCGCTCGCACCCTCCTCCGTGTCTATTATTTCACATGTCATTTAAATGCACACCTGTCGTCCTTGGTTACCTTGGTGTCCTGTTCTCCCCACATTGAGTGGTGTCTGGGATTTTGCATGCAAATGAAAAGGAAGGGGGTGGGGGGATTAAGATAAATGGATTTTAATGAGGCTGAAAAGAGTGTGTGCGTGTACTCTGTACTGTACAGAAGATCAGGCATCTCACTCAAACGATTAGTGTATTGCCAAGGTTTTTTTTGTTGTTTGCTGCCAAGGACATTCTATACTTTAGTATGAATTTTAGATGTATAAATGAACCAAACAAACCTGTTGTTTAGAATAATGTGTCATTGGGAATAATTACCATGTGAGCAATCGCTCCCAGTTTTGCAGTCCCTCATGCACCCAGTTGGCCATCTGTTGAGCACCAAACAGTGAAAGGACAGTGATTGTGCCGTAATCTTGCCATTGGGCATTGAAAACAGTCAGATTGCCTTTACATGCAATAGAACAATTGCCTTTGTTTTACAATAAAGGAAGACTTACAAAAATCAAATTTTATTAAAGTGTCCTGCTATAAATGATATTAGACATTGTTTTTACTCAGAAATTACACTAATAAATATATTTTTAAAAGGTTTCTCCTGGGGAAAATGTTACAGTTTTTTATCAAATATGAAAATGATTTTTTTTTTTTTTTAACAACAGGTAAAGCTGTCAGCTGTGTGGATATTAGCAATATCGTTAACCGTTCTCGTTTATAATCGATACTAAAATGGCTTCTTGTTATCAAAATCTTTAGTCTATATGTTGTGTTGTGTTTGTGAACTTTATATTATTTGTAGCGCACTTGCCGTCAATAATCACAATAAGCTTTGTGCTCTGTTACCTTTTAATAAGTAATGTAGCAGACTTAAAATTCAGCCAAGTAAATAATGAAATTCAAGCAATGCATACTGTTTTGGCGCTCCTTAATGCGGCATGAGCGATTGCTTTATCACAGTTCAAGCGCTAAACATGAATGGACATCAACAGATATATTATAAGTAAGCCTACAGTACAACTTACTGAAATTTCTCATGTAATCGCTCATTCAGTGTTTCAAACTGCAAAAAAAAAAACAAGTAAAACTTGTAAACAATGCCACAAACAATCATTTACCTCAGAATAACCATTCGGCGTTCATAAGCTCATCAGTCAGCTAGAAAAAATATAACTATAAATAGGAGTAAATGTATGCGCTATATTGCATGTTCATATTTGTAATTAACCTGTTGTCGACATGATAAGAAAGAATGCAAGGAGCTAAAGATAAAATTCAACACCTCCTATATAATTGCATGTTACTAATAAAGAAAAACAGACTGGATGTGTGCAAGACATATGACAACATTTATAGGATGCATTGAGGAGGAGCCCAATCTACACCAAGTGATGCTGATATAGTTATGGTCCATGATATTGGCACAGATTTTGTATAATAAACAATTCTTTGTGATTGTATATAGTTCTCATGTTGGAAAAGGCGTTTAGTTCCCACTTTAAGTGAGCCTTAGTTCCCAGGACATCTACAAGATGGGTTAAAATTAGGGCTGTGCGATATGGACAAAAAAAACCTATCGCGATTTCTTTGATCAGTTTTGCGATTTCGATTTTAATCACGGTTTTGACACACACAGACATGCTTTACAGTCATGAATGCATTCAGTGTGAATTTGACACATATTTCCAAAAGAAAACCAATTAGAGCTTTATCAAAAAGCTGTAACATGTCTCTAGAACAGACATAAGGCAAAATAATCACTAAGTAAAGGTGTAACAACATGTCTCTAGAATAAACATATGGCAGAAAAAATAAAAATCACCTGCCCAGGGATTTTTTTTGCCATGCATTGGTCATAGAGCTCTTTGTGGCGTTGCCTCAATTGTTGAACTAGATTTGTTGTGCCAAGTTCACACGTACTCCGTCTGCAGTGCATATACAGTATGTGTATGCGGTGCAGAAGCAGAAATTTCTGTGCCAATCCATGTTATTTTTTACTGCGAATAATGCGCTGTCACTTTCAGCGTGTGCAGCACAGTAGAAATAGACTCCGTGCGGAAACGATCGCAGCATGACTGCTGCAGACGCACCGCTCCTGGAGCGCACTGCCGGAGCGCAATCACATGCAGTGTGAACACTCTGATCTGTTAACATGGGTGTGGAAAAAATATGCACCACAGACGGAGTGTGAACCTGCCGTTACGTTTGTATGCCCGTCATAGAGGTCTGTTCTTTTCTCGTGCTCCATTTAGGCGCGCTGCATTCTGATTGGTTCGGATAGCATACTGCGGGGAGGTCGGGGTGCGGAAAATCGTGCTATAAAGCAATTTAGAAATCGCGCAAGCTCAAATCGCAATTTTATGACGATTTTGATTAATCGCACAGCCCTAGTTAAAATGCTGATAAAGACTAGAAAACATGAGACATAAACACATGACAGTATGACTGAAATGTTAAAGTGTTAAAAAAAGTTAATAAAACATGTTTATTCTGTGGCATTTAAAAAATAATCTGGCTCCTTAATTGATTTTAATTTTTTTTGTCTGGAGCCCTGTTATAAGTGCAAATTGAATGCTTTGATGCTTTCACATGCATAACTGCAATCAAATTCAAATGTATTATAGTTTAAATATACAGTATATTAGATGCAGTTAGATGGGCATTAAAGTGCTTATTTTGACCCATCTAAGACTTAAGTTAATATTTCTATTACATTTCATGATTGCTTCTGTTTTTATTTTATTTTTTAAGTGTTCAATGTACTGAAGCATTTGTGGCAAACTAAAATATCCTTTAATATCTGTTCTAAACTTGGATGTCATATTTAAGTTCATTTAAAATATATTTACTTACATTTTTAAAATTTTAAATGTAGTTTTGCAAAGCGCACAGTTATAAAATTATATGAGACTATTAAAACATGATATTTTAAGATTATCAAAACAATCATTTAAATTTGATTTCATTAATATATTATCTGCAAGTAAATGTGTGTATATATATATATATACCTCTAAAATTCTCTACCAGAAGCACATTCAATGCTTTTTTTTCACAAGGTTATGCCAGCCATGTGTTTTATATTAATATAATAGCAGTTCATATTATATTATGCTATAGTGTATTATACTTTTGCTTCTTGGTAAAATCCTAATGAAATAAAAATGAAGGTTCTTTTGAAGGTCTGATTAAATCCCTGATTTTGGTTTTGTATGAGTCAGTGGCACTACTCTGTTGTGCTTGAAATGAACACTGTTTGCTCTTAAGCTCATATAATAGCATTGCTATTGTGCTCTGCATAACAAAGATGGAGGTGGTTTCATGGCTGAATGTTCAGTGGAAGCCCAAGTGCTCTCCATGAGACCTTGTTCGAGGAGCGAATGTGTAATACGGTTTATTGAATAACCCAGCTGCATTCAGTGGAAACCAGAAGACAAGACTAATGAGACTACTTCAGTCCAGATACTGAAGTATTAATAAGCTTATTCAGCAGCTGAATTAAGGATTCGCATTGCACTAATTAGGCTCATTTGGATTTTATTGAATAGTCCCTGCTTCTTTTGTGTCTGCTGGGTGGCAGGATTTGTCGCTTTAGGTGTAGTTATTACTGTGTGACTGCATGCAGACATGCTGGTTGTGACATCATGGAATATTATTATGCACAAGTAATTTAACATTGTCTTGATAATGATAACTTTGTATTGACTTTGATATTGTATGTACCGATTTAAAGATCAGGTCTGTGTTCACACCTTCAATATACGCTTATTTCCAAGTCAAAACTGAATTGTAAATAATAAAATTGAGAAATGTGCAAAACTCATTTAAACACCCATTTCAGCAGCACATGGAGTTGCTTTGATAAATTAATCAATAACATAAATTTTTCGTAAGCAGTATACTGGAATACGTTTTAAAGTAAAAAATGTTTTGTTTTTTTGTATTCCAGGTACTGTTCAGAGGTTGGGGGCAGTAAGATGTTTTTTAAAGAAATACATTTTTATTTTGAGCAAGGATCAATTAGATCAAAAATGTATGATGTTACAAAACATGTCTTTTTCAAATAAATGCAGTTCTTTTGAACTTTATGATCATCATAGAATTCTGAAAAAAATATAAATAAATCATGGTTTCCACAAAAATATTAAGCAGCAGCTGTTTTCAACATTATTTAAAAATAAGAAATGTTTATTGAGCTGTCACAGGAATAAATGACATTTTCAAATATATTAAAATAGAAAACCGTTGTTTTAAATTGTAAAAATATTTCATAGTGTTCCTGTTTTACTGTATTTTTACTATATTTTCAAATTAATAGCCTTTGTGAGCACAAGAGACTTTTTGTTAAAGAATTCTTAAAATAATTTAAAAATACATTTGTTTGAATTGAATAGTGTGTGGAAATCAAATTGAATCGTTTTGCTTTTGTACTGAATCCAAAACCAGTGAATTGAACTTTCAACTCAAATATTCACACTTTTAATTAGATGTATTTAGACGCTTCCTTATTGTAGGTTATTTCATAAAGTGGTTGGGACAAAATCGGCCATGGCAAAAAGTGGTGGAGATATGTCCCACCTATCATAAATAACCTATGATCTTTATCTGTTTTTCTTTCATCAATTGTTTGTTCAAATGTCAAGGTCAGCCTATGATAAAAATGTTACCGAATGAGTGACATGCTTCCCATATAAATGACAATGTAATATGTTGTTGAAAGGTTTGAGTTATTGATTGCTTCAAGTTCAAGCGGTGTTTTTGTAATCAGGCTCTCAAAAAGTATATAACAATTTGGATATAGATTTATCGGCCAACATATCGGTTATCGGCTTTCAAAAATAAAGAATAATCGGTTATCGGTATCGGCCAAAATTTTCATATCGGTGCATCCCTAATTATTATTATTTATTTAATGAAATTAATGCAACTGTGCAGCTCAGTGAATCATATCTGATCTTCAGCGATGCACTGAGGGAAGGAGAAATTGGTCTCTCTGGGGTTTTCTTGACTTCAGTTCTCTGAACTCTAATATAGTCATACTTGTCTGTCTGTCTTTGTTTCCTTACAGGTAAAATAAAGTATTCAGAGAGGGTTTATGACGCATGTATGGAGGCCTTTGACTGCTTGCCTCTTGCAGCTCTTCTAAACCAGCAGTTCCTCTGTGTACATGGTGGCCTCTCACCAGAAATCAACTGCTTAGATGACATTAGGAAAGTAAGCAGCTGTTTATGTTCTGTCCTTTTCCTTACAGCCTTTTTTATAAGAAAACAAGATGTGTTCATGCCTCTTTCTTTCTTTGTCTGTACGCTGTGTTTTGCAGTTAGACAGGTTTAAGGAGCCCCCGGCATTTGGGCCTATGTGTGATTTGATCTGGGCCGACCCGGGAGAGGACTATGGCAGTGAGAAGACGGTAGAGCATTTTAACCACAACTCAGTCAGAGGATGCTCCTATTTCTACAGGTACTGGAGCTGAGCTTTGTTCATTGGGTTAGATCTCTCAGATTTTTGAGAAAATTACAGATTTATATACTTCATAATTATACTTATAATAATTACTGTTTCATGATACATTTTGTATATTCCCTTTTTTTCTATACTTAAGACAATTGAAAAGTATGAAAAATAAATATTGAAGGCATAATAATAATAAAAAAAAAAGCTTAGTTCTTCTTCATATAACAAAAACAAAATAGAAGTTTGTAATGCAAATCAACCCCTAGGACATAAAAGTGACTAAAGTATATGGAATGGCTATGTACAGTCTGGGGGTGATTTGGTTATTTTATGTTTATACTTTTTGTTGTTTATTTTTAAATCATGATATTTTCAGATACTTTAATACATATTGTTGTAATTTATGCAAATAAAAAGCATGGGTTCAATATAGCTTATTTTGAAACTATAATAGTTCTGTATAATAGTTAAATTATTAGTTCTGTAACGTTTACATGAGTAATCAATTACTTTTTTAATTTATTTTTTACTACTATAAAAAAAACTCAAGCACTTATGTTGCGAATTGGGGGAAAAAGCTGCTTGGAATATTGTTGTAAAACATTTTTCTTTGACCAGATTCTTTGTACTTGCTCATAAACGTGTAACTGAGTCATTCAGGAATCTGTGAGTCGGTGCGGAAATTCTGTCTGATTTGTGCCGACTCCTGGAAATAACCTGATCGGTGTCACCCAGCTGGTTTCATTCTGGGTGTAGGCCTATATATATAAGCGTTTATTCACTGTTTGCTTGTCCAGCTGGCATTTGTTTGTACCACGCCAGCTGAATGCTAACAAAGTGCAGGTGGTGGGCTATTAGCTTGAGAGTTCACTGTGTTGAGGCCGAGTGGACTTGAAGAGAACCCCAAAAAGCTGTATTCAGAATCATCCAGTCCATTGGCCCGTGCTTCATTCAGTATGAGCAAGAGGGGTTGAGATGTTTAAAGGGCTGAAAACTTGCTTGTGGTCTTTCATTATGAGACCCTCAGAACTTTGTCTTTCTCTTGTTTGACAGTTATGCAGCAGTCTGTGACTTTCTGACAAACAATAACCTGTTGTCAGTAATTAGAGCACATGAAGCACAGGACGCAGGGTAAGTATTATGATGTTTCATGAACGTGGGATTGAAAAAGTTAGTGTTTTCTGTGAAAATTTGAGTTTTTGCTAGTTTAATCTTGTGATGTCGATGTAGTCCTTTTGTGTCTACCAGTTAAAAAATTATATAGGCCATCTGCAACAGTGGATCATTGGACCATTGGACCATTATTCACTGAATTTGACAAGAGTACATTATCTAACAATGACTGAGAGCACTTCCTGGATTAGTCTACACTAGATGCCTTTTTGCCACACTGAGCTAATCTACAACTTAAGAGGTTTGTGTGTGTTTCTGTTTCAGGTACAGGATGTACAGAAAAAGTCAGACAACAGGCTTCCCTTCATTAATTACCATTTTCTCAGCACCAAATTACCTAGATGTCTATAACAACAAAGGTATGTTAGTTTATGTTAAAGTATGTTGGCCATATATTTTGTGGAGGTGTTCTCAAACTTTTTTTTTTTTAAACCAAAGGTGCTTTTCATAACCTCAAACTGTTCTCAGACCCTCAAAACCCCAATGTCGTTATTACTGTGGAAACTTAAATCGTAGCACCTTTGATAAACCATTGCGAGAGATGTCATTGAATGCACAATCAACTTATTCTCAGCTAATAAAAACTAGTTTTTCTTTATATATGTAAATAATTTATGATAAACTTCTGATTTCATATATTTATTGTTGAACTGTGACCGCTGATTTCATATATTTATTGTTGGACTGTGATCGCTGAAGGATAATGTAACACTTGCCAGCAGTGCAAAGAAAAAATATACACTGCAACTCTGCGGTAATTGTTGCCATATACTGACTCTAAAGTGTCTAGAAATCTAGAAAGTCAAAGTATTAGATGACTGTTCGTGAACCTGTGTGGCAGCCTATCAGGTTGCTTTTCCTTTGTTTTCTGTTGGTTTTCATGATTGTGCATGACTTCTCCCCATGTTTTCCTCCTCAGCGGCTGTATTGAAATATGAAAACAATGTCATGAACATTAGGCAGTTCAACTGCTCTCCTCACCCGTACTGGTTACCCAACTTTATGGATGTGTTTACGTGGTCGCTGCCCTTTGTGGGCGAGAAAGGTAGGTATCCAAACTCAGACCTGAAGCCAGGATTGTGATTTTTAGGGACTGTGAGACCGAGATGGTTAGTAGTGTTTGACAGGCTATGCGGAGGAGAGGCAATAGCGACCTTGTTGATTACGTGTTTTGGTGGCTGACTGTGTCCTCTCAGTGGGAAGAACACAGAAAAACTCAAACCTGAAATGACATATTTGTGCAAGTGTGTTCAAGGGCACCTTTTACAAAATCATCTGAAACTTCCTGAGCCTTTCCATCTTTTTTATTTAAGTGTACATGACTGTAAGCCACGCATATTTTGTTATAGAACTTAGAATGGTATTTTAAAAAGAAGCTCTAGGAACAATTGACCACTTTGATAAAGAACTGCATGGACAATGTCTTGTAAAATGTCAGCTTATATTGCAGATCTAACAAGAATGTTTTGTTTTTTTGTTACAGTGACTGAGATGTTGGTGAATGTCTTAAACATCTGCTCTGATGATGAACTCATGTCAGAGGGAGACGACTTATGTGAAGGTAAGGTTGTTCACACACACACACATGTATAATTCAATTAAAATTAATTAAAGTTTGGTAAGCTAACTGCTACCTTATGTGCTGATTTCCTCTTGCTTCACGTTCAGTGACAATTTCATGCAGAACAGCTTGAATGTGCTTGCTGAGTGAGTGAGTGAGTGTGTGTGTGTGTGTGTGTGTGTGAGCATCTGTCTGTCTGGTCATCATCAGCGTAGACAGCAGGTCCTCAGAAGTGTCCAACTGTCATTCTGGCTGTCTAAGATGCTTTCCCTGGAGGTCTGATGTCTGCTTGATACTTCCTGCTTAGACAGTCTGAATTCACATGATGGTGCACTCTTTTATAAAAACAGTTGTATTGTGAAATATTATTACAATTTAAAGTAACCGTTTTCTATTTTAATGTATTTTTACATTTAATGCATAGACTATGTAGGATTGTGGTTTTCACCTTGTGTAATTATTGTACCCAGAAACAGATCTGCTTAAATAATTAGAGCAAAGGTGTGACACTCTTCTGCAAATACTCCCAAGCCCACGCAAGGCTTACAAAATGCTCTCCAAGCTCACCTGTTTTCTCACTTGAGTAATTCCAAACCGTTTAGACCAATACAAGTTATTGTACAAATCTAATAATGCAACATTATGGGTTTTAGAAAAGGTGGAGACGACAGCATTTCCCCATGTTTGGAATATTTCATTTAGTTTTCTAACGAATAAAAGCTAAAATAATAATAAATATTATTGAATAATAGTTAATAATAGTGGTAATATTATTTTTTATTATTACATGTATGCATTTAGCAGAAAATGGTATCCAAAGCAACTTACTTACTATTAATTATTATTGTCCTCATCATTATTACTAGTAATATATTTCTGTCACAAGGTAGGTCAAAAACACATAAATGAAGGTCTACATTTCAGTGCCTCTCCATATTAAACGGGTTAAATGTAAATTAACTTAATCTTACCCTGCGGTACATGAATCCTGGATGTTGTCATCTGCGATCGTGACGACCAAAATGGGGCTTCTCCCACTTGCATTGTGATCTGTAAACCCTTGCTTGTCTTGGTAATTATCATTAAAGTTATCAAAAAGAAAGAAAAAAAAATGTGTGTAAAGAGCAGGAAAAACTTCCATGTACAATGAAGTTTTGTTTTAAAGGCACAATATGTAATTTTCGCCGTAAAAGGGCGCGTATTCAAAATAAACGAAGAGACAAAGGCGTAGTTTGGTGACTTCGTCTTCAGTGAGTCATCATGTGAAATAACGGCCTAATTATATTAGACATTATTCCAGATGAACAATGCCATAGATAATGGAGGAACAGAGGACAGCTTGAAGTCTTTTGTCTTTGGTTTTCGAATTACCATATATTTCCTCTTTCTCCCTCACCCCAACCTAATTGATTATGTTCCATTTAGTTCTTTGAACACAACTCTAATACTGTGTGTGTGTGTGTGTGTGTGTGTGTGTTATACCTCAGGGAAGAGAGCGAGAGTGTACTGACCCTCAAAGGGCTCACCCCAACTGGAACACTACCTCTAGGAGTGTTGTCTGGAGGCAAGCAGACCTTACAGCATGGTAAGTGAGCATGTTTGGGGTTTTGTAATAGTAGGTTTGTAAAGTGGGTTTGCAGGCCTCTCTCATCCAACCTGGAAGTCGTACTGGATCATCATCGCCACATGTGACCCTGTACTGCTCTCATAACCCTCTTACAAAACTAGAAAGTACCAACATGCAGCAGCCTAGAACGAGCTTTGGCATGCGAGATGCTAATGATAATGATGATCTGTCTCTCCCCTTTGTGCTGAACTGCATCAGCATAGCGGCAGATACTGATGAGAGCTGTGCTCTCCATCTCCATAGTGTGATCTTTTCTGGGCTGTATCAGGCTGCTTAATTCACTTATTAGCAACTTTCTGGTACTAGCTGCAAAATCACTGCCCACACCCCCAGCCGCTCAGATCCATATTTCTGGTCTTTTAAACAGGTAAATCTCATGAAACTGTCTGGGTCAAAAATCATCCTAAAATCAATGTTTTATACAAAGAAAAGGAAACTACTTTTAGGATTGGTAAATTATATATAAATAAATAAATATATATATATATATATATATGCTCTTCAAAGCCTACTGGGAAATATTATTAAAACATTTTTTTATTGCAATAATGTAGTTTATTCCTTTGATGGCAAAGCTGAATTTTCAGCAGCCATTACCCATTTCAATCTTGAAATGTGGTTTATTCAGGAAAATAGTGTCTCAATTCAATTGTGTATTATCACAATTATTCAAACATCACTGTAGAGCTTTTTTCTGCACTATATGAACACCTGTTATATCCTGTTGTCCACCTATGAACTAATGTAATGTTTACACTGATTATTTGCCGATGTGCTGTGTAAAGCCCTTCCCTTGTAGGCTCATGTTAAGCCATGTGATTTAGCCACCTGCGCTACAGAGACTCTGAGAAATCTTGAGAGCCAATCAGAGGCTGATTGCCATGAGAGCCGCATCATGACTCTCTGGATTGACCTGTCTGCTCTGAGTAGGCGAGGTGTCCAGGACTAAAGGTCATTAAAGGCCAGTAGCGTAGGGAACTTTGTGCAAGTGAGTAGTGATGGAGTGAGAAAGGGAAATCAGAGGGAGACAGTGGGTGGATGTCACTATTTGAAGTACATATAGAAAATTCTGTGACCTTTAAGAGGCTGGCTTCGTTGTCCGTGTGGGTCAGACATCAAGCCAGCTAGACCTGCAGAACAGAGAGGAATATTAAAGAAACTAAGAAGCTGTTAGCCTGATCTTACTACAAGACCTTAGGACAATAGGACATTTCCAGTTATAACCATAAAGTTATGTTATATAGAAAATAATGTATTAGGAGATGGTTTGGTTTTGTGACTACCATCCTCTCAATTCAAACGATACAGCATAGATTAGCTGTGTCTGCCTGAATTTCTTGCCTGTAGAAAATCTCCAAATCAGAGATCAATTCACATATATTTAATATAAATAATATTTTATGTTCAAGATCTCTGTATTTAGTGTTTAATATTTAGCATCCAGCCTCTTGAGACATATTAAAGTTAACATTTAAAATTAATATTAAGATTAAAATACTTCCAAGTTGAAATATTTAAAGACAGTCATGTGTTATTAACACATTTAATAAAAATTAGGACATTTCCAGTTATAACCATAAAGTTATGTTATATAGAAAATAATGTATTAGGAGATGGTTTGGTTTTGTGACTACCATCCTCTCAATTCAAACGATACAGCATAATTAGTTGTGTCTGCCTGAATTTCTTGCCTGTAGAAAATCTCCAAATCAGATCAATTCACATATATTTAATATAAATAATATTTTATGTTCAAGATCTCTGTATTTAGTGTTTAATATTTAGCATCCAGCCTCTTGAGACATATTAAAGTTAACATTTAAAATTAATATTAAGATTAAAATACTTCCAAGTTGAAATATTTAAAGACAGTCATGTGTTATTAACACATTTAATAAAAATAAAAAAAAAACTGTGGGCTTTATGCAGACTGTGGGCAGTCTTTATGCTTATGGTCCTCTTTCCTTCTTCCTGAATTCTCTGGTGAGTTTATAGTTCTAGTTCTGTAATTTTATAATACTAATAATTTACAGTTTTTTTTTGTTTGTTTTCGTTTTTTTTAAGTTTAATATACACAAAAATATAGTTTAATTAAATATTTTAATTTTGCTTATTTACTGAGTCACATGCATATGTCAACTTGACTATGTCGAAACTATCAAGAAATTGTATGAGATCTTAAGCTAACTAATTTCATTAAATGTCTACTGCATTTAAGATTTTCTGTCTGAAAGTGCTGATAATTCAAGAGATGGCGCTATAAATTAGTTTGAATCCAATCCTGTAGTCTCAGTTTAATTAAATAATGTTCAATTCATTCACTCGTATGTGTCAGTATTTATAATACAGTATTTGTGTAATAATCAATATTGATTGATAGGCAAGTCAGAGATTGTACCTAAATTTATGTAAAAACATCTGAACATGTATTTCAGTGATACATAACCTTTGATTTATTTAGTTTTGTAGCCTGTTTTGCCCTAGTATTGAACAATCAGTGAATTATAAATGGCCAAACAGTCACACTGATTGTAAAAAACTAAGTGCCTTTTCTTTAACTGCTCTTTGCACTGTTTATATTACTGTTGGGTTCTTTAACTACTAATATTGCTGTGGTGTGTGGGGTTAATATGCTTGGGGTGTAATGTAATCACACTGATGTAACTTCTCTCTCCATTCATTTTGGGCTACTTCCTGCTGCGCTTGCTAATACAGCAGCCATAGAAGCAAAGGAGGGTCGAGGTACGCTGGCAGTACTGTGTCATATCCTGCCCCTATATGCTGTGCTTTCTTCCCCTTTGTGTCTTTTTGTGCCTTGCCGTTCACCTCAGTGTCTGTCTGTGTGTCTCAAACGAATCATGGAAAATCTGTATTCTTGCACCACCATATTTTTGTGAATTTAATTGAAAGCAGCCTAACAAAGGGGTTCTCGTTTCATAAAGGCATTTCTTTCCCTTATGAGATTCAGCTTTAACATAAAGAGCCTGAAATTACTCCGGGCCAACATTTTTAATGATAAATGATGGATGCGGACACTTGAAACCGTCCATGCAGTGAGGGAATGAGGCTTTCAGTCCCAGCTCTGCTTCACCTCATTAATTAGCTGTTTCCTGTTGACCAGAGGAGTTTGCTAGTTAGTCCCGGGCCCTGGCTAGAGCCTGCTAATTCCCATCCTGCCATGCGATTGGCGGAGAGGCCGAGACCTCCCTCTGACAAGCATTTTCAGATTCTAATCTCATTAGGACTCTGTGCTCCAAAGACTGTCTGTTCCCGTTCATGCGTAACACTCTTGCCTAAGGCCTCTCGCATGCTGCTGTAATGTACAGAGGCTCTAAGCTATTGTGCAAGCAAATACAAATAAACACACTGGCATGAAATGTTAAGTGTGCCAGAACAAGACACTCTTGCTGTTGAGTTGCTGACCTGATTAAGTTCAGCAGCATCTCTGTTTTTACTGGTGTTGAGTGGGTATCTTGTGTTTGCTCTGTCAACTGGAACCGGTCATGATTCACCTTGGCAGTGTTTTCAAAAATGCTATAGGACATAATAAGTTGTGCAAGAGTTAGTTGTGCAAGAATCAGCTTTCCTGTTCGTGCATGTTGGTTGGTTGGATACGTGTTCAACTCTTTTTGTGGTTTAAAGTATGAGTGATATGTGACGTCATGTTCCATCAGAATATTAAAATGAACTGGCACTCAATCCCATTTTTTCAGTGCTGTAAATAATATACTCCGTCCCAATTGACACTTTTTTTTCTCTGTTTTTGCACAATATAAAAAAAAGTTTAAAATGTTACATATGACCAGATTTTTTTTTTTTAACGTAAAAGGTGTTTGTTCTGATATTTATATACATTTTGATATATTTTACTGCATCTCATAATTGTAAAATTGCAGTTGTTGCCACCATCTGTTTTCTATTTGCGTAGACCGTTGTTTGTTTTTACTGTTATGTTTATTTTTTTTTTTTAATGTTCTATTTCCTGTAGCAGAAAATTGCTATACTAATTTACTAGACATACTGTACACTACTGTTGAAAAGTCTGGCATCAGTAAGATTTTTTCTTTTTTGAAAGTAATGCTTTAACAAAGATGCATTAAAATTGATCAAAAGTGGCGGTAAAGACATTTAAGTTAAGATTTCTATTTCAAATAAATTCTGTACGTTTGACTTTTCAATTCATAAAAAAATGAATTGAAAGGTCACCAAATCAGCATTTTCGAAGGTGTGACACTGAAGACTGGAGTAATGGCTGCTGAAAATTCAGCTTGCCGTGACAGCAGTTAATTACATTTTAATATATAATAAAATTAAGTTATTTTAAATTATAATAATATTTCACAAAATTACTGTTTTGATGATTTTTAATCAAATAAATGCAGCCTTGGTGAGCATAAGATACTTAAAAACATTTTTAAAAAATCTTACCAGTCCCAAACCTTTGAACTGTAGTGTACACAGCAAGACATGAGGTAGACAGTTGGTGTTGTGTATCATGTGACATGAATGTTTGATTTAAAAAATGTAGTCCATTTTAAAAAGCTCCAAAGTTGCATTTACTTCATGGTTTAAGGGTTAGTTCACCCAAAAATGAAAATTAGTCTGTGGTTTACTCACCCCGAGGCATCCTAGGTGTATATGACTTTCTTCTTCGTTATATAAAAAATTGTCCTGGCTATTCCTAGCTCTATCATTGCAGTCAGCGGGTGTTGCAGTGCTTCAGTCCAAAAGAAGTGAAATAAAAAGCGCCCATCCATAAAAAAAAATGTCTCACACAGCTCCGGCGGGTGAACAAAGGCCTCCTGTAGCGAATCGATGCGTTTTTGTAAGAAAAATAACCATATTTAAAATGTAATAATCACTTTAATCTAGCTTGTGCCAACAGTTGTACACGGAAGCAGCTCCGGGGGAATGATATATGAGGTCAGCTTTGCGCATGCGCCGCTCAGAAGTGAGACACGCGGAAGTGCAGGGGAGAGATCAAAACAAAACAACGGTCACTTATTAGAAATACAAAACGAGGATTTGTAAAGAAGAATGTCGGAGGATTGCGATATAAGCCAAGCGAAGACTGGTTTTCCTTTGCTAAAGTAAGGAAACTTTGCTTCCTTTGCTCCTGTTAACAAACGTTGGTTTTCACGAGACTCACCAGCGCATGCGCAATGCTGAACTCATACCTCATCAGCCCGGAACTGCTTCTGTGTACAACTGCTGGCGCAAGCTAGATTAAAGTGATTATTACGTTTTGAATATGGATGTTTTTCTTACAAAAACGCATTGATTCGCTACAGGAGGCCTTTGTTCACCCCCCGAAGCCGTGTGACACTTTTAATTTCACTTCTTTTGGACTGAATCACTGCAACACCCGCTGACTGCAATGATAGAGCGACAATTTTTAATATAACTCCGACTGGATTTGTCTGAAAGAAGAAAGTCATATACACCTAGGATGCCTCGGGG
>NW_015505271.1:341533-349763 GCF_001515645.1 Sinocyclocheilus grahami | reverse complement strand
GAGGATTTCGATATAAGCCAAGAGGAGACTGGTTTTCCTTTGCTAAAGTAAGGAAACTTTGCTTCCTTTGCTCCTGTTAACAAACGTTGGTTTTCACGAGACTCACCAGCGCATGCGCAATGCTGAACTCATACCTCATCAGCCCGGAACTGCTTCTGTGTACAACTGCTGGCGCAAGCTAGATTAAAGTGATTATTACGTTTTGAATATGGATGTTTTTCTTACAAAAACGCATTGATTCGCTACAGGAGGCCTTTGTTCACCCCCCGAAGCCGTGTGACACTTTTAATTTCACTTCTTTTGGACTGAATCACTGCAACACCCGCTGACTGCAATGATAGAGCGACAATTTTTAATATAACTCCGACTGGATTTGTCTGAAAGAAGAAAGTCATATACACCTAGGATGCCTCGGGGGTGAGTAAAACACAGCCTAATTTTCATTTTTGGGCGAAATAACCCTTTAAATCATTCGAGGAATAGACTTTTTGGTCACTGCAAATGCCCAAAGGTTAACTTATTTCAGTAAATGGCATATTGTAAGCTAGCACAGCTTTATCATCGTCTCATTTTTTTACTTTTTTTTTTTTTAAACTGAACACTGAAAGTTATCAATAACCTTTAATGCACATTTTCCTAACTACCTCATTTTCCTTGATTTAAATTTTTTTTCCCCCCCGGTAGCCATCCAAGGCTTCTCTCCTACACGGAAAATCCGCAACTTCGAAGAAGCTCGTGGCCTGGACCGAATAAACGAACGGATGCCTCCTCGGAAGGACGGCCAGCAACCTGACGGTACCACAGTTAACGCTGCCAACGAGAAAAACGGCACTGATGGGAATGTGTAAGGGGAGATTTTGCACTCTTCCTCTGCTCCATAGCATTTTCTCTTTCTCTGCCACGTTCTCCACAAGATAGACCCCTCAACTGCCGGATCCTGCAGAGGAGGGCCTGAGATGTGGAGAGGAATCATTCCACAAGACAGAGAGAGAAATCACTTACAACTAAGTACAAACATGAGATTTTATTTATTAAATGAAATGTATTAGATGTACTAGATAGCAACATTTTAAAGACGAGTGAACATTTGAAAGTGTGCAAAAAGCAGGTATACAGTCACAATGTGTCAACTTTTAAACTTCAACTACAGTTTTGTAACTCGAGAACAGAGATGTGGGTTCAAGATGGTGTACAGATCAGAAGATCTAGTTAATCCCAGTTTTATAATATTTTATGTCACAATGTATTTGGCAAGGGATGGTTTGAATATACTGATGTATGTTATCAATAAATGTCTGTAAGGGATTTATTAAGACAAACCAAAATTAAGGGGAATGTTCATCGAAACATATTTTATATAACTGTTTAATAATATTCAGTTTCAAGTAAGATTCAGACTAAATGAACATAGCTGCTTTGGGTTCCACATGTCTATTTCTACGTGGAAAAACTAGCATTTATATTCATTTTTGTCCGATTACAGCCAGATGACACCACATGTAAGTAGCCACAACATTGATCTTAAATGGGAGTTGCTTGATTCTACTTGCATGAGTGAAAAAAGCAAAAACAAAGCATGTCTTTTGAAAGCACTGTCACAATCACAATCTAACGTTTGCATCTGTACTGGAAGTTATTTTAGTCTCTTTAGAACTATCATTGGGCGAACTTTCAGACAAGACTTACTTTTCCTCATTTCGTGTCTGCCACACTTATCTTATTGATGTTTCTTCAAAAAGATGATAGATTGCCACGCAACAAACCAGTTTTATTTGTTAATATATACAGTGAAATTTGTTAGCATGCCTATAAGCTCATGTAGACGTGTAACAGCCAATGTGGGACGTGTGAAGTTGCTTTGATCGACTCAAAAGCCAAAGTCTCTTTTTTTGTGCTGTGATGAGTTTGCTGCCAGAGCTCTAACCAACCCCATTTTAGGGTATGATGAGGAGGTAATGGGGTCAGTCTGAAGAATATTGCACTAAATGCAAGTCATTGTAAATAGAGAACACCTATACGTAACACGTAAAAAGCAGGAAGTCCTATTCTCTCTAAAGAATGTCCTCCAGGCTTAATGCAAAGTATTCATCTTTCACTGAGAGACTGCTCGTACAGAGTACACAGACTATCGATTTCATCCAGTTTTTGCTCGAGACATTAACAAAGCATGCTGAGCTTGATAAATGTGTCACAAACTGACTTGGTGGTTTGAGCTGTAACACTATGTGAGGTATTGTGGTAAGGTTTTTACATGGCTGCTTGTTTTAACAGGTTTAGGGAAAATTGTGGTATGTGTCCACCTACTGTTGAGATACAGATATAGAACTTTAAGAGACTGGAGGAAGAGCATTAAGCCTTTTAATGCATGTTTTTATTCTTTTTAACAGGAGCAGCAGGTTTTGATTTTTTGATGGTGTTAAATGTCTGATGCTATGCACGAGCAACGCACCCCATTTTCTGGAAGCATTTGAAATGTACATTTTAGACATCAGTTAATTTTGTAAAATGTTTTTGTGTGTGTGTTTATTTTATTTTTTAAATGCAGAACCAGTTCTTCACACGAGATTGATTTAAAAGAGTTAATTTTTTCATCCCAAAAGCATGCAAATCTAATAATATGACTAATATGTCATGCTCATCTTTAGGTGTATGAATTCAGCTTTTATGAGAAATCAATATGTGATTGCAGTGCGACCTTCCGGCATACAGCATTTCCTGAAGTATGTGTGTGTTTTGCATGATCAAATCAGTGCAGTATGTCTGTGGACTCCAAAGGGAAAATTTTCTACATTTATTTGCATGTATTTCAAATGATACCAATGGAAGTACTGAGATGAGATTAAGCAGCTTATCTGGGATCAGGTATAGTTTTTCTTGAATGGTTTAACAGCGTGTGGGCTGGTCTTGGTGTACTGGCAACCTGAACTTCTTTAGTTGAAGAAAGAGGAAGTTTGAATCTATTAAGTTTCTGTGTGCAATGAAATGTTGAGTATTAGGCCTTCACAGGTTCAGCGATTCAATGAGGTCCCTGAAACACAGATGTGGGAATGTGTAGAAATGTTTATGCACAACTATAGCATCATTAAAAATACAATATGGGGATTTAATTGAACAACCATTTTATCAAGTGCTTGTCATGCAAGGCCACCAGAAATTCTTGATATTATGTAGATGTATCAGTCAAGACAACAAATAAAAACTGAAATACTGTGGACCTCATGTTTGGTCATATTTTGTCTTTTAAAAACAGCCACCTGAATGTGAGTCAACATTAAAATATATTTCATTCATACATTCACATTGCATTTTACAAGTTTTCATAAATACAAAACTAAATGGTAAACACACAAAAAAAAATTTTTTTAAGCATTTTTGTTTGATATCGCTTGAAAGTGCATTGTAACAATTTAAAAAATATATATGTTAAAAAAGAACAGTTGTTTTCACCTTGGTTGGCATTGCAATGAAGAAATAGCTGATAAAAAATCATAAGGCAGGCTCTATTACACAGAAACAGACTGTACAAATTAAATTAAATTTAAAAAAAAAAAGATAATTTTCAGTTAAAAACAAACCTGACTTCAAATTCATTATTTAACTCAAGGACAATCTTTTACTCAGTCAAATTATAAGAACAACTCAATGTGTCAGTCTCATATTTATGCTAGGCATGTGGCTTATTTTCACAGACGTTAGATTTTTCTTGAAGGGTTGAACTTCTTTAGTTGAAGAAAGAGGAAGTTTGAATCTATTAAGTTTCTGTGTGCAATGAAATGTTGAGTATTAGGCCTTCACAGGTTCAGCGATTCAATGAGGTCCCTGAAACACAGATGTGGGAATGTGTAGAAATGTTTATGCACAACTATAGCATCATTAAAAATACAATATGGGGATTTAATTGAACAACCATTTTATCAAGTGCTTGTCATGCAAGGCCACCAGAAATTCTTGATATTATGTAGATGTATCAGTCAAGACAACAAATAAAAACTGAAATACTGTGGACCTCATGTTTGGTCATATTTTGTCTTTTAAAAACAGCCACCTGAATGTGAGTCAACATTAAAATATATTTCATTCATACATTCACATTGCATTTTACAAGTTTTCATAAATACAAAACTAAATGGTAAACACACAAAAAAAAAATTTTTTAAGCATTTTTGTTTGATATCGCTTGAAAGTGCATTGTAACAATTTAAAAAATATATATGTTAAAAAAGAACAGTTGTTTTCACCTTGGTTGGCATTGCAATGAAGAAATAGCTGATAAAAAATCATAAGGCAGGCTCTATTACACAGAAACAGACTGTACAAATTAAATTAAATTAAAAAAAAAAAAGATAATTTTCAGTTAAAAACAAACCTGACTTCAAATTCATTATTTAACTCAAGGACAATCTTTTACTCAGTCAAATTATAAGAACAACTCAATGTGTCAGTCTCATATTTATGCTAGGCATGTGGCTTATTTTCACAGACATTAGATTTTTCTTGAAGGGTTTACTAAGCCTCAGTCTCCTAACACACTTCTGCAGGTTCTGGAGTGACTGACCATTCCAATCTGCTGCATGGTTCCACTTCTTGAGGTTTGACAGGTGCTAGACATCACACCCTTGGAGGAGGTGGTCTAAGAGCCTATGAGGGGGAGAATTATAAACTTGTCAGATATAATCTTTTTTATCAAAATGTTCTTAGGCTCAGTGACTGGGAGCATAAAGGTATACATAGTACACCCAAAATTCTGCCCATATTCATTCAGTTATTCCTAATCATTTTTATAGCAGAATATAATACAGTGAATGGTGACCAATGCTGTTGAGCAACATTTTTAAGGCAAACATTTGTCAATAAATTCCATTTTAAATAAAACAGTACACATTTAGTTTAATTCAGTGAAAATTGTTTGTACACCCATTTTTTTTTTCATTCACACCGATATTGCACTTCTTCAGTAGATGTTGAATATTACACAAGTCACATGGACTGCATCTACTTTCAAGAGCAGCACGAATGCTAAACGTTTGGATTCCGCAGAAGCAAGTAAGTCATAATTGGTTTGAAACAACATGAGAGTGAGTAAATGATGACAGAATTTTCATTTTGGGCTGAGCTATTCCTTTAAATCCTGATGTGAACATCAGTCATTACACATTATATAGTTAGCTTTGCTACCTGCCGTGCATTTATAAAGTCATTATGTAGAACTCTGGATTGGACTGAAGAGGGTGAGGGTGGAGGTGGAGGAGGTGCTGTAGGCCTTATTGCCTAAGAATAAAGAAGAGATCACAAAGTCCTGATCACACTTTCACCATTCACTGGGAATAGATTATGTCTGTGGTTAAATGAAATGATGTGACTGCAAGTTACCGGAGATGGCTTCTGATTTGATATCAACTGAAGGCTGTAGTCAGGGATGTCGACTACATGAACTTTCTGCAGCCTTGGATGGCTATTGAGAAAACAGCAGTATTAAATACACTCCATTTATTGACTTTCCCCAGTGTTTAAGTGTTGGTTTCCTATAGTCTTACCGGAATGAATGTGGTGTGCTCTTTCTGCGCTTGTAAAAGAAGACGGCCAGTCCAAATAGAAGTATCCCAATCAGGACACAGACAACCACAGCAATGGCTATTTTCACACCTTGAAATGCAAAGGCAAAAAAAAAATCTAATTCATGATCCTCAAAACTAAAAGAATAGGCTATTTTGAGGGCAATATCTGTGGTATACCTTTAGACAAACCATCACTTTCTGCTGGTGTTTCACAATCTGGCGGCAGCCATCCAGGTTGACATCTGCACTCCATTCTGTGGTCACAAACCTGTAAAATATACACTTACATTAATTCTTCAAAATCGAGTTACAAATTCTGATGTATGTGTAACTTGTGAAAGACCTGAAATAGTCAAAAAACCAATGACCTTTTGAAATAAAGCACTTTTTGTCATTTTATGAAGACAATAAAGAAGTCAATGTTCGATAAAGGGATATTTTTGGTCATACCGCATGGCCTTTGCACTTGGCTGAGCAGTTTGTTGCTTTGTAAGCCGTCTCTAGGTCAACACACTCGTTCTGGTTACAAACCTGAAAAAAACAAACACATCGTGCTTAAATGACTTGAATGTCACAACTGTAGCAAACCTACAATGTTTTCAGCTTTCTTTCATTAGAGATGATTAAAGGAGTTCATAGTTATGAAACTACAAGGAAGTTTGTGTATAACTGGCGTGTATCTAGAGACCAGTCTTACCATCCCTTCCCCACATTTGGTGCCAGTGTCGACTTGGCCATAATCATTTTCAGGATCGCTGTAGAATGTGGCTTTACATTCTTTGACTTTTACCAGCCGTCCATAATTGGGACTTGCATTGCCATTTTCACAGAACAGTTTTCCACACATCACATCTCTGAAGACAGACAGATAAGATTGGTGTTTGATCAGACGGGACAAAAATAGTAATTGGGCAGTATGACATGTGAAGAGATTAATGAATGGACAGATTGATGTAAAAACCTACTGTCTTTGGCATCCAATATATTTATCGCCATTATGTTTGCAGTAGGCGAAGTATTCTGCTCTTGTGTTGTAGTTGTAGCAAGATTCTCGAGCCACCACAGCAGCTTTATTTTTATTTTAATAAAAAGAAAAAATAGGCACAATCATATGGGCTTAACACTGATTATTTTTCACTATTATTGTGTTGCAACAATATATTATTGTACTCACTTGGACCCCACGTTTTAATGCACTGCTCCTCTCTCTGTGGGCACTGGCCATTGTAGCAATAGCCTTTACCATTCTTGCAAGGGATTCCATTGACTGCAAAGACATCTTCAGGACACCAGGTTGATTTTCCAGTACATGACTCGGGCAAATCACAGTCATCATTTTTTGGACGACACACATGTGCGGCTGACATGATCTGAGGGGGAGGAATAAAAAACATGTAGGTTCCATACTTGTTGGTAGTTACCAGTATAAATGAATGAAACCATATGATAAAACACATTTTTGAGATGTTGACATATCAGTTTCAAATGATTGAAAACAATGACACATTACTTTGAATGTATTTATTTTCATATTAAAGCAGCACTATGTAACTTTTTCTGTGTTCAAAATGTATATAATGAGCTAGTACATCATGAGTTCATCTTCCAAATCGCGTTTATGTCTTATTCCGAATCGCCACGGTACACTTAATAATAAGTACCGGTACTTATATTTGGACTATAGCCTGGTCGGGTCGATTTTGTAGTTATTTTGAACGTAACGTTACACAATTAAAAATATACATTTTACTATACGACTATAAATGACAGAGTATTAAGTTATTTCCCCTTGATGGGGAAAAAAATCCAAGTGACCGTCAATCAGTACTCAATATTAATTTAAACTGCTTTAAATATGACTGCTGCTTATTTCCTGTGCACTTCAATACTGGTCTGCGCTTGACTGTAGTCTGTCTGCTTATTGAGTTTATTTAACCCATCGCAATTTATTGGAACTGTGTGAATTAGAGTGAATATTCACCTTAATGCTGTTCTAAAGGCTTATTACTTAATAACACAAAAATGTCCTGCTCGCACTTGCCAATTTAATGGCAGAGAATGGTGACTTTAGGTTTTGTTTGTTGTTTTTAAGCGGATGCATATCTGTCGTAAAATAATCATATGCATCTCGTGGTGTATATTCCAAGCATTCTGAAGGTATACTGAGGGTTATGTGAGAAACAAACCGAAATGGCAAGTTATTATATTTTATGAAAATCTTGCATTGCAGTGTGAGTGCTCACGCCGTGCACAAGTGCATATCCTTTTGAGATATCAATTAGGCCTATAATCAATTTTAATAAAACACAAGACTACATTATATAACTCTAACTAACAGTAGGCTATTTAATATCTGTTGTTCTCTGGTTGTCAGTCAGAATGACAGTTCTTGCATGAACATTATAGGCCTATATATTCCCAAGCCAATTTATTATTATTTCCTTTTTGTTTTAGTGTTTAAAGTATTTATTTTTAAACAAATTAATTAATTAATTAATTACTTAAACAGACTTACTGTGTGAGCAGGGTAGGCTATGACAGCTGTCATATCATACCCTGCCATGCCCAGCAGATGCAAAGAATAGAATATCTATATATAAGATATCATATATATATAAGAAAGTCTAGACTCTGCCCAGGTATGAGTTGTGTCGAGCTATTCATTAGCCTGTTTG
>NW_015505271.1:338632-341468 GCF_001515645.1 Sinocyclocheilus grahami | reverse complement strand
AAGGGCGTTTAATTCCCGCCCACGTGTAGAAATCCAATATTCAAGCTGTTTATTCATTTTTCCACCCATAAACGAAAAACGAACATTTAAGCTGAATTCTCGTTTTTCCTGTTTTGGTAAAAAACGGGAAAATGAAAAAGGAGCCGTTTTCTAATTTTTCTACTTTCAATATTAAATCAAAAAACGAATGATCGAATGATACACGGATTCATCTACATTACAAAGATTAAACAAGTGTTTTTTTAAACTCTAAAATATGAAATGTTGAGTTATCTGCTTTTGCCAAAAAACAACTGTTGGAGTTATCTGCTTTTGCTATAAAACAAACTTTTAATATGTAAAAAAAAAAAAAAAAAAAACTTTCAACGAACTTTAAAGCTGCAGCCCGTAAGTTTTGCCTCTTTGTCGCCATCTCTGTTTGAAAACCTGCAATTGCAGCTTTTTGCAGAATTATCTTCCTTGCGTGGGTTGTGAGTCGACACGGCTCCAGCATGCAGTCAGTCACCACAACAGTGTGGATATTTACTGTACTTCGTAATCACAGATTCTAGCCTACATCTTGGAATATATGACCCAAATAAGAATTTTCCTTTCAACGAACTTTAAAGCTGCAGTCCGTAAGTTTTGCCTCTTTGTCGCCATCTCTGTTTGAAAACCTGCAATTGCAGCTTTTTGCAGAATTATCTTCCTTGCGTGGGTTGTGAGTCGACACGGCTCCAGCATGCAGTCAGTCACCACAACAGTGTGGATATTTACTGTACTTCGTAATCACAGATTCTAGCCTACATCTTGGAATATATGACCCAAATAAGAATTTTCACTGTATATTGCCATCTGAACAAGTAAGTAACAAGTCTGGCACTTTTGTTTTGAACAACTGAGGAAAAAAACATTATAATAAATTGCGCTACCAATGGTGATTAAATCTAAAGGTCGGTTAGCTCATATCACATCAAACCGTGCAAATGATTAGTATTGTTATACTTTATTCTCAAATTATTAATGTTAACAATATCAGAATTGCGTGACTATGTGTGTATTAGTGTGTAGATTTCAATTTCTGTACACTCTAATATCTAATTGTGATACCATTTGAATTTCATATTAAGAAATTCTTTTAACCCAAAAAGCAAACATGCTCCCATCAAACTGGTTGTCTTTAAAATACAAATCTTGTGTAATCCCAGGCTATCTGTAATCAGAAGCACATTTAAAACTGGAATATAATTTAATTTCATTCACATGTGTTTCATATACACAATCATTTCTGGATTACAATCCACCATCAAAATGATACATTTAATTATTCTAGCAGCTGTGAGAAAAGGCTATAAACGATCGGCCACCTGCAAGATCCTCAGTCACATGCAATATAGCCTAGTGGCCGGGACAACTTCTTTATGTTTACAGACGTGACGTAGTGACGTGGCAGCATGCTTGAATTTCCTGCGAAAACCTACCCGTACCACTCAAATTAGAAAACATTATTATAAACTAACAGTTGTGAATCGGGCTAAAGTAAGGTGATAGTTTTGAACACTGGCTGGTTATGTACTTGCTCAAATATTGATTTTGGATAATTTTTAACCAAAAAAAGTTAAGGACTGCAGCTTTAATTTTGTAAATTACCGGTATTTGTTTAAGTTATTATTACTTAATCAAAACAACCCAACTGCAGTTTGATTGATAATACTTGGAATGCACAATAAAAAAAACGTGATTTCTGAAAAAAACAAAAAATGCAGTTATCGGTTTTTGCAAATTAACTCTTTGTATATTGTGTACAGTGGGGTCCAAAAGTCTGAAACCACTAGCAACTTTTTTTCTGATTGAATACCTTTTTAAATGACAAATTATATAAAAAATTAAGTAAAAAATCAACATTTTTTTTTATTTCTTCAAATACAGAATTAGTACATCTATGCATTTAGTACACTTTTTTTTTTCAATTGACATACAATAGAGGGACCTACGCTATCCATCACAGGTTGTTACGATTGGTATTTTGTATGCTATCCTTTTGGATGAAACTGACTCGCGAGCTTGTGGAAAAATTTTAGCCATGTTATTCAGCAGGATTTGCATCTTGTGTGCTTCAGTGGAAGCAAGGTTGTCATTGGCTTTGTCACAAATTTGATAAATCTAGAACCTATAGAAATGCAGAATCTTAAATGTTTTTTACTAATTTTATGCCATTATGTTCCTTTGTTTTAAATCACTTTTGAATCAAGCTTTAATATGGAGTTTAAATCAGAGGGGGGGGTTTTTTGACTCCACTGTATATACGTTTTGTACTAGTGTGACAAAAACACATTTGGTCACCATCAATAGTTTTAACCAAAGTACTAAACCAGTACTCATCAGAAGACCTGTAGATGGCATATATCTAGCTATGTGATTAATTATCACACTCAAGAATCCTTGTTATCACAGGTCCTAGTTGTAATATCCTGTATGATCCATAAATGTTGGCATGCTGGAATTTTTTAATAGCATATATGTCGTCACTGACTCACATGATTTATGTAATTGATGATCTCAAATATCCTCTTTCTCAGCTTCTCAAGATTGCAGTCCATCTTCTTGTACTGAGGGGGAAACAAAAAAAATGAATCATGATTTTTTTGTCATTTTGTCACTCATTAGTCACACGGTATTTGGACACACTTTATGAAATCTGTTAGCATCAGTGATTTTAAATTTACTGTGAGAAATTTAGAACAGTTTGATTCTATAAAAACAGCAATGCTGAACAAGCACAAAATCCCACATATGTTGAACCAAGTGAGGTTTTTTTTTTGTATTAGAACGTCAGATATCATCTGATAATCACTGA
>NW_015505271.1:323535-338622 GCF_001515645.1 Sinocyclocheilus grahami | reverse complement strand
ATATTACTTGGAATGCACAATAAAAAAAACGTGATTTCTGAAAAAAACAAAAAATGCAGTTATCGGTTTTTGCAAATTAACTCTTTGTATATTTTGTACAGTGGGGTCCAAAAGTCTGAAACCACTAGCAACTTTTTTTCTGATTGAATACCTTTTTAAATGACAAATTATATAAAAAATTAAGTAAAAAATCAACAATTTTTTTTTATTTCTTCAAATACAGAATTAGTACATCTATGCATTTAGTACACTTTTTTTTTTCAATTGACATACAATAGAGGGACCTACGCTATCCATCACAGGTTGTTACGATTGGTATTTTGTATGCTATCCTTTTGGATGAAACTGACTCGCGAGCTTGTGGAAAAATTTTAGCCATGTTATTCAGCAGGATTTGCATCTTGTGTGCTTCAGTGGAAGCAAGGTTGTCATTGGCTTTGTCACAAATTTGATAAATCTAGAACCTATAGAAATGCAGAATCTTAAATGTTTTTTACTAATTTTATGCCATTATGTTCCTTTGTTTTAAATCACTTTTGAATCAAGCTTTAATATGGAGTTTAAATCAGAGGGGGGGTTTTTTTGACTCCACTGTATATACGTTTTGTACTAGTGTGACAAAAACACATTTGGTCACCATCAATAGTTTTAACCAAAGTACTAAACCAGTACTCATCAGAAGATCTGTAGATGGCATATATCTAGCTATGTGATTAATTATCACACTCAAGAATCCTTGTTATCACAGGTCCTAGTTGTAATATCCTGTATGATCCATAAATGTTGGCATGCTGGAATTTTTTTATAGCATATATGTCGTCACTGACTCACATGATTTATGTAATTGATGATCTCAAATATCCTCTTTCTCAGCTTCTCAAGATTGCAGTCCATCTTCTTGTACTGAGGGGGAAACAAAAAAAATGAATCATGAATTTTTTGTCATTTTGTCACTCATTAGTCACACTGTATTTGGACACACTTTATGAAATCTGTTAGCATCAGTGATTTTAAATTTACTGTGAGAAATTTAGAACAGTTTGATTCTATAAAAACAGCAATGCTGAACAAGCACAAAATCCCACATATGTTGAACCAAGTGAGGGTTTTTTTTTGTATTAGAACGTCAGATATCATCTGATAATCACTGAGATCCCAAAAATAAGTAAAAAAAAAAAAAAAAACTTTATCTGTTAAGAATTTTTTTTTCTGCATTATTCCCCTTCCCCCCCCCCCCCCCCCTTGAACATAGATGTGAAAGTGCACTTTTCAAACTAATATTGTTATAATTCATGAACACTTTTGAATACAGACCTATGGTTGGTCTCTTTCTAAAGAAGACAATCAGCAGATTATTGCAGAAGTGAAATCATTTCAAAAAATTAAAGTATAAAAAAGTTATAGAAGTTTATATTTACTGTAAAGAAAATGTACTGTACTGTTTTTATTATATTTTATATAAAATAAATATTTTACAAAATTTTTATTTTACAAAGTTTTTAATCCAAAATTTCTATAAAATTAAAGCCATATGTCTAAATAAGTTGTGTTCCAAATTTGAAGTTGATATAAAAAAAATTAGATTACTATGCAATTTTGTTTAGGCGTTATACCAAAAATAGCGACTGGGTGACACCCAAATTCCATTGAATTTTTTTAGATGAATTTTTCTGTCACAAATGTTTAAATCTCTCTCTCTCAATATTACTTCTATTACAAAATAACCACCAAATATGGAATCTTGTGACTCAGACCTTTCCAACGATATGTATTTTGTCAAGATTATAAAAAGTTTTGATTTTAAAAGACTGTAATACATTTTGTAATATGACTCCTCCCACTAAGGGGGAGGAGGCTGCTAAAAAATGTAAAGTACCATTTCCATGGTAATGCAATGTCCTATTTCAAAATGGTTTAAAATTTATGATGAGTACTAAAACATGTTATAGGGAAAAAGGAAATGAAAAATAATTTTTGTGACAAAGGTCAGAACTCCTGTTATGATCTATATGTTTTGTGGTGCACTCTTGTCATAAATTAATCTATTACTGTTCCTACATCATTTTTTAACCACAAACAGAGCTAAAATATCTATTTAGGAGTCTTAGACCTTTCCAGCAATATATAGTTTGTTATGATTAGATTAGGATTTAATTGTAATATATTGAAGTAAACTTATGCGTCCCGTTGGCGGGACGGTGACAGTTAAGGGGTTGTGCATTGATTCCCGTTCTTACTTCTCTGTTGTCTGCCACAAGGAAGAACTCAATGTATTTTTGTTGCTGGAAAAAAGTTGGCCCCTGATCAAGAGGAAAGAAATAGAATGGAAGAAATTACAGAACTAACAGAATAATTCTTCAGTGAAATCATTTTGAAAACAATATGAACTACACTCTTAAAAATAAAGGTGCTTCACGATGCCATAGAAGAACCTTTTTGTCTAAATGGTTCTATAAAGAACCTTTAACATCTGAAGAACCTTTCTGTTTCACAAAAGGTTCTTTGGGGCAAAAGAAGGTTCTTCAGATTATAAAAAGGTAAGAAAGAGATGGTTCTTTAAACAAACTTTGACTGAATGGTTCTTTGTGGAACCAAAAATGGTTCTTCTATGGCATTGCTTGAAGAACCTTTTGAAGCACCTTTATTTTTAAGAGTGTACCCTACTTTACAACATGTACAGGATTAGGTTAATCTGGGACATTTTTTTTGCACTTTTGACTTCTGCAATTCATTGTGATTGTCACCTTAACATTGCAGAACAACAAATTAAACTTTACGACAACCCAGCCTGAATGTGGTTAATTCTTGTGAAACTTTAACCATATTGTGCTTTGCTTCTTTTTGTAATGCTAAAGTAAATGAATAGACAATCTTACTGAGGAACGAGAACGACTTTTGAGAATGCGTGGAGGAGCGCCTTCCTCACTCTCGTCCCAACTAGTGTTGGTGACTCCACACACCCTAGGCGTCTCTTCATTTACATTTTCATACTTAGAGACAGCATGGTTACCATCACCATCCTGAGACAACGGCTCAATCAGAAACCTCTGCTCCTCTGTTTGCAAATAGCCTCTGTGAAGACATTTCACAAAATGGGCACAATGTCATTTGTAGGGTCTTTTGCCCTGTCTTCTCTGCCCTTACAGAGAAATAAAGGCAATTGGCATCACACTAGGCATTTTGAACCGTGCCCGAGTGCATTTGAGCCCCAAAGCCCGGTTCGTTTGACTAGTGTGAGTGCTCCGTGCCACGCTCGGGCGCGGTTCGTTTAGCCAGCCCTGGCCCGGCTGGAAGAGGTGGACCAGGGCACGGTTCGGTTTGGCTCGGGCACGGTACGCATGCAGTGTGAGCGCTAACCGCGCCGGAGCACGGAACAGATACTATTTTGTGTGCGCTATATCATCATTATGACCGCAAACATATTCTATTGCTACTACTACACTACACTTTTCAATTAATTTAATTGAATCAAGTATATTTAGGTTTATAATGGGTCTGGTTCTTACCTTATTGATGAACAGGAAATGTAGTTTGCGAGTAAAGCTGCAAATTATTTCATTAACGTCAGCTGCCTCCGTAATCATTTCTCTGCCCTTACAGAGAAATAAAGGCAATTGGCATCACACTAGGCATTTTGAACCGTGCCCGAGTGCATTTGAGCCCCAAAGCCCGGTTCGTTTGACTAGTGTGAGTGCTCCGTGCCACGCTCGGGCGCGGTTCGTTTAGCCAGCCCTGGCCCGGCTGGAAGAGGTGGACCAGGGCACGGTTCGGTTTGGCTCGGGCACGGTACGCATGCAGTGTGAGCGCTAACCGCGCCGGAGCACGGAACAGATACTATTTTGTGTGCGCTATATCATCATTATGACCGCAAACATATTCTATTGCTACTACTACACTACACTTTTCAATTAATTTAATTGAATCAAGTATATTTAGGTTTATAATGGGTCTGGTTCTTACCTTATTGATGAACAGGAAATGTAGTTTGCGAGTAAAGCTGCAAATTATTTCATTAACGTCAGCTGCCTCCGTAATCATTTTCTGATACATACAAGTGAAAATCAATGCACGGCATAAATTATTAATTAATTATTCAGCAGAATATTAGCAAAAGTGGTTTTCTCCGTTATCTCATACATGACGTAAGCGTGCTCCGGCTCCGAATGTTTAGTGCAAGTGTGAGTGCAGGCCAGTGGGGGAGTGGGGAGTGGGGAGGGGGGATAAGCGCGCTCGAGCTCGGTTCAAGGCAACTGTGCCTAGTGCGAGTACACCCTAATCAAGGGTGATTGGGAAACCATGTGTAATGTATGTGTCTCATTTATCTAAGTAGAAAACACATGTCACACTGTAACTTCCTTTAATTGCAGAAAAGCGTAGAACACTTTAGGCAACAAACTGGCATTGCAATATGTAGCAATAGTTAGTGTAAAAACAGCAGTAGAGATTGAGTGAAAAAATTTAATAACATTAAATATTTTAAACAAACTGTTTAAAGATGTTATGTGTACTTTTGTTAAAGCAACTTAATATGTCATTGTAAAAGTTCAAAAGAAACCTCTTTTAAAATTGTGTTTTCCTACCGTAATCCATCGCAGGTGCTCATGCTAACCGACGACTTACTGTCATTGACTATTTTCCCATGATAATAGCATAAATCCTGTGGAAGAAAAGGGTATTAAATACATTTCTCACTTTATGAATCATATCACAATAATGATTTATAGTTGATTAACTTGTAGCTTGTAACAGTATGTTATATTGTCATATGTTAGTAATACTAGTTGTAGCATACCATATCCTCAGGTGTGGTTGTGACAAGCATCCCATCTTTAGTGTAGTAAGTTTCACTATAGTCTTTAGTCAGTATGCCACTGTTGACCAACACGCATTTCTCAGATCAGTCACAAAAAAATTGACAAATCAAAATGTGTAATGTGGGAACTGCAGTTTTAATATGCACAGATGTTTGTCTATGACAATGAGTAACTTTTCTAAATTGCAACGTGCAGATTTTAAACATCACAAGATACACACACACACACACAAATGATGACAAAGGAGTAACTGAGAGACAAGCTTACTTATTTTTCTGGAGATGCATTTCAATGTCTCTACCGCCTAGTTTCATAGCGTATTTCACTGTGTCAGGTCTTGACTGCAAGGAAAGAAATGATTTAGTTTGATTAAAATATTTACAAATGAAATTTAGAGGTGGGTAGATGAGAACTCACCTTTAAATCTCTTTTTTGTAGTGCATGTAATCTGATTGGTCGAACAATCTCATAAACCTTTTTTCCATCTAGTTCAGGAATGTGACCAACTATAGCAGATTGACAAACAGAGGGAATTACAGACACTGAAGCACAGATTAGTCAGAAAGTACAAATATACAGTAATGTTTAAAACATTTTTTTTAAATATAGCCTATAAATCCTGAGTAATTTTTTTAACCCAAATGCTGGATTGAGCATCAATAGCATAATTTTTGTCACGCTGAACAACAATAATTACTGTATTTGCATTATTGTAAGGGGTAGGTTTAGGGTTGGGGTAGGTGTTGAAGTTAACAAATCTAATATGTAGAAAATGTAATTAATTGTTAACTTGCTGTGTTATGCCGAATTCTGCACCCCTGCCAGATTATGCACCCCCTCATTTTAAATCGTTACCTGATTACCTAATCCTAACCCCTCCCCCACCTACTCCTAAACCTACCAATACTGGAGGTGCTTTTGTTACTGAGCCTAAGGTATTAAACTGCACTTTCAGGGGGGAAAAAAGTACAAAAGGTACAATAGCTGTCACTGGGGCAGTACCTTTTCAAAAGGTGCAATTATGTACCATACTAATATGTACATTTTAGGTACTAATATGTACCAGGTACTAATATGTACCTTTAAAGGGGTCATATGATGTGATTTCAAGTTTTCCTTTCTCTTTGGAGTGTTACAAGCTGTTCGTGAATAGATAAGATCCCTAAAGTTGCAAAGACTTAAGTCTCAAACCCAAAGAGATATTCTTTATAAAAGTTAAGACTCGTCCACGCCTTCCTAAAACGCCTCGTTTAAATCCGCCCCCACATGTCTACGCCACTGTGTGGGAAGATTTGCATAACACCGCACAAATGTTCACGCAAAGAAAGGTGTAACTTTGATTCTCGCTGTAGTATAGATGCCGCCGCCGCCATGTCGTGGAGATGCTGCCTGTTTCATTATGAAAGCGAAACTACTTTGTTTGGTCTTCCAAAAGGGGACACAACTAGAAATCAGTGGTTAAGTTGTATTTACAACATTGTTCCAGAACAGTTCAACCCAAATATTCAGATGTGTCCAGCGCATTTTACGGAGAACGAGGACTGTTTCCTGGGAGAGTAGACTACAATGCCAGTGTTCTGACAAATAATGCTGACTCACAGCCTGTAAGTACGTACGCTTTCATATTTAAACGTTTATAATGGGTTTTATTGGTTTTGTCTCGTCACGCCGGGACACAGCATCATATGGTAAGGGGCGTAACATTTCCGTCACACGCTTCCAATAGTATTTGAGGTATTCGGCCAATCACAACACACTGGATAGCTGGCCAATCAGAGCACACCTCGCTTTTCAGACCGATGAGCTTTGTAAAGATCTACACGTTTCAGAAATGCGGGGCATAGAGGAGACCAGCAGACTGAAGGACAGCTTCATCCATCAGGCTGTCAGGAAGCTGAACTCCCTCCCGACCTTGCCCCCCCTCCCCTCTTTTGCCCCACGCACCACTGAACTCTGACCCTCTGACGGACTCTCCCACTCCCCCCTCCCAAATACACACACACACTGTCACTTTAATCAGTCTGAATAAGCTCTTTTGCACTACAAATCATTTTTTTGCACTACAATCATTATATCTGCACTGTTGTTTACTTTACTGGTTTGCACTCTATCTGCCATATGCCTTGTGCTTTATATATATTTTTTTTACATCTTACCTTATTTGTATATTTGTATAGTTGTATTTTGTATTTTGTATTTAATCTGTATCTATGCTATTCTTTATGCACCAAGGGTCTGAGGGTAACGCAATTTCAATTCTCTGTGTGTATGTGCTGTACATGTGGAAGAATTGACAATAAAGCAGACTTGACTTGACTTGACTTGACTAGAAACAATAATGTACAGTATATGGAAAATAATGTTTTTTGAACCTTAAACAGCATAAACACATTTCATTACACCAAATGCACGAAATAATGTTCTTTTTTAGCAGCGTCATATGACCCCTTTAAAGGCACCCTTTAGGGGTAAAGAAAGTACAAAGGTGTACTTTAAAAAAAAAGATAACGCCTCAGTGAAAGCGTTGTACCTATTTTTTTTTCTAAAAGTGTGCTGCAGCCCTTTCATATAATATAATATGCACAATGCTATTGACCAAAAAGTGACAGGGAGATTAAAACAAAATTAACTGATAACACTTTATATTATAGTTAAGTACTGAACAGAATTAATATGGATTTGGATGTAGATCTGCTTGTGAATGCACCTTTTTAGTACTAATACTATTTACTTTTGGTATTGTTGAGTTATATTTCATTACACTCTAAAAACTGCTGGGTTAAAAACAACCCAATTTGGGTTATTTTGGCAACCCAGCGCTGGGACAAAAAGGGACAAACCCAGCGCTGGGTTATAATGTTTGACCCAGCTTGCTGGGTTGCTTTTTTATGGTTTAAAATTACTACACTGCTAGGCTAAAATGAACCCAAATCGAGCTAGCATTAAACCTACAAATCTTGTTCATTTTAAAATCACTTTTGCACACACAGAATGACTATCAAAAGGTAAATATTTATTTAAAACAAGAGAAAACAGTTAAAAGTAACATGCATGTAAGAAGAAATGCAGAAAAGTATGGCATTAACAGCTACAGAGTTTATAAATGAAGCATTGAACATTTGTTGAATATAACTTTTAAGATCAAATTTGACTTTTTTGGTAAATTATATATATTGTATAAAAACATTATACAAAAACACTATTATACAATAGTTGTACAATTAGTTAATAGCTAAGTTCTTTACAAACTATTCTGGCATGACCGTAAATAAACCACAACATTAGCACTGATATTATAACATTTATCAGAAACATATGTGTGAAAGAATGTGAGCATGTGTATGAAGTGTAAACTCAATTTCTACTAAACAACAACACAGAACAAGCATTTAATATTTTGTTTTTACAAATTATACACTTACAGTTTGTTTCATAGTCCATGAATACAGATCAGGCATCGCTGACAATTTTCATGATCTCTTTAGGATAATTGATATAGTCTTGAAGAAGCCCCATCAGGACAGCAAAGGCATGTGACATCTTTTACATTATCCAGGGCAGCCTCCTCCTTTAAAACCACTGTTGCATCAGTTTGGGGGAAAGGACATTCTCCTCTTTGACCAGCATTCATCCCAGTCACCACCTGTTCTTCATCAGTGGCCTAAAAAGAGAAAAACATTTGAAAAAAGAAAACATTTAATTAAAATCTATCCATTTTCAGATAGAGGTGCATCCACATCAGTAAGAATAGGTAAATAGTCTGTTTTATCATTTCAACCACTCTGTGTGTTTGTTTAATGTCTCTGTCTACCACATCGCTCTAGAATGCTATAATGGCAGCACTAGTGTGAGGGCATGCAATATTGTTTAAATAAATAAATATATTGCTTTCAAAAAGCTACTTCTTTACTGAAACATTAAAATAGACATGACATTCACATCCATCCATCCATCATTCCATGGGCTCACGCCCATTGGTGTCCAATGCCCACCAAGTGACGTCCTGTTTGATGGAGTCGAATGCCTTTCGGAAATCAATGAAACAGTTGATGATGTGTCGTCCTTTACGTTTCGCCTTCGCAATTGTCCTGTAGTTGCTGCATTCTGAAAAGTCTCCTTTCTTTGGTATTGTAACGATGACTGACTTTGCCCATTCCTCTCATCACCAAACTGTGGTCTGAGGAGATGTCTGCTCCTTGGAACGTTCTGCAAACACGCACTGCAGTTTTCCATCTCCTGTCTACCAGCACCAAGTCGATCATGTTGGTGTACTTGCCATCGGGTGCCATCCACGTCCACTTCCTACTGTCCTTCTGGTGGAATCTGGTGTTGGTGATCAGTAGATCATTCTTAGATGCAAATTCCAGTAGCCGTTCCCCTCTATTATTACGCTGTCCATAGCCGTGACACACCATCACCTGCTCCCAGTCCAAGTTATCCATTCCAACCTTTGCATTCCAGTCGCCGATCACAATTTTCACATCTTTCTTTGGCAACTCCTCGATGGTGTGCTCCAGCTGCTCGTAGAACGTTTCGACCTCTTCCTCGGTACTGTCTGAAGTTGGTGCATAAACCTGAATCACTGCAATGTTCAGAGGTGCTCCGTTGAACCTGGCCACTATGTTACGAGAGTTTACAGGGTTATACCCGAGTAGTGCATCTTTCGCTCGCTTGCTAAGCAAGAAACCAACTTCCCTCATGTGATTTTTCTCTTCTCCTGACCAAATCACTTCTCCTCCATTCAGCTCTCCCACACCTGTCCAGCGCATCTCTGACAGTCCCAATATATCGCACTCATATGGTGTCATTTCCTTACGTAACAGCTCCAGTTTGCCAGGACTTCTGAGAGTCCGTACATTCCATGTACCTATCTTCAGAAAGTCCGTTGCTGCTTTGAGTTTCTTTTCTCCTTCTCCTTTTCCTTCTACTCCAGTAGCTAACCTTTCAACCCAGCCCCGGTTTCCCAGCTGAGGACGCGGACCTTGTATAACCGGGCGACGTCCGAGCCGGTGTGTTCCTGTTTGTTTGGTTGTCATTGTGCATTGGATTTCATTCGTCTTGTTTCTTTTACAGGTGGCAGTATCTGCACCCCACCACCCAACCCTCCTCCTTTATCGGGGCTTGGGACCAGCACAGTCACCTGCGGCGGAGTTCGGTGACATTCACATACCTCACAAATTTTCATGGACGTGGAGGGCTGCTCTTTAAAGGGTTAGTTCACCAAAAAATTTAAATGGTCGTCAATTATTCTGCCCCGTGTTGTTCCAAACCCATACAAACTCTGCTAATTTTTGGAACACAAATAAATATATTTAATATTCTCTTAATATTTGTCCTCCATTGCAAGTCTGGGAGACCAGTATTTTCTTCTGAACAGACATGTTCGCTATGATATAATTTAAGATTTATTCATATATAAATATTGGCATGGATTTCATGGATGGCATGAATTTTTAACAAAAAATTATGAGAGAAAATTTAAAATATCTTCATTTGTGTTCTAAAGACAGACAAAAGTCTTATAGGTTTGGAATGACATGAGGGCAAGTAAATTATTTTTTGTGTGTGAACTATTCCTTTAAGAAAGGAAGACCAAGAATGATGACTCTCTAAATCAGACAACTCCTAAGTTGCTTTGAGTTCTGCAATGAAAAACAGGGACATCAATGGTTTAAATAAAATATGAACACGTAGTCATACTGTTGTTGCATCAAAATGTGAAGTAAACAGGCAGGAGACAACAGAAACATTTATTTTCTAAAAATAACTCACACCAATCTCAAAAGAATGATGCTCTCCTATGTCTCTGGCTTTCAACATCTACAAAAACAAACGCTCTTTAACTCTTAGTAAAAAACAAAACAGTAACATGATGGAATTCTGAAGTTTACTTGCCTTAAACTGTCTTTCCCGCTCTTCTGAAGAAGCTGAGAAAATCGCCTTCTCACACAAGCAGGGTTCTGTGTCGTTAACTCCCGGCGCGGGCACAATGAAGACACAAAGCTCAACAAGTCTGAAATATTACATGCAAAACATTACTTTTAACAATTATCACTTCATCAGCCTCAAAATAATTAGGCTAGTCTTTATTACATAACGCCATTTCCTTTAGGAAACTACATTCAATTTAACCGCGAAAAAGAAGATAACGAATTAACATGTAATTATTTTAATAACCCTCTCTTAACACCTCAAAAAATTTTAATATTGTAAAATCTTATGTAAATACGACATAAGACACTCGCTGACATTATATTAAAAGCACCTCTTCCGTTCAGTAAAAGAGGCCGTTAAGACGAGGCGTCCTGAGGCGAAATCCGCGTCCGCGTATTTTTCAATATAAGCTCTTTTCAGAATATTTCCGCCTTCCATGAAATCTCAAAATACTATCGGACTCAAACAATGAATGATGACTTTACATTTTTAATCTTTACTTACCGTAAAACGTCTTGCACTCGCTTCCATCTGAAGACGCTGAGAAAATGGCGGCTTCTCGCACTGGTGTCGTCCGATGTTAACGTGATGTGCATGCTCTCTTTCACGTCCGCGTTCCCAACCCAGCGCCGCTGGGTTTATAGATCAAGAACAATTTTCAACCCAAATTGGGTTAAAACAACCCAACGTCCTTACCCTGCGGTCTCAACCCAGCGTTTTTTAGAGTGTATATTTACATGTAATACACTACAATCTAATGTGTTACCAGTGATTTCATATTAATTAACTGTTTCATGTTTCTTAGGGAACATTATATAAAAATGCAATAATGTTTTGAAATTATATAAAACAGTAGTCAACATACTGTTTTAAAATAATATAAACAATACATTTGTTACAAATAAAGATATAAATCATGCATAACAAATATTGCATTCCATATAATTTCCATGATTTTCCCTGACCCTTAGTAAACCTAGGATCTGTACAAATAAAAAATATCATATACTTTTACAGTGAAAGTTCTAATACTCTAAAATCAGACACCCTTCATTGTGTGAACTCTTAGACTTTGTCAGTGCAGTGCAGTATTACAGCTGAAGAGTCCACAGCAGTGCAGAGATAAGTTCAGTCATTGTGACGCAGAGGCACTAGTGTATCCAGTATCTTACCTGAGGGTTTGAGTGAAACACACAGAGCGAAGATCCACAACATTAGATGTCTTTTGGCCATTGTCAGTGGACTGAACAACTGAAACAGGATCGTTTGGTTAAGCAAAATTTTATAGTTCAGCTGAAGTGTTTTTTTAGGTTCTGCACATGCACTTTCAGGAAATGAAAGGGGCTTGGACACGCCCCTGGAAGTGTCAAAAGAATGCAGGAAATATTCAGAGTCAGACAGACCGTGACGTAATGATACTCGCTCTTAGTGTTGACAAACGCTATATAGAGATGTCACTTATGAGTGTTCAATGGCCTTACTTAACTGCTCCAAAAAAGTGACCGATATAAATTGGTCATTCTGGGCAAATCTTCACTTATGTGTTCTAGAAAGTCTTGCCTTTTAACATTTGTTGATCAAAAACACACAAAAAAAACTTTAAATGAATCATCCAGACAAACAACGAGGTAAATGTTGATGGTTAAACTTCCTGAGCAAGGTGGTCAAGCAGGTTGTTATCTTACACCACTGCTGGAAGTGTCAAAAGAATGCAGGAAATATTCAGAGTCAGACAGACCGTGACGTAATGATACTCGCTCTTAGTGTTGACAAACGCTATATAGAGATGTCACTTATGAGTGTTCAATGGCCTTACTTAACTGCTCCAAAAAAGTGACCGATATAAATTGGTCATTCTGGGCAAATCTTCACTTATGTGTTCTAGAAAGTCTTGCCTTTTAACATTTGTTGATCAAAAACACACAAAAAAAACTTTAAATGAATCATCCAGACAAACAACGAGGTAAATGTTGATGGTTAAACTGAGCAAGGTGGTCAAGCAGGTTGTTATCTTACACCACTAAACACATGATTCAAGCACAATCTGATTCTACATTTCCTTTTTCCACATTTTTGTTACAGTGATATGTAAATAGTTTGCCACCCGAATAACAGCCAGAATATCTAACCACTTTCTTTCACGTATAAAATGTGCAATGCATCTATGTTACCAAGATATATTGTATTATTTTAACCCTTTATTTCAATTCAATTTCATTTATTCATGTACACATTAAACTGGCAAAGTATGATTTGGACAGATATACATTGCTTGAAATGTAATGATTATTTTTCAAAATGTTACCGGATGAATATAGAAAGCAAATTGCATGCATTTGTAGATAAAAGTGTAGACAAAAGGCATAAGCCTCCATAGTCATCCATAGGATGAGCAAAAATACGTTGCCTTACCTTCACTTTGCTGCTCCTCGTGCTGTTTTTTGTTTGGCTTTAAATTTTATTCAAGACTTGCAGATTCATACTTGCTAATACTGGGTCTGCTAATACATTGTCTGGTTGTCTAGTGAATTTCAAAACAGCATAATTCCTTCCCTTTTAGTTCAGCCTTTGGTTTTCTCAAAGATGTCAGTTCATAAAAATGTGTAATGTGAGCCAAAAAAAAGCAAGCTCCTGCCCTGTCTTCTGTGGTTTCCTCTTCCACTGAAATGCATTCTAATACACAAGGTCAAGTCAAGGACAATAATGCAGTTATTGTGCCTTCTCCTGACACCTCCAACAAAGCTATTGCTCGCTTGTTGGAGTTGAGAAAGCATGCAGTGTCCATTAAGGCTGTATGTGTTGCAAACTGGCCCATTTCTCTCTTCCTGCTCTCTGTCCTTCTGTGACCTATTGCTCAATTGTCTGTTCCGTCATGTATCTGCACTTGGGTGTGTGATAACTTCTCACAGATTGAGATCTGGTACATAAAGCTGGATCATCAAAAAACTAAACAATATGTGAGTCAAACCCTGTTGCTTCTGGTAAATAAGACATTTAACATTCCCCAATGAACCTGAAAGGCTTATGTAAAGAAACTATCAGCATTCATATCATGAGCATTAAAGTGTTACATGACAAACGTGTATAAATACACTACTGTTCAAAATGTAAGAGTCAGTAAGATTTTTGATGTTTTTAAAGTCTCTTATGATCACTAAGTCTGAATTTATATACAAAATATTTTAAAAATCCAGGAAAAAACGGTAATATTGTGAAATATTATTGCAATTTAAAATAATGTTCTAACTGAATATATTTTGAAATGTATTTTTTTTAACCCTGTGATGGGAAAGCTGAATTTTCAGTGGCCATTACTCCAATCTTCAGCATTACATGATCCTTCAGAAATCATTCTATGCTGATTTGATGCTCAAGAAGCACTTATTATTATCAATATTTAACACAGTTGTGTGCTGTGCAATATTTTTGTGGAAACAGTGATAATAGAAACTTCAGAAGAACAGCATTTATTTGAAATAGAAATCTTTTGTAACATTATAAATTAACTTATGTAACATTATAAATTAACTTATAAATGAACTTTCATGATAAATTTCACGGATATTATGCATTAAAATAATTTTAGAGCTTCTCACATGCGTACAAGGCCTTATTATGAAACAATCTGGATTAGGTATTATGTAGTTGTATTTTGAAGTATTGTAGGTAATAATTAGGTAGTTTATATATATATATATATATATATATATATATTAGCATGTTTCTTAAATATATGCAAAAATATTATGGTATTTTTATGCTTTAGTAGAGTCAAAAACTTACATACAGCACCTTTAATTACAGCAATAATAGAAAATTTCATCATGAACAAGAACATGAACAACAATATCATATTAGACCACAGAAATTCCAAAATTACATTTCCCTCACATTCAACTTCCAAAAGTGCATTCATCTTTGCCATGTTACATTCATTTAGTTGACTAGTGCTATACACTGTATTAACAAAAACATTAATGGCATTAATAAAAACACTTACACTGACAAGCTACGCAATATCGCGTTCATAATCGAATGCAACTCATCTGCGATTATGAACGCAATATAGCAGTGATCTACGGCTCTGTGTATTAAATGCTGCTCCATTTAAAAGCATGCGATGGAGATTTACTATTAATCACAGAACCGACTTTACTGATGAGATGCGCATGACAATCACATGCGATTTATCGTGCAGCCCTAAGTTTGTTTGTTGATCACAAAGTACAAAGTAGATGAGGAAAACTAGGATAGCCTATTCAAAGCGCCGCCATTACTGTTTACAGTGCGTGGAATGGTGTGCTGTGATTGGTTGAGCGGATATATCGCATTCTGCAGA
>NW_015505271.1:317173-322308 GCF_001515645.1 Sinocyclocheilus grahami | reverse complement strand
AAAAAAAAATTTTATTTTGGGGAAAACAAAAAAAAAAAAAAAAAAAAAAAAAATATATATATATATATATATATATATTTGATGGGTAATCTGTAACTGAATTTTTATAATCATACTTTCTGTAAAGTCCACATGAATAGAACAGCTTTTGGTACTTCTAAGAACTTGTACAGGGTAATACTGGTTGAGAGAGACAGAGTTTTGAGTTATCCAGGTGATTTCTATGTTAAAACACATCCAGAGTATTATTAGTTTCAGGAGGTATGCGTGGACCCGCTTGAGACCTATAAAGATCATGTAACCACAACCACATTCTTCCTCTGAGTAAAGTTTCAGCATGTATTTGAGCTGCTAAATGCATTCACAGACTGTATGCTGTTTCAGACCCTGGATCATCTGTACCTCTGTCTTATAATTGTATTGTTTAGTGAAAGCATAAACAGAGAACCACTTAATAACGGTTGCTCATTCTGCTGCTCTTTGTATGACACATTTTTCTAGCCGAGTGTTTACAGAATATCAGTGTAGAAGCTTAACTGATAGACCTACTTTTTAAGGTTGTTACAACCCTGTTCAGTTTAATAGGTTTTGGGATGAAGATTTTTGGTTTAGTGTGAATATTTTTTAGAGAGAGATCTTGGGAGTGTAATTATAATTTTGGACCACTTGGTGGCAATGTCCCCAAACTGCTCAAAGCCAAGTTTTAAGCATAATAGTCCTTTTTGAGATTTATTTAAAATGTTATTTCTCATCCCAAAGATGTACCTCCCTTACAATGGTTATGCTTTTTTTTTTCATAAGTGCTTACATAACTGTTTTTAAGTGTGCCTATTAGGGCTGTGCAATATATCGAAATATCGCAAATGTACATATCGCAATATGCATATCGCTACAGCTTGCAATATTTGGGGCCATGAACAAAAGACAAAGAGAAAATCACTCACTGCTCTTACCTAAATAACTTTTGTAGTTTAAATAAGAATCAGTGCATATTGAATTCAAAGAGTAAATACAAAGTAGTGCTTTAGTTTTCCTTTTTATTATTCAGTTCCTAAACTCATGTTAAAATGACATTTTTATGTAATGCTAGAGTAAAACACATGCCGTTTACTTTCAGAAGTTGTTGTAGGGGTGCTTTCTTATTAGAATCAGAATCAGAATCAGAATGAGCTTATTTACCACTTAAGTGTGCGCAAACACAAGGAATTTGTTGTGGTTTTACAGGAGCTCTTGATACATACATACATACAAATAACCATATATATATGACACAAGATGGTTATAGAAGTTCGCAGAACTGCATGTGGCACTTTAAGCATTATCGTATCGCATATCGAATATCGCATTATTTAATGAGTTATCGCATATCGCATTTTTCTTCAATATCGCACAGCCCTATGAAAAATGTGTTCTGTTGCTAAATCCTGAAAACAGAAACAGTTGCGGCCACAAGAGGGCTTTCTAAGACCACTAAGTGGATGCAAAATTTTATGCAAAACTGCAGATACTTTTTCAATATATAAAATAATTATCTTACATCATAGGAAATCAATTAAATTCACTTCTAAATTCTGCTGTGGAAACATTTGTGTTTAATTTCTTAGTCTGTTTTTGTCCTTCTGCATCACCCTCCATTGTCGCTGATGAAAGAACTTATATAAAGAGAAAAAGAGACTGGCAGACTTTTTATGTGATTTGTTTAGTCTTTTCTCTTTTAAGTTTTATAGAGATTAAGTGATGGAGATCTCATCTCGCATATGTCAGCTTTTGAATGATGTAATTGCTTTTAAACTTATTAATATGATGTCTGCGGCTTGTTTTATTCATATTGCAGTCCAAATGTCTCATTCACTGTCTATGTGTATATGTGGGGAAAGTGTTGTTATATAGTTTGTTTAATCTGTGCAATATGATGTGCTGTATTTCTCTTTATTTTAAAGGATTTTTCATGTGTTTCTGTTCTTGGAACAATGGTCATATTTTGATATATAATGCCGTCCATGATCAGTGTATTATTCTGTTCCCGTCTGTGAGGAAAATGAGTTGGCATTCAAATGTGGCACACTGTGCACACACAAGAAAATTTGCATATATGAAACAGAACAACAGCAAGCCAATATAGTGCCTTTTGTACTAGGGATAAATGAACAGCTCCAGCCACAGCAGATGGCATGATTGACAGATGTGACTCTTTATACCTGTAGTTTGTATGCATTAGGTTGTGGATTTGGATTTAATTAAGTTTAAATTGAATTACTTGGTTGTGGGCATTTCTTACATTGTAGTGCTGATATTACCTCAGTGGTAACATGCTTCCCCCATTGTCTGTGCTTCTGATGAGTATCCAAGGCTTTTCTGATGAGTTAAACCATCCGCAAGACTGATTCCTTTCTCGGTGACTGGTTTAAGACTGCTGACATGCTTACCAGGCCTTGTTTTCCACTCACTGCACAGTGCCCGCTCCAGGCGTTCATATTAAACCCAATTAAGCCATGCTTTCTCAAGCTAATTTGAGCAGGGCACTCAGCAGAAAGGTTACTGGATGTTGCAATAGTGCAGTGGAGAGAATAGGGGTTAATTACAGTTAATTTTTCTGTCCTCCTTTTTTTTGGGTTGAGTGAAACTTAAGGGGCGCTGAACTCATATCTGTCTCTCAGACGTTCATAATGCACATTTCTGATGTTCTTGCATTTGGCAACGCTTCTTCTTTATGAGCTTCTGCTGATTCAGATGTTATTGAAGTTCCAGTTTCTGCATCCTGTATGACTCAAGTGCTGTTTTCTCTTTACTTAAATTCTACAATGTGGAAAAGAGGTTCTTAACCTCAGATTAAACTGATTTATGTGGATATCTTATACATCTGGGTGTGAAATATGAACTGTTCCATTAAGAAATTAGACTTTTGCTTGTTTTTTCTGCATTTGTGATCGGAGAAATGACAAACAACAAGCCCTACTCTACACTGCCCAAAAACTCGCTTTAAATATATAAAATATAAAAACTCTTTCAATATAAAAGACGTACTTACAGTCTGTGAGTCAGAACAGCCGGCATTGTAGTCTACGCTACCAGGATCAGTAAACAGTCCTCCATAAAATGTGCTGAATATTTGGGTTGAACTGTTCTGGAACAGTGTTGTAAATACAACTTAACCACTGATTTCTAGTCGTGTCCATTTTTGGAAGGCCAAACTAAGTAGTTTCGCTTTCACAACGAAACACAGCGAGGTCGGGGGCTAGAGTGAGGAATGGCCGGAGGGCTAGTGTGAGCAGAGGCGGCGGGCTTGAGAACGGCACGGACGGCAGATTAGACGAAGGAGCGTCCGGAGGGCTTGCGGCAACCACATGTGACGACCCCGGGCTGGACTCCGCTTCGTCCACAGTGAAAGCCGATCCGGTGATCCACAGCGCAAAGTTGTTGTATTTCCTCAGCGACCAGCACGGATCAGCTCCAGGCATGACGAAGCCATATCGTCCTCTTTTGGAAGGCCAAACAAAGTAGTTTCGCTTTCACAATGAATCCCACCTTCACGACATGGCGGCGGCAACAACAATACTACAGCGAGAATAAAAGTTACACCTTCTTTCTTTGCGTGAACATTTGGGCGGCGTTATGCAAATCTTCCCACAGAGCGACGTAGACATGTGGGGGCGTGTTAGAACGAGCAGTTTTAGGTAGGCGTGGCTGACTCTTAACTTCTATAAAGAATATCTCTTTGGATTTGAGACTTTAGTCTTTGCAACTTTACAGATCTTCTTTATGCACCAAGAGCTTGTAACACTCCAAAGAGAAAGGAAAAATTTAAATCGCATCATATGACCCCTTTAATACATTGCCATTTTTATTTTTATTTTATTTTTAAGAAATACTTTAAGAAAAAAATTCCATTGGGGTATAACGTTTTGGCAACATTTTCCTCTATTTTGCACCAATTTACTTATTTATGAGAATATATAGAGAGAGAGAGAGAGAGAGAGAGAGAGAGGGTTACACTTGTTTAGGTCGAGTTAAGTCGAACTGATCTCGTATAATTCCTTTCTATACACTTTTTGTTTTAATTAAATATTTAACTGGTTACACCTCTGCCAGCTTTTGACCTGGTCAGGTCTGTAATATTTGATGAACATTAAAACAAAGGGCTTTAGCTGATGCACAACCATTTGACATGGGCCCTATTGTCTGTTTGTCCAAACTAGTGTTTTGGCATGGGTCTGTTATTATTAAGTAACATAGGAAACGTCTGAGGGGGTGTGGATTGTTGGTCAAAGCTTTTTGGCAGGCAGGGAATTGCAGCTTTCCTCGACCTTGTTCCCCGGCCAGGATGAACAATAACATGCTGGCATGTGGGCTCCAGACTCTTCTTTCTCTTTCGTTTTTGGCTGTCCTCCAAAGAGATCCTGTCCGTCATGGTCAGGCCACGGGAGAGAGACAGACAGAGAGCGAGACAGGCTGACAGGCTTTGGGATATTATCCTTGAACCACTGAAGAATACTAATGAACTATAAAGTTTATTATTGTTTTTCATTTTAATTTTTTTTTTACGCTTTATCTTTCAGTTTTATTTTAGTTAAAACTTTAATTATTATTTTATTTATATTACTAACTTTTATATATTTTACAGGGTGTCCACGGGTCCTTAAAAAGTCTTAAAATGTCTTAAATAACGTTTTCCTAATATAAGGCCTTAAAAAGTCTTAAATTCGGATTCGATGGGTCTTAATTATTTTTGGTCTCATTACCGCTAAAATATCTTCAGTCTGACGGACCTAATGGCTGTTTACAATCATTGGACAGACCGAAGATTTGTTCTTCCCCGCAGTAAGTTACTGCGTCATCAGAGAGAATTGCAGTAAGTTAGCAGAATATAGAATACAAGCTCACGCTGAGGCTCACTCTGTTTGTCTCGAGACTTCAGAACAAATGAGCGTAACCGCACACATAAACTCATAAAAATTCTAAATGTTTAGTTTATTCATAACATGATATAGTTAAGTAACACCATGACAAGTGCTATTTTGCCCAATATTCTCACGACGCAAAACAAACATTCAAAACACCTACAGAGCGCACGCATTACGTGAAGTATAGTGCGCGTGCGCATTTACAGTGCGCTCTGCCTGATCACTGCATGATTC
>NW_015505271.1:297285-316664 GCF_001515645.1 Sinocyclocheilus grahami | reverse complement strand
CAAAGGATCTATAAAGTTTTTAATTGTTTTTAATTTTAATTTTTTTTTTACGCTTTATCTTTCAGTTTTATGTTAGTTAAAACTTTAATTATTATTTTATTTATATTACTAACTTTTATATATTTTACAGGGTGTCCACGGGTCCTTAAAAAGTCTTAAAATGTCTTAAATAACGTTTTCCTAATATAAGGCCTTAAAAAGTCTTAAATTCGGATTCGATGGGTCTTAATTATTTTTGGTCTCATTACCGCTAAAATATCTTCAGTCTGACGGACCTAATGGCTGTTTACAATCATTGGACAGACCGAAGATTTGTTCTTCCCCGCAGTAAGTTACTGCGTCATCAGAGAGAATTGCAGTAAGTTAGCAGAATATAGAATACAAGCTCACGCTGAGGCTCACTCTGTTTGTCTCGAGACTTCAGAACAAATGAGCGTAACCGCACACATAAACTCATAAAAATTCTAAATGTTTAGTTTATTCATAACATGATATAGTTAAGTAACACCATGACAAGTGCTATTTTGCTCAATATTCTCACGACGCAAAACAAACATTCAAAACACCTACAGAGTGTCTAGTGCGCTCTGCCTGATCACTGCATGATTCAGTCTATTAAAATACATTCAGAATGATCACAAATTCAAGACATGGAGGCAGACAATGTGTATATTTATACCACTTCATATAGTTAATCAAGTTCACATGGAAGAGTGCCTTTTTTTCTCCAAAAATTACCATATACAAATGTGATATTGATTTTTTACAACAGTTCAATAAACTAGAAGTTTTAATAAGAGACTTACGTTTTAGACACCATATTGCCTGTTTTTGCACTATTTCGCCAACAAAAAATAATTCCAGACAAAGCCACAGCGCTGTTTTGCATCTTTGAGCAACATGACAGTGTTTCGTTCCTGAATGAATCAGTCGTTTAAATGATTCGGTTCAATCGCAATGACTCACTTAACAGTGACTTACTGCCACCTACTGGCGGTTTTAATTTCACATTCAAAGTATCTTTTCATTTTTTTAATTATTTCAAATATCAGTATTCAATGTTTTATGTTTAATATAGCAAAACATTATTTCTGCATTTGTAACTGCAGGTTAAATGCATTAATTACAAACAACAAGCCCTACTCTACACTGCCCAAAAACTCGCTTTAAATATATAAAATATAAAAACTCTTTAAATATAAAAGACGTACTTACAGTCTGTGAGTCAGAACAGCCGGCATTGTAGTCTACTCTACCAGGATCAGTAAACAGTCCTCCATAAAATGTGCTGCACACATCCGAATATTTGGGTTGAAGTGTTCTGGAACACTGTTGTAAATACAACTTAACTGATTTCTAGTCGTGTCCATTTTTGGAAGGCCAAACAAAGTAGTTTTGCTTTCACAACGAAACACAGCGTCACACACCGCGGTCTACAGTGAGCAGAGGCCGGGGGCTAGCGTGAGGAACGGCCGGAGGGTTAGAGTGAGCAGAGGCGGCGGGCTTGAGAACGGCACGGCCGGCGATTTCTACGAAGGAGCGTCCGGAAGGACATGTGACGACCCCGGGCTGGACTCCGCTTCTTCCACGGTGAAAGCCTAAAAATCCGGCGATCGACAGCGCAAAGTTGTAGTATTTCCTCAGCAAGCAGCACGGATCAGCTCCAGGCATGACGAAGCGATATCGTCCTCTTTTGGAAGGCCAAACAAAGTAGTTTTGCTTTTTTCAACGAAGCACACAGCGTCTTTACGGCATGGCAGCGGAAACAACAATACTACAGTGAGAATAAAAGTTACACCTTCTTTCTTTGCGTGAACATTTGGGCGGCATTATGCAAATCTTCCCACAGAGTGACGTAGGTATGTGGGGGCGTGTTAGAATGAGCCGTTTTAGGGAGGTGTGGTTGACTCTTAACTTTTATAAGGAATATCTCTTTGGATTTGACACTTTAGTCTTTGCAACTTTACAGATCTTCGTTATGCACCAAGAGCTTGTAACGCTCCAAAGAGAAAGGAAAAATTGAAATCGCATCATATGACCCCTTTAAGATATTGTTCATGTTTGAGTAATATCACCTCCAGTGGCTTTTCTCTCCTAATATGGCCAGGATACTTCCGTTTCCGTAGTGATGTTGGCCTGAATCTCAGCCAGGCAAAGGCAACAGTGGAATGGGAATAGTATTTGGGCCAAGATTTAGCAGTACTGGCGGACTACCAGCCATAGTGCCTTTGGTGTTAGATGCCTGTTTAATAGCTTTTTCTTAAGAAGCTGCCCTTCCGTGCTGATCTAACTCTGGTTTTACTGTTTATGTTGGTTCAGGTCAAGACATCACTGAAATATGGCTGTTTAAAAAACTGTTAGACGCCCACTCTTTGTCTTTCATTGTGAATACATGAAGCTCAGTGCCAAAACTGTGATTGCAAAATGCAGCACTTGAGTCCCGGAATCAGGCTGTCATAAAAGACGATTACCGTTAACCTTCCATCTTCCTGTTAATGGCCTGCAGCAGTCATGATTAAATGGTGCTATTTGTGAGTCTGTGAACTAACAAATGCCGAGTTATTATATCAAGCTGCATAGCTGTGGGCTTGGATGACTGAGGCCTGTGATTTGAATGGTGGTAAGTTCAATAAGTTCAGTTCTAATTGTTGTAGTATGACCTGAAGTTTTTTTTTTATTTGTAATTTTTTTTTAAATAATACCTCTTAAAGTTTGTCATTGTGGATGGAAGTCCTTGGAAAAAAATCAATACCCTGACATTGACAGTATGTTCAAATGTTGAATCTCTACACTCTGATGTAAATGATACTATAAAAACAAGTCGAGTAATTAAACTGGAATCTCCTGCCACAGACATTCCCCTGTGGGCAGATTTGACTGCAGTGCCCTGATGTCATTATACAACTGTTATTATAGCAACAGTGCTTATGCTTCTGAGAATTGTGCTAAACGTTTCTTCACAATGTTTGTGCTGCTGAGTATGCATGTTTATGTTTTATATTATAGTTTATTCGGTTACAATTTACACAATACGGCAACACAGTTTTGCAAATAAATGATGAAATATGGATTTTAACTTAAACAGACTCATTGAATTAAAATGCATGCATATTCAGGTGCACTATTATTGCTCATTTCCTCCATTTCAATAGAAATAAGTCTTAACAATTTATTATGCACAATAAAATAAAAAAGACTACGACACTTTATTTGCCTTATCTCAAAGGGTTTTCTTGTTTCAGACTTATTTTCATAGGCAAAAATTTAATTATGATGACTGCATTACAACATTTGATCAATAATTCATTGTCAGAGTTAAAAAATTAAATGAAGTTTGGTCATTTTCTATGTAGGTCTGCTGCAGCACATCAAGTCATCTGCTCCAGGGACAAACGTTGTCATATCCCACAAGCTGAAGACTCTGGCCCCACGGTGCTTAGTTAAGCAAAGCATGCAGGAAGAGACGGAAACAAAGAACATTCTTTACTTCATGCAGCACACTGAGGTAAATGCTTTTTTTTTTTTTTAAACGTCTTCACAGCTGCTTCCTTCAATTTTTACTGTTCAGTAATAATTACATAGAGTGAACATTGTGTCACAGATTGTTTTGTTGCATGACGTCATTCTCTCAGAAATGAAAGCTGCTTTTATATAATAGTAAATAAGGAAGTCATGATTCTAGAGACAAATGCAATTGAGCCAGAATGAATGTTATTATTATCTGTGAACATGGCAATCCTAATCACATTTATTGTGTTTGTCTGCAAATCGCGTAACGTCAGTGGAAACAGCACAGTAAATGAAATGTGTAAAACTACTTCATTTTCATCTTCTTTATTGCTCACAGTGTTTGCTTCTCTTCTGCTTTGAAGTTTTATGGGCTTGAATATGGACAGCCAATAACAGTCTGGCAGTATAATCAGAAACTGATGGATGTTCATCTCTATGGATTGTATTTTAGAAGTTTGATCTCTGTGGTTTATATTTTAAAAGTTGGTTTATTTATTTACATTTTTACTTTTTTATATATTAGTATTATTATTTTAAATCTATTTCATTTAAATTGATTTTGTTTTCATTATAAACACATTTACTGATAAATGCACTTCATAATGCAAAACCGTATTGTTTGTTAAAACACTGAATTAAAACTTTAAAATATTTTTATATACATTTACTGTATCATGTATGTGGCGCACAAAATCAAAAGTAGTACAGTAATGTCTGTGTTAGTACAGGTCTTCAGTGTTAGGTGGGTATAGGGAGAATTGGGTTTATTCTTTTGATCGGCTACTGGCTCCAGGCGTGTGCAGGGGATGGAACTACTTAACCGTCAGGCAGACCAGCTGACGTGACCTTTGACCCAAGTTAAATTTAGTTTTCCCATTGTTAGGATTGATAAAGTACACTCAGATTGTGTTTGAGAGGGCAGGACCAGGCTCTCAATCCAATGCTTCCCTTACCGTGTCAAAAGGTCATATTGTGCTCTGTGTGCAAGACTCCAGAGAAGTCTCTGCTTATATTTATGACATGTTCCTGGCGTCACTTTCTGCATATTTCCCATCCTCCTTGACTCCATTCATAACTTATGCCAACCTGAGAAAGAAGCGTTTCCTGTTTCGCAACAGACTCACAATAGATGCCAACTAACGGGCATTCCACAAGATTATTGCAACAATGGCACATTTTTGGGCAGTCTCTGGAGGCCAAATAAAATGTCACTGCAGAACCCAGTATTTTGGAAATTCCTTTGTCTGACTTGCTTGTTTTCCACCAAGACTGCAATGAAGGTTCAAAGGGAATTGCTCTAAAACAAACCAGACAGAGAATAAACACTAGGATGTCTGTGTGTTGAGTTTTGTTTATAGGGAGTTGCTCACAGCATGCAAAATGAGTTCCTATAGCTGTGTTATCTGAAATGCCTCCAGCAATTTAGCAATTATCAAAAAAAGTAGAATGCTGCTATTTGTAGCCAACTATAGTTTTCACTGGAATGCCTTTTCATTTTTTAAGTTCCCAGTTAGTTTAAACTTATCTTGCAATCATTCAAGTAAAGCAGTTTTGAAGGGCGCTACTTTATTTAAAAAGACAGGTTGGGTTCTACTGTCCATTTACAGGCTTAAAGGTTGTATAACTACACCATAGACAGTGTATTAATAGCTATTGATGTTTGTTTCAAAGACTTGCACCAGTCTTTTAAACATACAAATTATTATTACATCATCCATGGCATAGTTAGTAAAGAATTGGTTATACAGGTTAATACAGTTAATGACACCAAATTAGAACACCATTGTGATGACGATATAATATTTCAGAATGCTATGACGGCAGTCAAGTGAGTTTTTGTCACGGTACAGTACAGTAATTTGAATTGTTTGCGGAGAACACTATGTATCATGGCCAATCAAATAACTGGGTCTGTAAGATTTATAACATTTATGAAGGTGTCCTTGCTGAATAAATACAATTATTATAGTTAAGATCAGTAGAAAAAAAATCCATGGGTTGCAAATGCACTCTCTATGTGATAAACCTTGCGCACTCGTGCTGTCAGCGCTCTTAACCATAATTACTGGCATTTCCAAAGCTAGAGGCATGTTGGCTGCTAACGGGAAGGCGTTCCCCTTAGGGAGGCAGCGCGAGACCTGTGCTGCTGGTCTATAAAGAGCTAGCCGTCGCTGTTAAACTCCTCACTCGTCTCACAGCAACCAAAGCGGCTCAGCTCGGTCGAGTTGGCGACTCCAACGCTGCTAAACAACACAAAAGCCGCAAGATGTCGACCGACATGTACTCAGAATCTCGCCGGGTCTGCCCTTCGATCCACGGCAACAAGTTTGACACAGCGAACCGCAAGCGGGCGGTGGCGAACATCTTCGAGAACGTCAACCAGGACGCGCTCATGAGACTCTTCCAGAAAACTGGGGACATGAAAGCCGAGGAGAGAGTGAGAAGCATCTTCTCCTTCGCGCACGACCCCGAAGAGACGGCCAAAGCTCTGATGGCCCTCAAGCAAAGGAAGAAAGACAAGTTCCTGCGGATCGCCGGGATGGTGCGACACTTTCTGAAGCTGCGTTGAGCGTTGTTCACGCGATGACCCGCGGCTGCATGGTCGTTCATTTCAGACTGCCGGTGACATTTACAACCTGGCGATAACGGACATGTCCAGAGTGGTCGAGAAGGAACCACACCGAGATGAAGGAAAGCCTCGTAATTGACACGAGCCCTTTGATACAAGACATGAAGCGCGGGACGCACAGTAGGACCTAACTGGAGCTGTGGAGGCGCTCAGTGTGAAGGAATCCCGCGGCTCGCGCACGCTGAGCCCCTGGTGCATCACAACATGAAGACGCGCGAAAATGTGTCTCGTGAACTCTATGCATTTTAAAAATGGACTTTATCACGAACTACTGCACCTTATAGGTGTATTTGTTGGTGCACAAGGACTATGACTGGAGACAGAAGTTATATTGCCTGAAAACTGCCTAAAATAATGCCTTGTCTCTATGCCAGTTTAATATTGTGATATGTGTTTTAACACTCATTGGCCACCTATTTATTTGTCACAATGTTATAACACCAGTTATGCATTTTTCCACAATATTATTTTTCATTATTTGTATAATAAATTATTAACTAAACATTCGGACTCTTTTCTCTTTCTTTACTTTATGTTTTGTATTAAAATGACTGGGATGGAGTTGGATGATTCACATTTAGGACTCTAGGCTGCTTAATTGAACAATTGTTTTGGGCACCTCCTATTTTTAAAAATAAAATGTAGAAATTGTGTGTTCTCTTGGACCCATGGGTCCCTAGAATTGATCCCACCTTTAACACTCAGGGGGGGAAAAAAGTACAAAAGCGGTACTATTTGTACTATTTAGTTACTAATATGTACCTGTAAGGTACCAGTGTGTACCCTTTAGGGCTAATTAAGGTACAAAGGTGTCTTTTGACAACTTTAGTATCTTTTTTTTCTGAGAGTGATACTGCCTTGTTTACAGTTGAAATGTTAAAGGGATACTCCACCCCAAAATGAAAATTTTGTCATGAATCACTTACCCCCATGTCGTTCCAAACCTGTAAAAGCTTTGTTCGTCTTCGGGAACACAATTTAAGATATTTTGGATGAAAACCGGGAGGCTTGTGACTGTCCCATTGACTGCCAAGTAAACTACACTGTCAAGGTCCAGAAAAGTATGAAAGACATCGTCAGAATAGTCCATCTGCCGTCAGTGGTTCAACCGGAACGTTATGAAGCGACGAGAATACTTTTTGTACGTGAAGAAAACAAAAATAACGACTTTATTCAACAAATCATCTCCTCTGTCTCTCCGCATCACTGTAGCACCATTTTGGAGAATAACCACTGAACGCAAGCAGCGTACGCTATTCTGTGTCAGGTGCGACACGAGGATACATTTTCTACGTGTATTTACGCTTTGATTTGAACAAAAACAGCGCATCCATGCAGCGTGGCTGACACAGAATAGCGTACGCTGCTTGCGTTCAGACGATGTCTTTCATACTTTTCTGGACCTTGACAGTGTAATTTACTTGGCTGTCAGTCGGACAGTTACAAGCCTCCCGGTTTTCATCCAAAATATCTTAAATTGTGTTCTGAAGACAAACTAAGCTTTTAGGGGTTTGGAACGACATGGAGGTAAGAGATTAATGACAAAATTTTCATTTTGGGGTGGAGTATCCCTTTAAGGTCCTATCTCAATAAAGTTTGACATTGCTGTTGTGTTTAATCTTAAAACTAGCTATAGTTACTGCAAAGTGTAACCCACAAACAAATTTCAGCAGTCATCCTGAGAGTTTATTAGATCTCAGCGGTATTTGTTTTTTAACTTTCAGTTTTTGGGCTGTTTGCAGGATGGTCACACCTGTTGCTCATCACAAGGTCTGGTTAACTTTCATTCAGGCTCGTCTCTTTGCTTTGCAGATTACCAGACCGGCGTGATCCAGTTTCTGGTTGATTCAGTAGTCGTGTTTGTTAAAGGTGTATTATATTACCGTCGTGTGTAGATAAGAAGCTTTACCAAGTGCTCATCTCTTTAGATCCTGCTGAGTCAGTTTTTTTGATATAGCGATAAGTAATTTTGTACATTCAGGTGTTTTGTCAGAATTTTGGCATGGTGTAGGATTAGGGCTGGCAGAGAGGAAGATCAGTGGATGCCTGCTAATCTTAATGCTCTGATCGGTCACTGTACTGGCTCAAACCAGTTCTGATGGGCTGGTAATGCGTCATCTGACATCTGACTACCTGGCGGTCGTGTAAGGTCTAGACAACAGAGCCCAACCCCTTAGGCTACCTCTTCTTCATCGCTGCCAAGAGGGAATTTCCTATGTAAACATTCACCTGCCAAAGGTGAATATGGTGGGGACACACACACACACTTAAATGTGATTGTTACAGGCTGTGTGAAGTGTGAGCTATTATTAAAACCTTTGAACTAGAGCAGCTGTGGGAGTTTAGTAACATAAAGACATGCAACATTATATTGTTAAAAGACAGACGCTGCAGTGTGCTTAATGTTTGAGTCATTTGCTGTCAGCTTGCATCCAACTTTCTGTTCAAGCAAACCACAATTTTTTTTTAAATTTGTCTGTCAGCATTCATTTCCATGTTTTTTCCTTTTACGGTAGCATGCTTATTTAGGTCTACTATGGCTAAATATTTAAGTCAATTGTCCTGCCTGTCTTGTGAGCTGTATGATATGCTTGACTCAGGATTGTCCTCTCTCTCCCACCCATTTCCTGTCTTTCACTGTGTTCAGGACAGGGAACTTTGAAGTGAACAGATTGTGTGGAACCAATATGTGCGTGTTTGTGTTCCTATAGTGACAGAAGGAGCAAGGCCGAACTGACAGCAAAGCTGCTTTTATCAGTTTACACAGGATTCAGGCCTCTCTGGTACAAACCGGTTCAGAGACTGACAACTGATAAAGGAACCAAAACTGCTTGTGGTGTTGCATCGGAGTTAGTGAGGAGGAAAAGTTAATTTAGGTGAACAAGAAAAGAAATTCTAGTGGCATGTGGAACATAGTTTCCAGATTAAAGGCATGTGGGAATTTTTTATTTTTTTTTGCGCAGTGTTGAAAAAGCAATGTAAAAGTGATTTATGTCTTCTGAAGCAAGTGTGGTTGTCACAAAAGCAGAACCAAAAAGCTTTTCAACGTCATCACTCAGATGCTTCCGTAAACAAGTTTTCCTCAGCTGTTCGAAGTCTAGTTTCTATACCGGTCATGTCACCAGCCCAACTCAGCTGCTGACAGACTAACTTCTCTACACACGAATGCTCATTCATACCCATTGTGACCAGGTTCCTTTATTTTCATCCAATATAATGACAGTGACGGTGGTGATAGAGAAACTTCCACCACACTGCAGCCGTCCAACAAACGTCAGGCAGGATGAGAAATGTCTGCTTTACAGGAAAGAAGGGATTACAAGTGTGGCAGGCGTTACGTGGTGTGTTCAGACTGCTTCCCGCTACGCATGCAGACATGACTTTCTGTTTCCTTAAATCACATACTTTATTTGTAAGTCACTACAAGCCTAGATGGCGCTGGGTGAGAGATGGCTCACAATGTTGATGTAAAGCCCATTGTTACCAATGGATGAATCACTTCTTTGTTTGTTTGTATGTGTATGTCTGCATTTGTGCGTATCGGTGGTACGTCAGTATGGCACATTGCATCTGACCCCTACAGCCCCGGCGTCATTCGAGACCAGCTATGCTGACTCTTTGACGCAAAGTCCACATCCCAAGCAAAATATTTTGGACATTTCAGCTATATCTCTGCAATTTCCTGTACACATCACATTACTAGTGATTATTTAATGATATTTGCTGTGGATAAATACAAATGTAAGACTGAAAAATGTGTAGTTTTTAAGGAAGAAAGACACAGTTTAAGTGAGTTTAAATGACAAAGTGGCACACATATTTTAACTACACAGAGTTCATTATTAATCAGTCCGAATCTTATCTATGCATCTACATAAGGGGTCACCAAACTCGGTCCTGGGGGGCCGGTGTCCTGCAAAGTTTAGCTCCAACTTGCCTCAACACACCTGACTGGAAGTTTGAAGTATACCTAGTAAGAGCTTGATTAGCTGGTTCAGGCGTGTTTGATTAGGGTTGGAGCTAAACTCTGCAGGACACCGGCCCTCCAGGACAGAGTTTGGTGACCCCTGATCTACACTATATCATTCAAAATCTGGAATGAGTAAGTAAAAGTAAGTGAGTAAGAAAATTGTTTCCACAAAAATATTTCCAGCACTGTTAATAATAAGAGAAGTTTCTTCAGCACAAAATCAGCATATCACAATGATTTCTGAAAGATCACATGTGACACTGAAGACTGGAGTAATGACTGTTGAAAATTCAGCTTTGCCATCACAGGAATAAATTAAATGTTAAAATATAGATAATTAGAAAACAGTTATTTTAAACTGTAATACTATTTTATATTGTTACAGTTTTTACACTATTTTTGTAATCAAATAAATGCAGTCTAGGCGAGAATGAGAGAATTCTTTCAAAAACATTAAAAAAAAATCTTACCGATCATAAACTTTCGAATGATAGTGTCTACAATGAATTTCATTGCATGAGGCATACATAATGGAAAAAAACACTTATAATGATATTTTAGAAAATACACACTATTTGACCTTATATTTTGTATTATTTGTCTACTTTTATTTTCTCTGAATTGTTGTTGTTTTGTTAAAGGCACTGGAGAAAACAGCCTTGTCACATTCATACAAAATGCCTCAGAAAATATAGTTTGTGACAGAACATTCTATCCCAGAAACATTGTTTTGCAGTCTTCTATATTATGCTCCTATATTTTCAGTACAAGTTCAGTGTTATATCTTCAGGCTGAGAAAAGAAAATCTGCGTGAAACATTGAAATTCATTCTTATCCTCTTATCCTTTTTTTCTTTTAAGCAATATGAAATATAAAAAGGATTTGGCTATAAACAATATGAAATATAGAAATGAATGACTGCTGTGACGAAAAATAATGGAAAATACTCTTGAAGATGATTTCTTTCAGATTGTGCTTAAGCACAAAATATATTTTTAACTTATATTTTTTATTCTAAATCTTAGTTTAGAAATAAACATGGAAAATAACATGGAAATGTAGTGATTTTTGGTAAATCTGAAAGAAGGTCATCATTTGCTGCATGCAATTAAATTCATTGGCCTACATTGCACTTTGACCTTGTGTTTCTAGGACCTTGGATAGACTAAGTCATCAAATGTGTTCTCTCTGGAGGGAATCTCCTCTCGATTGTTCTTTCACTGTCGTGTGTGTTCTGGAGAGAGGGGTGAAGCCTCTTCCTGTGTGGCTCTTTTGGCTGCCCCCGGGGCAGGGCGGCTGTCGCGGCCGGCAGACTCTCTGTCTCGTTGCAGTTCCACTGACCGGCCTTGCCATTGTTCAAACCCTCCTCTCCTTTGTCCTGCTCCCCTCTCCACCGCTCTCCCCACTCCCTATGTCCTCCTTTTTCGCTGCAGGTGTTACGAAGGAAGCCCTCTCGATACCACACAATGGCAGAACAGCTCTCCTATTTATATATTCATTTCTCTGCTTATTTATTTATTCTCGTGGGTATTTTTGGAGTGCTGTTAATTGTGATTTAATAATAATGGGCTAAAATTATATTTACCTAATATAGAGAGACGGGCTACTTTTTATATGCAATTGGTCATATGTTGCAAATTTAGAGATTTATTGCCATTTGCACAGGTGCATTACAGTACAGGTACATTGGAATTCTTGTTTCGTTTCACAGAATCAGCTTTTGTATTAAAAAATATATAATTTATTTATAATAAAATTTGCTACAATATAGATAGCATTTTCTTTAGAGTTACACAATATGTTGATGGTCATATTGATAAATGTCATACTGATAAATGTGATTCTTTTATGTTAGCGGCATTGGTCCACTAAATAAAATAGGCTGATAAATAAAAAAATAAAAAATTATTTCTAGTCAGTTAGCCTACCCATTATGAAACACAATTGTTAATTTATTTAATAATACATTTGTTAATTGACTGTGAATATATATATATATATATATATATATATATGAGTAATTAGACCTATCAACAGACAAAATTTCCATATTGGTACATCCCTAAATGTTGCTTTTAAGTTTTATTGAAATTTCTTTTCAATTTCTCTCCCTCACCTATTTGATGGTTTAGTCACTCTTCATGGAGACCTGAAGAAATCACCTGTGATGGTACACAGAGTGAGTGAGTGTAGTTAGATACGTCACAGAGTGTTTCAGTGTTTCATCAGGGCGAATGAGGTAACAGTCTGTTTGAAAACTGATGACAGGCTAAATGTCATCAGACTGCTGTTGTGTTAATCTTTTAAAGACTTTTAAGCTTTGGTTGTTAGCAAAGTGCACTGTGTCAACCACACGGATGTGAAGATGTGTGAACTCTTGGAGTCGTCACTAAGCCTATATTGTGTTGACAGACAGCCCGTGTCTCGTGGCTTAGTTAGAGAGAAGGTGTGGATGGTGTTAAATGTGATGGAGGGTTTAAGTTTTGGACAGACATTTTTGGGAATTTCAGAGCCTCTTAGAGATCTCAGTAACTTGCGATACTAGAATCCTGGTTAAATCACAGATGCCATCATTTTTACATAACATCAGCATTATACAAATCAGAGAGGCTGTCCTTTGGCCCTTGTTGGCTGTGTTCAATGACTCGAGCGTAGTCTGGGGACCCTGGTAAATGCTATGCTACTTATTTGTCTACAGTAAATGATTTCATAGTACATCTGGCTTCATAGTACACTGCAGTCATCTAAACGTCTGAGGATGCAGCTTCAGTAATTACACTTATTCAGGTGACTTATTGTGACCATATCATTGATGACATGGCATGTCTACATTGTATAACATCTCGTACAAGCATTAGTGGAAACCAAGACAAATTTACCTGCAATTATTTGAGTTATTTTGTGCCAGCATGAGACGTTTTTTCTGTGTCATAGTACACTGCAGTCATCTAAACGTCTGAGGATGCAGCTTCAGAAATTACACTTATTCAGGTGACTTATTGTGACCATATCATTGATGACATGGCATGTCTACATTGTATAACATCTCGTACAAGCATTAGTGGAAACCAAGACAAATTTACCTGCAATTATTTGAGTTATTTTGTGCCAGCATGAGACGTTTTTTCTGTAGAGTCTTTTGTTGTGTGTCCAACAAAATATTAAAAGAAATATTTCAAAATGAAATTTTTGTAAAATAATTTTGGTAACAGTTTACAATGCGTTTCCATTTGTTAACTTATATTTACTAATACATAATTGAAAAAGTTATACCTGTAGAGCTGAACTAACTAACAATGAACAATTTTCTATTTACTAACGTTAACAAAGATTACTAAATATTGTAACAAATTTGTGGCTTATTTTTAATGTTAGTTAATGCATTAATTGTCCCTTTTTAATACAATTTAAAATACATTCTCTGATATTTTTTTTAAAGAGGCTTCTCAGAAAAAAAACATGTTTCCATGTAATGCCTTCAGAAATATCTGGGTGTAACTTTCAACTGTAAATGTGAAATGTATAAATGATTTCCATTAGCAGTTATTTTTATGTGTACTTCAGAATCAAGATCTTGGCTAATACAAAGTTCTCTCATTATTTATGGTGGGACTTCTGTAGAACTGCATAGCTGATCTCTGTAGAGTTTAACACAGGACAATGATAAGAGAAGCAGATGCTGAAAAGATCCTAATGTACAGTGTTTACACCTTCCAACGACTGGGCAGGAAGTGAAAGGAGCCCGGCGTTGTCACCTTATTCCAGTTGAATCTTGCGACACTCTGAGGCCCTTGCAAATGCTCTTAACTTCCTATACATAATGTTATCGCACAGTCATGGGGAGGACTCATTGTTGTAGGCTCAGATGAAGCCATTATGATAACATCACGAAGAAAATCTTTCATAAATTATGTCAGCTATTGTGAGCCTGCCTTTGTGAAGTGCTCGGCCGTTTCCTCAGTGTGTCCTCGCAAAGATTTAATCTGTGTTGATACTGATTCTGAGTGACTCTTCTCTATAAACTCTCACTCCCCTCACTTTCCAGAATCTTCTGTCTGTGTTTGCAAGCTGTTTTTGTCATTTATATAAATTGTGATATTTTAAGAAACATTATGGGGGTCTTTGGGGGTTTATTTAGCTCATTCCATCCATCTGGGATTTTTATCGCTGCTTCTGTGTTTGTTCTCATAAAGAAAAATCAGTCCGAAGAGAGAAATCAGTAAGAGAAGGAGAATGAATGCAAAAGATGAGATGGATGCTGTAGTAGTTTGGGTGATGATGGTGAGGCATCCGGCAGGACAAGGAGGCCACATGATGGGAGTATGACCACTGCAGTGGGGAGGATTGGAATGGGTAACCAATTTCAAGTGAACCAGGTCACATCAGGGGCACAGATAAAACAATGTGACCTAAATTGGCACCAGCTGACCAAATTCTTGTATTTATTACTGGAATAGAACACCTTGAAGCCATCTCAGACAGGTCAAATTAGATTACATGTTCAAACCAGACTGACCCACTGTTTGACATTACTGTGAATGTTACATTCTGGGGGAAAAAGAGGAGAATAAAAAGGTCATACGTGTTTAATTCCTTCATTTTGCTTTACTGTACCTCAAACAGAAAAGCAGTGCACTATGCCAAAGTCATGGGTTCAGCTGATAAAATGTATACTTTAAATGCAGTCTAAGTTGCATTGGTTTACAATTGTCTGTCAAAAACATACATGTAAATTTTGTTTCTGTTGCTCAAACAGTAGATCATGGGTTCGATTCCCAAGGAATGCACCTGCACTTTAAGAAAAGTCTGTGATGTGTTCAAATGAAGGAATTTTCCATATTGGTTTTTCACAGGTCTTTTCCCTGTATTTTGAATTACACATTGTGCTGTGTTTTAGGGTTAAAGGAAATGTCCATATACTTTATAAATCTAAAATAAAATATAATTGTTAGAAGAAAAATTAAAAGAAAATTAGAAGTGTTGGAAGTACTAAAATTACAACTGAAATAGAAATAAAGTAAAACTAAACTTAACACTAAAATAAAAATACATTTAAACTATTAAAAAATAATAAAAGTGACAAAAGCACACAACAAAATTAATAAAACATTTACTAAAATTATAAATTAAAACAAACAATATAAAAATAAAAGCAAATTTAAATTATGAATATAAATTATAATAGTATATAAATAATACTAAAATAACTGGATGATATTAGTTAAAAAATGAGTACATGCACTAAAAGTCGTTAATTATGAAAAATGAAGTTGAGGATTTCACACGTCTCTAATCATCCTTTAAAAAAAATAAAAAAATAATCTTTTTTTTCTTCTTTAAATAAACAGAACTTTACTCCACTATCATTCACAATAACATTACTGGTTGCATAAGTCTGCAGTGCCTTGTTTCAGGTTACTTTTAGTTTTCCCAAGTACATTTAGTACTTGGGAAGGGTTCAGCATAACAAAACCTTGTGTTGACTTCTATAAAGCAAAACATCAACAGAAAAGACCACACAGAAATGATCAAGTGTCAAAATAACAGACGTAACCCTAACCACCTAGTGACACTTTTAGAGCCAACTGAGATCCAAGACATCTGGCTGTGTTTTTCTAGGCAGCACCAATAGTATAAGTGAGTGCATGTGCTCTGGGCCTGTGAAATAACCGGTCTCAAACCTGTTCAGCTTAACCATAGCCAGGTCAGTCCAGCAAGAGTAGAAGGGAGAGCACATGGGCTTAATTCTGGTGCCTGGTATCTAAAGCCATTAAGCAGCTCAGCTGTCCGAGCCGTGCACTGTCAACTCCACTTCACACCCAACCTGTGCTGCGCTGTGCACGTTAAATACAGCAGCACACAAGCCAACTGCTTTTGATACTTTTGACTGTTTGATGTAGCACCTAAATAAGAAACATCATGGAATCTGTTAAATGTAAATGTAAATTGTGAGACGTGTAAAAATAGTGTCTTCAAAAAATAGTGTCTTCAGATTATTTATCGACTATTCATGTGTTTTGATTTAGCCTGTCCAACTGAATGTGCCAAAAAGACCAGTGCTATTTGTTTATGTAGACTGCTTGTAGAAGGCCAGCCAGGCACGTGGCGTCTGCAGAGAGCATCCAGTTTGTTTGAATACATGTGTGTGTGTGTGTGTGTGTGTGTGAAGAGGAGAAAGAAAGAATAAGCCTACTTAGCTCATGTGATTTCTAAATGTGTTTTGTTGACCTGTAAAGGCGTGTACACAAACAGAAGAGAAGGCAGGGAAGTCATTCAATTTGCTAGCCGTCCAAAATAAAGCTGATCTTTCGTCTAATTGGCATGAATCCATGGTCCTGAATGCTGATGAGTGTTTTTGTGTCATTGTCAGTCAGTGATGATCATTGTAGCATTCTGTTCTTTTGTTCTGTGCAGACTTGTTCTGACTGCAAACAAATGAAAAAACAATAGTTGCTTCTTGACTCCTTTTGGGAAATGGTCAGGGGAGCCATCTAGTGGATGATCAGTAAAACAGACCAAATTTTCATCAATATGTACAGTATATTACATGAAAAATGTTTACCCATTTTGTATTCTTGTACACTTTTAAAAAATGATTAAAAATGACAACTGATAAAAATGCTGCAGTACTGTAGCAGTATTCTCAATTTTCACCTTTTTTGAAGCTCTCTTATTGTATAGAGTAACTTTTTTTTATTGTAAAATAATAAAAAATATTCAGAATGAGGTATAACGTTCTCTTTCACAAGATTATTTCTGACTAGAATTGATGTCAATGCAGTTTGTGATAAACAGGTGTTGATTATGTTTTATGATACTACCATCTTGTGGTGAAGCGGTGTCAGATCAAGGGGTCAGGGTTTGGCTGGTAACCACGTTCCCGTTAGATAAAACATTTCAATTTGACTGTACAGTATTTATCCCAGATGTCATACAAATTAATCACTCATTTCAGGAGTTATAGCCATTTAAATTAATAAGGCCATGCTTGATAGTGCAGTTGCTGGAGATGCATATGTAATTAAAAATGTAACATGTTTTTGATAATTATTAACAAAGGGGCTGCACTAGTTTTGTTCTGGCTGAAAATCCAAGGGCACATTAGCAAAAGAAAAAAAAACATGAAATTGTTGCCTGTAGACCTTGGCACGCTCAATCACTGAAAAAAATTGTTTATATTCTAACAAATATTATTAATATAGTGGCAAAAACTAGAGAAAACCTTTGAAGGCACCATGCACATATTATCCCAAATTCTATGATGATCCCTTATTCATATAACTGAATTCATTGGCTGCTAAGATAAAATGAAGGCAGAGTAAGAGTCAAGGTTTGGCTTGTTAGCATGTCCTTGTTAGCCCATGCAGGTAGATGTAACTACACCATGTGAAACCATTGACAGCCAAAAGTACCATATTCTGATTAAATGAGACATGCAACATATGATAAGCAACATATGAAAATTATTCTAAAACAATTAAAAGTTATAGAAAAAGGAGAAGCTGGCAGATTTTTACATTAATATTTTTTTACATGAATATTTAATAGAATTTTACATTAATAAAGATAAACATTTTTGGAAAGGGGAAAAAAAAAGTGGAAAAAAGTGAAAAGATTTCCTTAGGAGTGAAAATATAATTTTGCCTATTATAGCGGCATCTAGTGTCTGGAGAATGTGTATGCACCCACTAGTTTTCAAAGCTTGAGTTGTGCATTGGATTTTGGGCCAGAAATCTTTGTGCTTTACATGCTGTAACGCCCTGAAAAGTTTTTAGGGCAGAAAAACAAGAAGGAGATGAAGGTCAGTGGTCACTTACCATTTAATGTCGAAAATCCAGTCCACACGTCATAGTAACATAAACAGAAGTTTTATCCTTCTTTCAGTTTGACCTTAGCTCACTTCCAGCACTACAGTAATGCAGCTCTTCAACCCCCAGTCCATCTGTCTCCTACCATTAACCTCAGCTTCATTTTGCCCTCAGCAACGAGACATAATTGTACATCCTCCCCCTGGTCCGGGTCACCTAATCAGGCCAGCACTCTAAAACCTCCCACATCTTCACATCTTGCTTCCACTTACATTCTCTCTCTGCACAAATCTAGTGAGATAACATGACTGCACAAGTGGCCAAATGACAACAATCAATGACTAAACAGCAATGTAAGAATTATGCTGCGACTTTTAAGGGTTGTCTTTTTGGTGCCCCTAGCTCAGACAACCAAAACTAATGATTCTCGACAGTTTTGCTTCAGGACCCAGATTTTATATTTTACAAACTAGGTTTATCCTGGTTGCAAGTGAACCTGTATTTAATAAAGTAGGTTGTTATATTTTCTTTTTACCTTGCTTATTTTTATGGTTTTTAAGGATCAAGAGGATGTCACACTAGTTTCTACAAAGTGATGAATTTGTTGATAGTTTTATGCCTATATACATTTACATTCGCATTAATGCTCTATACCAACCATGCACAATTTTATATACTACATTTATATTTTACATTATTTTATGTTGTAATAATGTTTCAAAGTAGTTTTCTTTTTATTGTATTATTAAACAAATAAATGCAGCCTGGGTGCAAATAAGAGACTTATTTCTAAAACATTAAGAACTGTAGCAATCCCAAAAATTATAGTGTAGTATACATTATAAGCATTATAGTAAACATTATGTGCTTTTAACGTTGTATTTTCCTGCCGGAACAGAGTTTTTGACTGATATAAAAGATTTCAATTAAATGAAACAAATGCAAACTAACTGACTTCCTCTGGTCAACTTTTTTGCATCATGGTGGACAGTCTTTCTGCATGAGAACGAGTGCAACAAGGTCAACATGTAGTCTCCAGGGCCCGGTAACATCAGCTTTTAACCATGAGTTTTGGATAAAAGTGTCTGCTAAATGCATCCATGCATAATGGAGCATACATGCATCTGAAAGTGGTACAGCAGTAAATGGCATGCATATGTACTGTAATTGCAGTGTATTTTTTGTGGGGAGAGCTTGCTTTAAAACATGAAACTCAATCAAACCTCACACAGGGACGTGGGGTGAATATAAAATGGGCTGAGTTTAAAGCATCTGTTTATTTATCCTGTTCATTAGCATAACTTCCTGATTTTTCCTGTTGATCGTCACTTCTGCTAGTAAAGAGTGGCTAGATGGGTAGAAGAACATAATGTAATGTTTCAGATAATAATCGAGTCTCCTGTTGATTAATTATATCAGTAAGGCAAGGCAAGGCAAGGCAAGGCAAGGCAAGGCAAGGCAA
>NW_015505271.1:285791-297275 GCF_001515645.1 Sinocyclocheilus grahami | reverse complement strand
TATAGAAAAAGGAGAAGCTGGCAGATTTTTACATTAATATTTTTTACATGAATATTTAATAGAATTTTACATTAATAAAGATAAACATTTTTGCAAAGGGGGAAAAAAAAGTGGAAAAAAGTGAAAAGATTTCCTTAGGAGTGAAAATATAATTTTGCCTATTATAGCGGCATCTAGTGTCTGGAGAATGTGTATGCACCCACTAGTTATCAAAGCTTGAGTTGTGCATTGGATTTTGGGCCAGAAATCTTTGTGCTTTACATGCTGTAACGCCCTGAAAAGTTTTTAGGGCAGAAAAACAAGAAGGAGATGAAGGTCAGTGGTCACTTACCATTTAATGTCGAAAATCCAGTCCACACGTCATAGTAACATAAACAGAAGTTTTATCCTTCTTTCAGTTTGACCTTAGCTCACTTCCAGCACTACAGTAATGCAGCTCTTCAACCCCCAGTCCATCTGTCTCCTACCATTAACCTCAGCTTCATTTTGCCCTCAGCAACGAGACATAATTGTACATCCTCCCCCTGGTCCGGGTCACCTAATCAGGCCAGCACTCTAAAACCTCCCACATCTTCACATCTTGCTTCCACTTACATTCTCTCTCTGCACAAATCTAGTGAGATAACATGACTGCACAAGTGGCCAAATGACAACAATCAATGACTAAACAGCAATGTAAGAATTATGCTGCGACTTTTAAGGGTTGTCTTTTTGGTGCCCCTAGCTCAGACAACCAAAACTAATGATTCTCGACAGTTTTGCTTCAGGACCCAGATTTTATATTTTACAAACGAGGTTTATCCTGGTTGCAAGTGAACCTGTATTTAATAAAGTAGGTTGTTATATTTTCTTTTTTACCTTGCTTATTTTTATAGTTTTTAAGGATCAAGAGGATGTCACACTAGTTTCTACAAAGTGATGAATTTGTTGATAGTTTTATGCCTATATACATTTACATTCGCATTAATGCTCTATACCAACCATGCACAATTTTATATACTACATTTATATTTTACATAATTTTATGTTGTAATAATGTTTCAAAGTAGTTTTCTTTTTATTGTATTATTAAACAAATAAATGCAGCCTGGGTGCAAATAAGAGATTTATTTCTAAAACATTAAGAACTGTAGCAATCCCAAAAATTATAGTGTAGTATACATTATAAGCATTATAGTAAACATTATGTGCTTTTAACGTTGTATTTTCCTTTTGGAACAGAGTTTTTGACTGATATAAAAGATTTCAATTAAATGAAACAAATGCAAACTAACTGACTTCCTCTGGTCAACTTTTTTGCATCATGGTGGACAGTCTTTCTGCATGAGAACGAGTGCAACAAGGTCAACATGTAGTCTCCAGGGCCCGGTAACATCAGCTTTTAACCATGAGTTTTGGATAAAAGTGTCTGCTAAATGCATAAATATAAGCCAGTCGGCATGGAGCATACATGCATCTGAAAGTGGTACAGCAGTAAATGGCATGCATATGTACTGTAATTGCAGTGTATTTTTTGTGGGGAGAGCTTGCTTTAAAACATGAAACTCAATCAAACCTCACACAGGGACGTGGGGTGAATATAAAATGGGCTGAGTTTAAAGCATCTGTTTATTTATCCTGTTCATTAGCATAACTTCCTGATTTTTCCTGTTGATCGTCACTGATGGGTAGAAGAACATAATGTAATGTTTCAGATAATAATCGAGTCTCCTGTTGATTAATTATATCAGTAAGGCAAGGCAAGGCAAGGCAAGGCAAGTTTATTTATATAGCACATTTCATACACAATGGTAATTCAAAGTGCTTTACATAAAAGAAAATAAAAAATAATCACAACAATAAAACAAGGAATTTAATTTAAAAACTTTGAAAATGATAAAAAATTGATTTAAGAGGTTTAAAATGAATTTAAATTTTAAATTTGAAAACGATTATACATAAAATATAGTGCAATCAGTTCGGACATAGCACAGTGCTCATTCAATAAATGCACAGCTAAACAGATGAGTTTTGAGTTTCAGTAATCATTCATTCATCTGTACATTAGTTTAACTTTCTGAATTTCCCTCTTGATCTTCAATTCTGCCGATTAAAATACCATTGCCAGGGAGGCAGATGAACACTTTGTTCAGTTTGCATAGAGCTGGGGGATAATGTTTCAGATAATAATCTATTCTCCTGTTGATTAATTATAAAAAATAAGAGGATTTAGTTTCAGACGCAGAATACCAGGATAAGATCAAAAGGAAGTCTCAAGTTCGTTCTCTGCACTGTTAATGCTGGGAATATTTGCCTCAGGTTAGACTTAAGCTTGTGTTAATCATGACTGAAATGTCTGTTTACCAGTAATAATTGAACGAGGATGTTTTTTTGCCCAAAGCAAGTCCAAATTCAGATAGTATCTACTACAGGACAGAAGTTGGCTATATTGAATTTCTGAGAGCTAAAGAAATGTCAGGTCAGTGCATAGTTACTATAGCAGTGTGTAACATTGTAGTTGTCTTCTCATTCTCAGTTTCACACCATCTCACTGTGTATTTCCAAAATGTCTGTGACAGTAGCTGCATTACGTCTAAGTCATCATCCCATGAATAGCAAACAAAGCGTTGACACAAAATCGTTATTGAAACACTGTTTGCTTGTACCTCTCCTGTGTATCAGTTTGTGGTAAAAATTTCAGGCAGCCCAGAGGCAACAAAACAAACAAATTGTCAAGACAGCAAATCTCAGTGGAAAAGAAAGTAGTTGACTCTAAATGTCTAAAATCATCACCTTTTGCTTGCACGCTACTTTCACTAACTGTGTGACATGTCGGTGAATTACACCTGCAAGTCCTGTGCAATAGATTATTCATGATCTGTCTGTTTGAGAGATGCCTTGTTTTGTGTGGTATTCATAGCTGTAGTGGAACAAAGAAAAACTGAAGATCCTGTGGTGCTCACACTGTATGTGGTGTTAAAACAACTCTGTGCCTGTCGTTCAGCTTTTGACAAGCAAACCTTTGATTTTCTGTGGGCAAACAGGCTACATTGATGAATAGCCTTAGCATGTATGGCGGTGTCAAAGGTCTTCCGTCATAGTTTTTTGACCTCTTGACTGACAGCGGATCAAGTGTTCACAGCAGATCAAGTACTTTGTCATTGTATTTGTCCTTGTCGCTGCAGAAAATACTTTTTTTGTTGCTGTGATGCAGTATATTAGTCACAGCATCCAATGTGAGCATCCATATAAGGATCATAAACTGTGGCACAGAGAAGAAAGCAATTCAAATAGATTTGAAGTCAAAATATATCTGAATTAATTAGCTTACTGAAGATGTGCTGAAACCATCTGTATGAGAAAAAGAGTTACTGTTGAACGGATAGAATTTGTTCTTCTGCTGAACACAAAAGAAGATATTGTGAAGAATGTGGGTAACTAAACAGTGTCTGGTCCCCCTTTCTGTTATTTTATTCCAATTATTTAATTCCATTTTATTTTATTTTATTCAATCATCCAAGCAAAACTGCAACTAAACCAGTGATCATAATGCATTATTGCTGCATGGAAAGAACAACTTGACATTTTGTTTCATGGGTAAAAAGTCATATGAATTGAGGGTGACAGATAGTGTGTAGATTCTTTTTTTTCTTTTTTCCTATAATATTAGCGACTGACCAAATTTAGATTTTTATATTATATAAATTTTTATATCAACAACAACATTTAATTATATTCCTTCCTTCCTTCCATTCCATTCCATTTTATTTTATTTTATTCCATTCTATTACATATAATTCCATTATATTCTATTTTATTTTATTCAATAACCAAAGCAAAATTGTAACTAAACATGACAGCCAGTGATTATAATGGATTCTTGTTACATGGAAGGAGCAGCATTTACTTTTTTTTTTTTTTTTAACACAAGCTTAAAAACAATCATATGAATTGAGGGTGACATGAAGGTGGGTTATTGTTATTGACTGGTCAAATTTAGACTTCTTTCTTTCTCTTTCTTCCTTACCATTTTATTCCATCCCATTTTAGTTTATTTTGTTTTATTTCATTCCATTATATTATATTTTACTCTATTTAATTTTATTCGATATTTCCAGCACAATTGCAAGTAAAACCATGGGTCAAAAAAAAAAGTCATGAATTGAGGGTGGGTAGATGATGACAGAATTTTTTAGTGTAAAACATTATTGACTGACCAAATATATAGATTTTTCTTTCATTTTTATACTAATAATAAATAATAATAATTTTAGTATAATAATATTACAACTTAACTTTGACATATTTTTTTGGAAGTTGCATTTAAAATCTAGTTGGCTCAAAAGTCAGTTTGTATGGGCAGTCAGTTGTTCTGGCCCTGCTGGCACTTTTAGAGTTAGTGTAACATGCTCTGTTCAATTGGTTCCACTGAGAATAATGTGCAGAGCAGCCAGATGGGCCCCTACAGCACATAAATCAAGATTAATGGCCGTGCACTATTGACTGCCAGATCCATCCATTATTCAAATTTTGAAAAGCCACAAATCAATTGTCTTTATGTAGGGGGAGGGAAGATGCTAACACACCACACAAGTTTTTATTCCTTTTGGATGTCTAATGTTTCGACAAGATTTATTTACAGGATGCATAACATGACAGGAGGTTTGCTACTTTGCAGCAGAAAAATAGAAAGGAAACACTTTTTTTTCTTCCTGCTTGTTAAAATGTGCATCTCCCTCAAACTGTGCAATTGTTCAGAAGCTTTTTCTACCCAGTCTAACCCTTAGAAAGGACTTTCATGAGTGTGGATTATTGTAATTGGTTAATCTGGTCATATTAAAGAATTTTGACATACATGAAAGGTTGTTTTTACAGTACATACCTGCTTAAAATATTGACATGTATGATATTGTGTGTATGTGCACCTGTAAATCTCTAATGCGGTGCATGGACCATGGTTAATGAATGATTCTAATATCAATGGTCCTGTATCATAAATTTTATAGCCCAGCAAACTGCACTTATTCCCTCTCACGGTCATTAAAATGACTAATTCTGACTGTAATGTGCTGTGTAAAACAAAACCAACTGAAAAGAGAATGTGTTTACCATGCGATCAAAGGCAGAAAAGATATTCCCAGAACTATGAGTCAAGCAATGGTGAAATAGTGTGGACCAACACTTGCATTTTTGCTCTGCTCTGCCATCTCATTTAGAACACACATTTCCTCTTTGCTGCTAGATTATGCTGAATCTTCCAAACTTGATTAGGATGCATGTGACACAACATTTCCCATCTTGATCTGCACTGCAGTTTCTCTGCCTTTCTTCTCTCGCTGCAACTATTCATTTCACAGTCCGAGTACATAAAGAACCCCAGTACCAACCCCATCATTATTCTTGTGAAGTACTATTTTTGGGATGCCACAAAAACATGAAATGCTCAAACAAGCAAATAAAATGGTGTATCTCTTCACTACTGAGTAATGTATGTGACTAGTTAAAAAAAAAATTATGTGACTAGTTAGTGATCAAACACATAGGCTTGAAAGGAAACTGGACTGTTCCTCATTGAATATGCTGTCCGGAATATATAATCAGGGGGGCTACTGGCATTAAAAGCGGTCTGACTGAACATTCTCTTTAATGTCTGTTCATAATTCACTCACATGGACGTTAAAGATTGACTTAATGTTATTAGCTGATGCATATTTATCTTTTTTTCTATTGGTGGTTTTATCTAACATTAAGATGTGCACTCTCTTCAACCTCTTATTCATACTGGAGATAATATTAACATTTAAACAGCAAGTTTTAAATATGAAGAATTTCTTCTGACTAGCTTATTGAAAAGACCAGCCTAGACCAGGTGTTGTGTTGGTCTAGTCATAGCCACGGAGGTCAGTCAGTCAGTCAGTTTTTCCAGTGGGGCTGGTTGACCAAACTAAGTTAAGATGATTTTTGTCAGGGTCAGCGGTCTCCTTTCCCTTTATGTTCTCGGAGAGTGAATTTAAATGCTGTTTCCTTTATTAATCCCCCCCTCAGCATGTATAATTGTATTGCAATTACTTAGGCCTTGAGATCAATGGAAAGGTGTTTTAAGTTGCACCCTTTGAAGAGAGAGAGCTCAGATATGTGGATATCAGCACAGCCCTTCCTCCCCACACTGGAAGAGAGAAATTAGAGAAACATCGGCCTAGAATAATAGAGCACTACTGAGGGGTCTTTGAGACTCAACATACTGTACCCCAAGACAAACAGCAAAGCAGAATATGACTTTATATTCAATGTCTCACAGAAAAAAACTATAGTTTATCTGCTTACCCACAGGGCATCCAAAATGTAGGTGACTTTGATTCTTCAGTAGAACACAAACGGAGGGACAATTCTTCAGGACAGTTCGGACATTGCGGTGAATCAGAGGTAAAAAAAACGATATAAATACTGTTCAGTTTCTTGCACAGACCGATCGTTTTGTGTCTTTACACATCAATGTATCGTCACAAGCTGCAGGGTTTAATTTGGTTTTGTTTGTGTATGTTTTTTGACTCTCAAATCCGTGATTCCCATTCACCTCCATTATATGACTGACAGACTGCAACGGTTTGAGTTAAAAATCTCCGTTTGTGTTCTACTGAAGAAACAAAGTCACCTACATCTTGGATGCCCTGGGGGTAAGCAGATAAACATCAAATTTTCAATTTTGGGTGAACTATCCCTTTAAGCTTCCCTGTTCTTTGTAAAACTCGATTGTCAGCTCTGAAAAGGTAATCCTAAATTGTAGAACAGTAGCATCATGGAACTACTTTAAAATGTGGTTCTGTTCGTTAACATTAATGCATTAAGTATCATGAGCTGACAATGAACAATTATTTTACAGTATTTATTATCTTGATATTAATTGTACATGTACTTACTGTATATGTTTTTCATGTAGTATAAATTAGCATTAGGTGAATTGAAGTTTTAAGACTGAAACTGGATGAGGAAGTGAGGGGTTGTAGGTAATAGAAACAGTCCTTTAACAGGTCTTTTTCAGCCGTGACTTTTTAAAGGTCAGTGTTAGCGCACTGTAAAGTCCCTGAGGATTTTCCGTACTCAGAGACATCTTTGTTCTTGCCTTATATACGAAGACAGTCAGGCTTCAATATATCTATAAAGTACAATTCTAAGAGCATATGCTTACCTGTAAAATATGTATCAGCTGATCTTGCTGCATGTATAGCCTTTTGTAATTTCAACAGTCTTTCAAAACTATTTCTAAATCAGTCTCCATGTGTTGCCCCCAAGTTAGAGAAAACCCTGCTCTTGAACAGATCACAAAAACCAAACCCCTGCTCCACATCACCTATTCACGTTTTCCACAGTTCAGTTATTCAAGATATTTCCCACAGTTCTCAGACAAAACTGCATTTAAACCAGCAGGGGGATAGTTTTTTGTCACAGCAAAGAAACAGTTATGTTAATCAATATTATTCCTGCACACTAATTTAGAAGTTGTAATTACTGATTCTCTATGCGGTCTCCACTTAAATAAAAATGCAAGAGCCTCGCTGCTTGATTAGCACAATATTTGCCATTGAGGGCACACAAGGAGAGATTTAACTCCAGATGAGCTTTTGTTGCACAACGACAAAGATTATATCACTAACACCTGACAGTTCTGACAGTGAGCCACTTCTTCCTTTATAGTTTGCTGATTAAATCTGTAGAAAAACAATAGGTTTTATTGTGAAAGGGAAAATAATAAATTATAATTTAATATATAATTTAAAATAATAAATATAAATAATTCATAAATTATTCCTAATTTCTTCATGGTGCATAATTTAACAGCACATATTCATAATTGCTACATAATTTTTTATAGAGTACTGCATTTATTTTATTTTTCACTGTACATTAAATAATTTTTATTGTAAAGCTATTTGGCATCCTTGATGAATATTATTTTAAAATTGAGAAAAAAGTGTTTATTTCTTGAGATATTTTTTTGAGGTAATCCATTATGGTCCAGACTCCTAGTGTGATATCGATAACAAAAGCATCAGTGAGCCAATCTCTCCCTAGTTTTTTGGTTCCAGCATGAGCAATCTGTATGCTCTGTATATGAATCCATCCCAGTTACCGTTTAGAGTAAAGTTGTAGTGTGTGGATTAACTGTGCCATGCCCTCCATGCAGCCTGCTTGTATAGGTCATCATGAATGTTTGATGCAATTATCTGCCAGCAGGAAGGAATTGGGGTGCAGGGAATGGTCAAATCCCAAATGTCAAGTGATTCCACTATGAGCCTGGAAAGAGAAGCAATACCTCCCCTACGAGGTCACCTGAGAGAACTTGTTACTGAGACTTGAAAAGCAAAATTAAGAAGGAAAGAGGTCTGATTATTTACATCACCTTATTTGTTTTTTTGTAGTATTCTGTGCCACATGCTGCCAGTCAGTGAAATCTAGTGCTCAGACAAGATAAGAAACATCCAATTTGTTTCATAATGTGTTTTAAAGGGTAATTTATACTGTAGTAATTGCTGAATCATTCAGCTGCTGTCAGCTGTGATCGTTCTGTGTTCAGCACTGCTTGATCTCAGATATGATTAATGGAATTGTCTGCTTCCAAATAAAGTGTCTCTCTAGCTTCGTCGCATTTATTATCACTCTGCACTGCTTCTTCTGAGCTGCCAGGAGTAGAGAACAGTGCCTGCGAACTCTCAGTCATAAATCAGTTTGTGTTTACATTGGCCAGATGAGTCATTTAAAATAAGTAGAGATTTACTGGAAAATTAATTGGTTTCAGTTACACCATCACTAAGTAAAATATGGTAAAAATCATCACAGTGGCATCCATAAAAAACAACATTTTCTTAATCACTGACAATGAAAGTTTAGTGCATGCACTCTGATGGCGCAGGACTGAGCAATTACAGTTTAGCATGCCACAACCCTGAAATAATTCTCATTATGGCCCCACTGTTTGATTGTGTATGTATTTGTTTATTTAGTCAGGCATTTTTTATATATATAGTTTCCTTTTGTTTTTTTAACCCTTATGTTACGATATTTTTTCTTTTTCTCAAAAATGCTAGTTAATGATGGTGTCACACACATTCAGATGGTGGACTGAAACCTAGTGACTCAGTAGGGGTATAACTATTTTATTTCTCAACAATTTCTCTCTCTCTCTCTCACACACACACACACACACACACACACACACTTTTTACATTCATCTTCATGTCAAGCTGACTTTTCTTTGGTGATGTGCAGGAGGAACATAAGAAAGTGAAAGTCCATACTTGACTCTTTCTTCACCTCTGTGTCATCACACATTGAAAAGCTTCACTTTCCCCTCTACGAGCACGTCTTTTAAACTGCAGTCAGGGGGAAAAACCCACCTATGTCAGATCACCACCTCAATGCCACATACTAGCTTCCTGGAATTATAGCTCATTTTAACAATCTTTTCCTGACACAAAGCTGCCTGACGGGCTGTGTAAAGGAAAGGCTGACATAAATGTCATTGAAAACAATTACTGAAACAACCTTCATCTCAAATAGAGCTAGGAGTGGCTGAGTGGCCCTGACCAGCTACCGTATGATCCATTGCATAACAGCATCCCAAGGGCCAGCAGCTCTTTTATTGTTATGAAAAGATAGAAGGAAAGATAAGGAAATTAGAAACCTTCCAGATTTTTCGATTGTAGATTTTTAAATTTTCCTCTCCTTAGGAAATTCAATATAAGCTTATAATCATTATAACTGTTATGTCTCTTGTCTGAATGCATGCCAATGACAGCTATTGCATGTGGAAATGACAGGTGGAATTTTAGTTTGGAGAATAATAATAATAATAATAATAATAAAACTGATGATTGATAGTCTGATTGATGTTTGAAACCAACATACAGTGGGTACGGAAAGTATTCAGACCCCCTTAAATTTTTCACTCTTTGTTATATTGCAGCCATTTGCTAAAATCATTTAAGTTAATTTTTTTTCCTCATTAATGTACACACAGCACCCCATATTGACAGAAAAACACAGAATTGTTGACATTTTTGCAGATTTATTAAAAAAGAAAAACTGAAATAACACATGGTCCTAAGTATTCAGACCCTTTGCTCAGTATTTAGTAGAAGCACCCTTTTGATCGAATACAGCCATGAGTCTTTTTGGGAAAGAGGCAACAAGTTTTTCACACCTGGATTTAGGGATCCTCTGCCATTCCTCCTTGCAGAGCCTCTCCAGTTCTGTCAGGTTGGATGGTAAACGTTGGTGGACAGCCATTTTTAGGTCTCTCCAGAGATGCTCAATTGGGTTTAAGTCAGGGCTCTGGCTGGGCCATTCAAGAACAGTCACAGAGTTGTTGCGAAGCCACTCCTTCGTTATTTTAGCGGTGTGCTTAGGGTCATTGTCTTGTTGGAAGATAAACCTTCGGCCCAGTCTGAGGTCCTGAGCACTCGAGAAGGTTTTCGTCCAGGATATCCCTGTACTTGGCCACATTCATCTTTCCCTCGATTGCAACCAGTCGTCCTGTCCCTGCAGCTGAAAAACACCCCCACAGCATGATGCCGCCACCACCATGCTTCACTGTTGGGACTGTATTGGACAGGTGATGAGCAGTGCCTGGTTTTCTCCACACATACCGCTTAGAATTAAGGCCAAAAAGTTATATCTTGGTCTCATCAGACCAGAGAATCTTATTCAGGTGTTTTTTAGCAAACTCCATGCAGGCTTTCATGTGTCTTGCACTGAGGAGAGGCTTCCGTCGGGCCACTCTGCCATAAAGCCCCGACTGGTGGAGGGCTGCAGTGATGGTTGACTTTCTACAACTTTCTCCCATCTCCCGACTGCATCTCTGGAGCTCAGCCACAGTGATCTTTGGGTTCTTCTTTACCTCTCTCACCAAGGCTCTTCGCCCCCGATAGCTCAGTTTGGCCGGACGGCCAGCTCTAGGAAGGGTTCTGATCATCCCAAACGTCTTCCATTTAAGGAATGGAGGCCACTGTGCTCTTGGGAACCTTAAGTGCAGCAGAAACTTTTTTGTAACCTTGGCCAGATCTGTGCCTTGCCACAATTCTGTCTCTGAGCTCTTCAGGCAGTTCCTTTGACCTCATGATTCTCATTTGCTCTGACATGCACTGTGAGCTGTAAGGTCTTATATAGACAGGTGTGTGGCTTTCCAAATCAAGTCCAATCAGTATAATCAAACACAGATGGACTCAAATGAAGGTGTAGAACCATCTCAAGAATGATCAGAAGAAATGGACAGCACCTGAGTTAAATATATGAGTGTCACAGCAAAGGGTCTGAATACTTAGGACCATGTGATATTTCAGTTTTTATTTTTTAATAAATCTGCAAAAATGTCAACAATTCTGTGTTTTTCTGTCAATATGGGGTGCTGTGTGTACATTAATGAGGAAAAAAATTAACTAAAATGATTTTAGCAAATGGCTGCAATATAACAAAGAGTGAAAAATTTAAGGGGGTCTGAATACTTTCCGT
>NW_015505271.1:283120-285227 GCF_001515645.1 Sinocyclocheilus grahami | reverse complement strand
CTGTAATACCATAACATGTTACTGAAGTTGGAAAGCGCCGCTTTTCTATCGCGAATGTGCCGAATCTGCTGATGTAATTACAACCGCTAGGTGATAGAGAAGGGGAGGGGGAGGCCGGGGGAGAGCTGAGCTCTCGTGCCTCCGTTAGTAAAAAAAAATTAGCCAATCACCATCGAGTGTTCACTTTCAGCGCTGAGGAGTGTTGAGAAAAGAAACCTTGTAGGGGAGGCTAGCCTCCCTTTTGGTATATCAACCAATCATCAAAGAGATGTAAATTCCATGGTATTAGTTTGAACGTCTGTCGCTGCGCTGATAATGTACCAAGTATTTATGAGTAGTGATATTGAATATTTGATGCCAACAGATTTACCAAGCTGTCATTCAAACAGTATATATACAAATTAAAAATATGAGAGAACATGCCTAAGCTGGATATAGGCTAACGTTACAGCAGTCGGCTCTTTTTTAAGAATGGATGGATGTTTGCTTCAAGTGATAGGCCAGGTAAGTGAAATTATATTATCTTGCTGTATGCGTGTCTTTTTTATTTTTACGTTTTCTGACTAAAAGCAACCAAAAAGCTATTTTAAAGTGGTTAAGCAAATAATAATAATAATAATCAGCAGGGATCACTAGACCAATACAATTACTGTGCCTCCACTGATTAAAAAAAGTTTACTCATTTACTTAATAAATGATAACATTTCATTCTGTTCTGTGTGATTTCTGCTGCCAACTCGTTTCGAAGAATAATGTTAAACACGACTACACTAAACCCTTAAAATGAATGACATTTCTGCAATCGTTTAACTATTACGTAATATTTAACGTTACTTTGTTTGCCGTGGGACACAAAAGGCGTTTTCTCCGACATGCTGTGACAGAACCATAAAATAGAATACACCAAAAAATGCAACATATTTACAAAAGGAATCAATTTTATTCATGCACTGTAATCCAAATCTTCAGAATCCATCGGACTGCAAGGAACAAACCCAAACTCAAGCCTTTAGTTTATTCAGCGATTTTCAGCTCCATCCTCTCAGCAGCGACCTAAACAGGAATTCCCACGCTGACACACTCGTTACAAATTCAAAATTTGCCGCTTCAAGAAGCTTTACAACAGGTTTTATGGCAGGAAAATCGAATGCTCATTGGCTTTCGCCTGCTTCGTCATAGATTGCGAATTTGCGACATGCCGTGTTTCTAGTGAGGTATGGTTTGAATGAGTAATGCACGCCTTCACGCTCACGGAGTGGATCAGGATAATAATCTGGATAATTTTTTCAGCGATTAACAACTTAAATTCTGTTCTGCACCTCACACAAACCTACTGTATTCCACCAGAGAGGACTGCGACTGCAACGCATCGTCTTTTGGATTGAAATTGGTACGGCTTTTGACATTTATGCAATAAGTAAATTATTGTGTTTGCACTTATCTGTCTGTCATGTTTGTCTTTTACTATATGTAGGATATCAGACCGAATCAGACAATCTAAGTTTTGGTCAAAACATGGTTGAAACATTAGGAGCACAAAATTCCACAAGAGGCCCAAGACAACAGGGTGTCATAAATCAGACCCTAGCCAGTCTGAAGCAAGCCTAAACCACTCTTTCACAGAACAGATTTCAACATTAAAACAAAGGAACACTTATTGACCATTCCAAGGAGATTGTCAATTTTGGGGGCAAGTTATTAAGAATAATGGTCAAAAGAGATGCACAGCGTGACTGTCACATGGAAACATGTGATAGTGATCACAAGCTCTTCGGATTGACTTCTCCCCCACCTCACGACAGAGATCAGACTAAAACATTCCATACAGACATTTTAACCTCTCTGGTCTTCACAGAACGTATCCTTACGTCCACAGAATGCCAAAGAAACTTCATTTCCATGTGAATATGCATCTAAATGACACTAAAAGGACCTGAGCAAATAATCATTTCTATGTAACCCACATGTGACTTATCAGGTCTTAATCATTTATTGGGAATGGATTTTGAATAACTATTGAATAGTTTAAGATTTGCTATTCATGTTTAGTATGTGTGTGTTTGAATCTTCATGCTTGAAACGTTTATTCTAATCACTTCGTTGTCAA
>NW_015505271.1:264494-282200 GCF_001515645.1 Sinocyclocheilus grahami | reverse complement strand
GGCTCGTTCACTGACTCGCTGGCCGTCTCAGTGATCAACCGTAAAACAGTGATTCTGTCCTAATTCCCTTACGTATTAATGGTGGAGTTCCCTTTAAAATCTTAAATGATTCCCTTTGAGCTAAATTGACCTGTTTCCCTTACATATACATATTTTTTAAAAATAGTTATGGTTAGGTTTAGAGGTAGGAGTGGGATTAGCGACTATAAAAAATATATATTTTTAATGCTATATTGTTACTAAAAATGTAATTTCCCCTGCATATTTCGGTCAATTAACGTTTTATGTCTTTTATATTCGCTATAAAATGGGTAGGTTTAGGTTTGGGGGAAGGTTGAGTGGTCTAAAAAAAAAAAATGCATTGATACAAATATCTTAATGATATAAAAAAATTCCTAAATAAATGTTTTAAAAATCTGTAAATATGTAGCATTTTTATGTTTTAAACGTTGTAATACATACAAATTGTACATTTCAACTATAGATTTAAAAAAAAAAAACATCACTCAAAATGTACAAAAATTTACATTTTTTGCTTGTAAACGTTCCATACTAATACCTACGTACAAACAGTAAGACCAGGCTGTGAAATCAATGGTCAGTAGTATGTGGCTGTCTGTAACTGATACAGTAGTAATGTGTTTAACCTTTTATTACATCTACAATCAATGAATATAACATTTTTTGTATTTAAAATTTTATAAAAACACATCTCTATAATATCACACTCAATTTTTTCTCACATATGTGCTGCCTTTTATATTTTAGTACATGCCTTCTTATTTAAGGATCCTTGACATCAAAACATTTGAAAACCCCTGGCCTAATAGTGTCTGATCTGTTCTTGATATATGTTATGTTTTTGAAAACAGCAGGTATAATTGTACATTAATGCTACATTGTAACTTGACACTGCCTGACCATTCAGCTGAATCTGATATTTTGTTTCAACTGCAATTAGATCCAGCAACTGGTTCTGTTTGAACCTGGGCCTCAGTCATGTAATTAGAGCTGCACGATTAATCGAATGCGATTATCATGTGCATTTTGTTAAAAAAGCCAGTTTTGTAGTCAACAGGAGATCATCATCACGTGCTTTCAGATGGAGCAGAATTTACTACACATAGCCGTAGTTCACTGACAAGTTACGCAAAAAAATCGCAGATGATTTTATTGCGCGATTCTGAAATCGAAGAAATCGTTCGCGATTATGACAGCTGTTTGCATAGCTTCTCAGTGAACTACGGCTCTGTGAAGTAAATGCTGCTCCATCTGAATGCATGTGAAAATACCACATTTAATAACATGTTTTTACTCCAAACTCACTTCATAACATCAGTCGAGTGTTTGAAATAAATCCTTCTGTGAGATGATGTGGCTTCTTACACAGAATAAGGCACGCAACATATTTCATAGTATTTAAGCAGTGATAAAGGCTATGTCGATTAGCATTGCATCATTATATACTTTTTTTATAATAAAAATTATAATAAGACGAACTCAGATAAACCATATATTGTCATAGTCCTGTGTTTATTAGTCATGTTGAATCAATGAAAGCAGTTGAATCTTCTGTTTATTCAGCTGCAGCGATAGGCATTTTCTGGGTTTCTTCTGCGAGGCGTATTTGGAGTTTGAGCGCGAGAGCGCCCTCTGGCCTTTGGATGGAGATTTACTGCTGATCACAGAACAGTGCTTCACTGAAAGATACGCATGACAATCTCAGCTTCTGTCGAATCGCGATCTCGATTCCATTTCGATTTATCGTGCAGCCCTACATGTAATGTAGCAAAGTTAATAAGGGTCGGTGCTCGTCTTGTCTCCTCTCACATCTAAAGACCACCTGATACTTGACAGAGCCAGTTTAAAGGGTCTGATAGCTCATATCAGCTATCAAGCTTGAGAGCAGCCAGTCTTCTAGAAGCATGTCGACATGTTCCTTCCACATCACTGCTGGTGACAGTAACACTGCACTCATGGTGAGAGGAATAACTGGGCTCTGTAGCCAGGGTGCAAACTACGGGGGAGCTAGGGGGAGCTTGGCTCCTCTTAATAAGACATGGGCTCCCCTGAAAACGTGATTTGTGAAATTCTAGGGGGTCTCCAAAAATATTGACAATGTGTTATTTTGATGTGCAATTTCAGTTTTGTGTAATGTGATCATCGTGGATTATTATGTGTAAAATTGCAAAAATATAATTCACACATAATAATCCACGATGATCACATTACACAAAACTGAAATTGCACGTCAAAATAACACATTGTCAATTATTATGTGTAAAATTGCGGTGCAAATTCCATTCATGTTTAGGACATGTTAACTCAAAGATTCGTAGAAAAAATCTAAACGTTGGACTCTGTGGTCGAATCTGTGTTAAGGTAAGGCATGTTATTCGCAATTAAGTGTTGTGGCTGGGTTGTTATAGGTCTGCGTGACTCTCGATGTCTTAGGCCTAATTGAACGGAGGAATTATGGTATTCTTCTGTAGCCTGACGACGAGTAACTACCCGTTGTTCATGTGAACTCAAAGACAGACTGATGCTTTGTTTATAGACTATTTGTGGGTGGCTGTTTGTTGTTTCACCTATCAATTCGTGTCGATAAAGTATAATAGAGTAAATCCTGTATAGTGATTTATCCTATATAGCGCTTGCATAAAGCAAGTAGTGCATACACTTGTAGCTGATATGTATCTTTGAAAGTCATTGTAAGCCCTCTTTTGAGGCACGCGCAAGTGCACAAACTATTATTATTTTTATTTCGATTTTAGGTTTATCGATTTTAGTACATTTTACTTTTACATTTAGACTAAATGTCTAGTGTCTGGTTTACTGGTCTAATTATACAACCTATTTAAGATGAATATTTTTATCCCTTGTGTTGATATTAAGACATCTTTCTTTGGGTGTTTGAATGTCTATGTATTGATTATAACCTTAAGAAAGATTTTAGGTTCAGAGGTGTATTTGTTGTACTTTCTTTTGTTTTTGGCTCCTCACAAGTAAAGAGAGTTAACGTTTAAAACGGCTTTGCCTCTCTGTAAAAAAATTATGCTATGGGCAGAAAACTCACTATATTGATAAGCAGTCTGACCACATTTGATAGTATTCTCCTGGACTGTGATACATTTATTTGAATGTAGTAAGCAGGAAAATAATAATAAAATCTTTTAGCCGCAGTCTGAATCAATCACAGCTCTAAGTGAAACAAGCTATTGCCTCCGTTATTTGAACAGATAAAGTATCAGCTCCTTTCCCATAATGGTTCAATATTGTGGCAGGGAACAAAGAGGGCTGATGTAAAGCTGTATTCTGGAGTGAGACATGAATGTGAATAGATGTGACCTAAATCCATTACAATAACACGTTGTAATATCTATCTGTATCTCATAACTGTATCTCATAATGTGGCTCCTTAATGTCCCATGTCCTCTCCCTATTGCTGATGCTAGATCCACTGAAACAAACCCATTTACTTCACATTGACAGAGACTACCTCACTGTTGAGTGGAAAAGTAACAACCATTCAAGAGTAATCCCAGCCAAATGCTACCGCCCTCTTTTATCCATCATAATGCAATTAGAGGAGATTTATTTATGTTTGATATAAAACATGTTAATGGAGCCAGTATTTGTTATGCATCAGGCTTTTAATAACTGACGCATGAGCATATGGCATCTTCATTTGACTGAAATTCAGCTTGTGGGATTTATAATTATCCTGCCGTCATGACAGACTGAGAACTTCTTTTTGTGTCACCATATACATGTACAGTATCTGCAGAATAGTGGAGAGAATCCAGATATAAATGAAGGACTGAGAACCATGGTATGAATCTTGGAGAGCATCTGTCTCTGCAGGGTTATAAATTAAAGGTGGATTTCATAGTAATGAAGATAATTTCCTCTTTCTCAGGAGAGGCATGTAAAGCTTGCCCAGATGTGATGAGGCGCAGGTTTATGCATATAATATTATATCCTGGGAGTGAAATTACAGCAGGTCAGGTGTAGCTGATGTTGAACTAGTTCTACTATTTATGAAGATCAAATTTAAGCGGTAACCCCTGTGGGCATTTGAGTGTCCAGCAGGGCAAATTTACAACAAACTGCCTTGTCCTTCAGCTGTGATTGAGGGTCAAAGGCAATCTATAGAGAACACAAAGTCAAAGATCATTTTACATTATACATTAATTTATGTGCATGATATGCCTATTGTTATACCTCTATTCTATTATTATCCTATTTATGTATGTTAAAAACATCGCACACAAATGTTACATAGTTCTGTCCGGGCTGCCTACAACCAAACTTTCCAGAGGAGCTCTTACACACACTCTATTTAATTAGTCATTTTTGGTCAAAATATAAGTCCATAATCCATAATAATGCTTCCTCCTCTAGTAAAAAAAATTATAAATAAAAAATCCATACTCTGTTGTCCTCTGCATTCTAAATCCACTGAAATATTTTTATAATGATATTCTAATATTTTCGAACTGTTTTTGCTTGTAAACTGCATGATGTGTGCATATTTCTCTCCTGATTTAGACAGGACAACTTTTTCAATGGAGAAAGCAATGTTACAGATAGAAAACTTGCCAGAAGCAACAATTGAAGTTAAAAACCTCCTAATTATGTATGTGTTTCTTACAAACACACAGCTTTTCATATCTCCAAACGTTAACTGATGGGCTGGAGGATCCACTGGTGAGCAAGTGATTTAATGCTAAATTTCTCCAAATCTGTTTCTGTGAAAAAACAAACTCATCTACATCTTGGAGTCACTTTTCAGCAAATTTCCATTTTTGGGTGAACTATTCCTTTAAGGATTGATGGGCTAGATATATATGTGCATGAGAGATTAGTTTTTGCAACATACAATGTACTAGCATTTGTCTGATGTAAGTAGACCTTCACTATGCTTGTGAAAGAATTACTTATTATATCTCAGAGATGCACAACTTAAGGTGTATGAGTGAATTATTAAAGTCTAGAGAACGTACATAAAACCTTTGTTCAGTTACCCTATGCTCGATGTTCATCTAAACACGCATGGTAGATGGAGTGAAGGGGAATGAAAAATATAGGCTACACCTTTAGATGTTCTCAACACTAGCATGGTACAAGCAGCTCGAGCTGACAGCTGAAACTTGCACATTAGAATGCATTGATACAATATTTTAAATTGTTCTCTGATGTCCCCAGAGTGTGTATGTGAAGTTTTATCTCAAAATACCCCACAGATAATTTTTTATAGCTTGTTGAAATTGCCACTTTTCGGGTATGATCCAAAACATGCTGTTTTTGTGTTTGTCCCCTTTAAATGAAAATGAGCTGGTGCTCCCGCCTCCCTTTTCAGAAGAGTGCGGAGCTTCAATAGCTCATGCTCGTGGGCATACCGGTGTTACATTTTAACTGGTGGTGGCTGTGTTACTGACCTCACATTGCTTCCAAATGCAAGTTTTTGACTAGCACATTCCTATTTACGATCATTCTGGTAGCACGTGAAGGCAGCATTAGTGAAAACTGGCAGAGACAATGGTAGCTTTAGCAACTTTAGCCTTACAGAGAGCCAAGAAGTTCTTTTGGAAAACAAAATATGACGCGTGATGCTTACTTTGTCTCAGTCTGGATGTTTGCGCACGAAGCATTGGTATCGATCCCTCTTTCAGAGGCAATCTTTGCACAACTCCAGTGCTGAACTGAACCTCGTTTGTGAGGCAGTCCGGTGTAAAATATTAGCACAAACGTATAGGACTTTTCCGTTTTTTTTCTGGGACATTTCCTTCGAAAATGAAATTGAACCACTGTGTCCTCAGCGGTCTATGGAGACTCCTATGTTCGTTGGTGCATCGCAACACACGACACTTTTAATGGCTCTTTGGCACTGACATTGTATCTCCAGCAGCTACAGCAAGAAAACCGTACTGGCGGACCGCTGCTTCTCACTCAGGGCTGTGTATATATGCTAATAGGGCAGAGAGCGTCACAAATGGGCGGGACTTCCCCGAGTATGACGTCATAGTAGTGAGAAATCTGGAACTGCTAGTGTGGAGAGACTGTTTATGATTTATTGGGATTATAAAACAATGAGTGGGTGGATTTTTACCATTATAGACTGGTTGTTTTCACACACTGCGGCCACACAACTGTGTTCAAAGTGATTTTTGCATTCTATGGCACCTTTAAGCAGACAGATAGCTTGACCTTGATTTGAAGGCCTCTAGTCTTCTTTTCAGATCTCTCGTTATTATACTGCTGCAATAACAGCTTGTGAGATGTCTTGTGTTCTTCTTCAATTAGACCTGAAATGAACTGGGATATATTATACAGGAGACCCACTGCAGCTTGAGTTTGTGTAAGACTGATCCAGCAGGGATGATGGAAAGAGGAATGAGGAGAAGGAAAAGCGGCTGCACTCTGGAGTAGCTGCTGGCCTTTGATCTAATGAATAATGGATGAATGTATATTTATTCTCTGAAGCTTGAAGAAAAGTTTCATAGACTAAGCTGAATGTTTTTCACTTAGTGATTATGAGTGAGTAATGTGAGTTATGAAATCAGTAAAGAGGAAGGAACTCTGGATCGTTTTGGGTTTTGCACCCATTTTTTAATTAGTTCTTATTTAGTAAAGTTAATTAGTAGTACACTTTTGTGGACTGCCAACATAGGTTGGTTTGCACAGCAACATTTTTGAACCAGTTACTACTACCGTACGCTAAAATTAAAATGATGAAACCATGTTGACTACGTTGAAAACGATTCATTTAAAAACATTTTCATAAACGGCAATAGTATAATTCAAAGTAAGAAGAACTGAATCAAATAATAATCAACAAAATAAACAATTTTAGTAAGCAATAGTGGTTTGTTCCAGAATTAGTGTTTTGTGCAAATCCGTGCCGTGTTGATGTAACCTGCAGAAATACAGTGGGTATCGAAAAGAATCACCCCCCTTTAAAATAATCACATTTTGTTGCTTTGCAGCCTGAAATGAAGATGGACACAGTTTTTGTTTTATCCAGCTGTATTTACTCAGTGCAACTTATATAACATCCAAGTGAAAGATATGACCAACGTCAGAAAAAAATGTAAAAACAGAATCACTGAGTTGGAAAAAAGGATCACCTCCTCCTAAAAATGACTTGTATCAGCTGTGGTCATTTTGATTGGCTCAGCATGAAAAGAGCTTTCCTGGAGCATTTCAGTCCTTGGTAGTGCAACTGAAGCAAACAATCAACTATGGGTGGCAAAGCTGTCAAAAGATCTCTGGAATAAAATTGTAGACAGGCACAAGTCGGGAGATGGATAGAAAAAAATTTCAAAGGCTTTATCAATGCCTAGAAGCACAGTGAAGTCTATTATTATTAAAAAGTGGAAGGTACACAGTACACAGTGGTACAACACAGACCCTCCCTGGATCAGGACGTTGCTCCAAACTGGATGAAAGAGCCAGGAGGAAGCTGGTCAAAGAGGTCACCAAGAGGCCTACAGCAACTCTGAAGCAGCTGCAAGAATTTATGACAAAGAGTGGTCATTGTGTGCATGTGACAACAATATCACAAATTCTCCACATATGTGGCTTGTATGAGGGTTGCAAGAAAAAAAGCCACTCCTCAAGAAAGGCCACATGCTGTCATGACTGAGCTTTGCCAAAACGCACCTTGAAGATTCTGAGGCCACATGGAAAGAGGTGTTATGGTCAGATGAGATCCTGTTATCGGGGTGTTTCTCTGCAGCAGAGACTGGATCACTTGTCAGGATATAAGGAAAAATGGATAAGGCAAAATACCATAAAATTCTTGAGGAAAATCTGCTGCCCTCTGCCAGAAAGTCAAGAGGCCTACAGCAACTCTGAAGCAGCTGCAAGAATTTATGACAAAGAGTGGTCATTGTGTGCATGTGACAACAATATCACAAATTCTCCACATATGTGGCTTGTATGAGGGTTGCAAGAAAAAAAGCCACTCCTCAAGAAAGGCCACATGCAGTCACGACTGAGCTTTGCCAAAATGCACCTTGAAGATTCTGAGGCAGATGAGACTAAAATTGAATCATTTGACCAAAAATCTGCTGCCCTCTGCCAGAAAGCTGTCAATGGGAAGAAGACAACATGACGATCACCCAAAGCACACAGCAAAACTGAGCACACAGTGGTTGAAGGAGAAAAAGGTGAATGTCCTTGCATGGCCTAGTCATAAGGTAACCATACGTGCCATTTTTACGGGACACGTCCTGGCCAGGATTTCTATATTGACTAAAATATCCAGGTTTTGGCTGTTTGCACTGCACAGACCGATCGGTGTATGACATCCGTGAGAGCTATAGAGAGCAGACGGCTCCTTATGCTTTTGAATCGCTCTTGTGGTACTTTGATATCATACAATGATCGGCACAGTGCTGCTTCAAGTGGAACAAACGAATGAACACATCTAATCTGTACGCGTATTTGCATTGCTTTGACCGTTCTCTGTAGATCCCACTTTCTCATGTGCCACGATTGGTCGATTATGTACAATGCCTGCACGTTATTGGCCAAGCTACTTTTCGATCATTACCTTCAGCAAGTATGAAAACAGGAAAACAAAGCCAAATATAGAAAGCCTGGCCAGGACATGTCCCGTAAAAATGGCACAAATGGCCACCCTAGCTAGTCAGAGCCCAGACTTAAACCCCACTGAAAATCTCTGGAATGACTTGAAGACTGCAGTCCACAAACGCTCACCATCAAATTTAACTGAACTTGAGCAGTTCTGCAAAGAAAAGTGGGCAAATATTGCAAAGTCTAGATGTGCAAAGTTAGTAGAGACATATCCCAACAGACTAAAGGCTGTAATTAAAGCAAAAGATGGTTCAACAAAATACTGACACAAGGGGGTGATCCTTTTTCCAACTCAGTGATTCTGTTTTGTATTTTATTATTTTTTTCTGACATGTTGGTGTTATATCTTTCACTTGGATGTTATAAGTTGCACTGAGTAAATACAGCTGGATAAAACAAAAACTGTTTGCGTCTTCATTTCCGGCTGCAAAGATTGTTTTCTATACCCACTGTATTTAGGACCGAAACAAATTTATTTATACTGTGCAATTGTAATTATTGTATCAAAACAAACAAATTTGAAATGCAAACATAACCATGTTCCATACAGTTACATCTTGTAGCAAGTGAGCACATGACCGGTTCTTCAGTTGCCTAATTTCCTAATTATGTTTAAATCAGTTTCATAATATTGCCATGTAGAGCATTTTATCCTGAATAAATTGTGATCTGGTGGAGCGTTAAAAATATTATTAATGCATGTTAGAAAGCCACAGCACATAATATGTATGCTACTAAAGACAAATTTAGGTCCCTGTACTTCCTTGCATTGGGAAATTACAGTGCTGCGTTGATGGGGTTAGGAGTCACGGAAAACCTCGGGGGAAGAGGAGTTAAATGAAGTAGCCTTTCCAGGAAGGTGGCCCCAAGCTGAGGATATGGGTGCCAGGGTGTACGGCTCTGGCTCTCTGGAGTTGTGTGATGCTGACTAGCACAACAACAGCAGAAACATTGCTCCGGTTTAGCCTCTGACTGAAGGCCCTGACTGGTGGTGAACCAACATACACTGACAAACATTTCGCCTCCTCTGCTCACAGCATAGTAATGTCAGAGCGAGACAGAGAGAGAGATGGAGCTGTTTACAAACACACATTCTAAAAGCAAGTAACACTACCGCCGCAATGGATAGACACGCACAGGGTCAATGTGGGAGACGGTCCAGATGGATGGACCTTGACAACCTGGATGTCTCCCACTGGCTAAAGCCAGGGCTTCAGACATGCTAGAGCTAACTGGAACAGACAGCAGTTAATCTATTCCGCTCTCTCTTCATTCATAAACCTACTCTATATGACTCACTCCATTTACGTTCTGTGACTGTGTTTACACAGGCATTAGGGGTTAGCTGTTAATCATGATTTAAAACTGATTGATTTTATTAGTTAATTATGATTTTAATTATTTAAAATATAAAGCCATTTCTGATGGCTTGTATGTAATACTCTAAATCTGTTTAGAAAAAGGGAATTATAATAGTATAACATTTTCAATTGGAAAATGTAATTTACAGTGGAGACAAGATTCAGCAAGTATTATTTATGCATGCATGTATTTATTTATTTTTCCTGCTAGCCGGTTGAGCCAGTAGTTCCTAATTTTTACTTGCCCTATATGACAATTGAATGATTTTTTGCAATATATATTTGCTAGAAATATATTTTTTCAATATTGTGTTCTGGAATGTAACTCCATGAATTCATAATCACACGTGACTGTTCCATCAGCTGGAGCCTCAGGCCATTGCTATTGTTGAGCTGTGCACCAGCAAGACACTTTCGGTCATGTTTTCATACTGCATGCACATATGCAGTTATTTAGTAGTGAAAAACCATGTTATGGTTTTGGACAATTTTTCATATTATGTACATCCACTGTTGGCTTGCTTTGACTTCCCGATCTTTGTAGCTCTCCACAAAGTGGATATCCTTTGCAAACACAAATGTGGAAAAACAGATACCCCTGACTGTTACAGGCCTCCCATAGATCTGCTTTTCCAGCACAAGGGCACAGAACAGGGGCTTAGAGGAATGGATTATTTATGGTTCTGGTGAGCTGCGGTCTATGGGCCCTAAAAGGCACTTACCTGCATACAAAAATAACAATCAGGCAGACGTAGATAGCTCTGCCATCCTGTAAGTACACCTGTGGGACTGAAAGCACATCAAAGCTTTCACATTGAACTTAGGGATGAGTTATATCTTTTTTTCAGGCCAGTCACTGGACTCTTTTGAGATGGACAGAGCTGCTTTATTACACACTGTCATTTGCCAACATTAACATCTCCACACAGTCAGCTCCCTTTTGGGAGAATTCCCCATTTACATTCCATTATTTAAATTTCCTCATGAGCAGAATTAATGACTCAGGCCTTCTGATGAGGTGCCGCCATTGCTGGCATCACTTAATTAGAATAATCTATCTCTACGGGTCAGAATGTGTGAAAGGGGGGCACAGCATTGGAACGTTTCATTAGAAAAGTTCATTATGAAATAAATAGCTTTGACTTGCAGAGAGACTGAAGGTGGAGAGGTGCTTGGAATGAACATGGTTGTCTGAATATCGGTCCTTTGAGAGGAAAAGGAGGATAGATATATATTTTTTTATTATCTAAGGTGAAGTATTGGAAGCATAGTGGGATTTTGGCAGGCAATTTCATGTCATGCTGCAGCTTAATTAGTGTCAGAAATAGGATGCCTTAATGTTAATTATATCTGATGAAGACTTGTACTCCCTGCAGAGTGAATTACAAACCTGTGCCACTCTTTGCAGCTCAAATTAGGAAATGTCGCACAGAGAAATTACCACTGAGCACATCTACTGTAAATGCCCTAATGAAGGTAGAAATCAAGACAATGTAAACTAAGTGATTTGACGTGCCTTTTATTTTGTTTCAGACACAGTTGATCACATGACCCAGAGCACAAAAAGGGAGAGAACAGGAAGTTACTCTCTTAAAGGGAACACACACTAGTTCCAATGAAACAATGCATAAATGGATACTTCCATCTTTGTGACGGAGCGCTGGCCATTATTTGTGCACTGAACTGTTCTTTGTTAATATTACATTTTTTATATATATTAGGACCGATTACGTCCGACCACACTCTGCTAAATATGTTCCGTTCTGATCTAGAGTTCTGGCTTTGATCAAATGTTTCTTCACATTATGAGTCATTTAAGAGATTTAGCTATTTCTTGATTGTACGAAGGAATAAACATTGACATTTCTATAAAAAGTAAAATAAGGGATAATGGGCAGGTGTCAGGTGTCAGGTGTCTTTTATCATTTTAAAGGGGACATCGGATGCCCATTTTCCACAAGTTGGTATGATTATTTAGGGTGTTCATGAAATGTTTGTAACATACTTTCGTTAATATTCCTCAGTGGTCATTTAAAACGACACCCTTTTTACCTCTCGCTGATTTACACAGTTTCAGACTGAGACAGCCCATAACAAACTGGCTGTGTTTTTAGCTTTTCTGAACTGACAGACATTCCAGAAACCTAACTAAATGCAAAACAAACAAAAAGTGCAAATTTAATCCGATAAAGGAGCTTGTTTTGAGATGATGATGATGTACCCGTCCTTACATTAACATACATATTTTTGAGTTGATCTGGGTTGAAATGACTATTAGCTCACTTGTAGAGACAACAGAGAAACAGACCATGAACACAGAGCAAAGAAAACCTGGATGAGTGATCAGTTATACATTGTTGTCATAGGCAATGGGCAATATGCAGAAATATTTGACATTGGAATGCAAAAATTGACCAATCAGTATTAAGTATTTCAAAGAGCTATGCAATCATTGGTACTATTTTAACAAATATAACTACAGGTAGTATAAATAAAAAATGACCATTCAATAACTATATTATCTTTTAAAATACCTTTTTAAATAATAATCATATTTTAAAATTTTTTAAGTATTAGAATATTTAAAAAAAAAAAGCAATTATTACAGTAAATTTGTACACCTTCTAATTTTCGCTGTGACATGTAAAAGGAAACAGGCATGTAAAATAACTGACGGACAACTGTATGAAGGATTAGCTGCTTGATCTTTGTTTTCCGATCTTCTTCTGAAGACATTTATAACTTAATTCTGTTCAAAACGTCAAAAATTTAATAAAAACCAGACCAGAAATTTGAATAGGCTCACATTAGCTTACAAATATTCTTAAATGCCCATTCATCAAACAGCTATCTACAGATCACACTTACATACAACAAACACATTTAATACATTTTGTGTCCATAGAACCCTGCCCCAAATGCCCATATTTTCGGGCCAAAAACACATAGGTATTTGTATAATGTGTATTGTTTGCACACAAACAACAAATAGTGCATTAAAAATGAGAGACATAAAAAAATAAATGTGGACAAGTTTCTATAGAGTGCATTCTCGTTTTCTGTTATTTTCTGTTATGATTTTAACTATTAATTTGGCAGATTTTGGACAAATATTGCTTAGCTGAGAAAGTGACAACAAATACAGTATTCAGTCATGCACACAACAACTGACTGAGATTAGCGATATAAACTTCTGGTGTGATAACAGAATAAGTACCAGATGGGTGTCACTGGATGAAGTCACCTCTCTTCCAGAGATTCAGAGCCTGAGGAAGACAGCTGCTGTAGAGGAGGCTAGGAGGAAGAGGAAGGGTTCAGGATGACTAAAGGCTGACTTTAAGAGGATCTTCAATCTTCTTTTGCAGTCAAGTTGAGAGTAAGACAACAGAGTAAAAGAAGGAGAGAAAGGGAGGACAGAATAGAGGCAGAAAATCCTGGGCAAGCTGATCACAGCTTGTCTGACATCAATCCAATCATCTTGTTTTTCCTATTTGTTCACTGGACACACAGCTGATTTTTTAGGCTAGAGGGAGAAAAATAAAGTTTAGAAGGTCAGATGATACAATATGATATTATGGTCACTGCAGTTGAGAACCAATTTATGTAGTAAATGTAGAAACATTTACATTTTCACCTATCCAACCCTATAATTTTGTCGGAAAACCTTTCAGAGCTCAGCTTTGGGGCTTGGAGTGGTTGGTGTTTAATCCGGTGTCTCTGTCTGATAGGTTTAAAAGTTAAAGTCTAACGTCAAAACATGTACTCCACACTCCACACAGAACCCATCCATTTCCCCATTTAATGAAAAAAAGAAATCTGTGAAAATTTTCACTGGAACAAAAGATGATAATGTGCTGTGTAAAAACATGAGGGTGTTATGTCATTACACATTACCATAACTCTGACTCTAATGTTCTACACCGATGCAGCCATAGAGAAAAAAATCTCACAGTAGATCACAGAGATCTCACAGTAAAGGATGAGAGATAAATTATGCTTGAGGCCTGTAATTTGCCAGCAGAATAATTTCTATATCCTGTAAACCACATTAACATCTCATTAAATATTTACATTAAAATATTGATGTGACTTTAACCCTTCCAAAAGACAAATCTTCAAAAGGAACACAGTGAAACAGTGGAAAATTGGTGTTATTTGTCTTCTGGTTGTCAGGAAATATTCTATGGCTCTGAACAGGTTTTGTACCATGGTAAAAATTAAACAAGGTTAACAACTCAAGGATGAATCCATTAAATGTTGTCATTTTTTTCATGTCGATCCAACTGAAAATGTATATGTAAAAATGTGACTAAGTAACACGTGCCCCCGGTTTCACAGACAAGGCTTAAGCCTAGTCCTTGACTAAAATGTAAGTCTGAGCTGTTTCAACTGAAAGAAACTTGCACTGACTGATCTTAAAATATATCAGTGCCTTTGTTTTGTCTCAAAAAGCACACCAGTAATGCTTTTTTATAAGCATGTTTATAAAAATTACCTAAATGTCCTAATTGAACTATGGTCTAATCCTGGCTTAGTCTAAGCCCTGTCTGTGAAACCGGGCCTAAGTGACTAAATGAGAATTTAACCATGCTGAATGTAAACATGCTGCAAATCTGCTATGACAGTGTGATCTTTTCTGAAACAATCTGAAATTAAAACTATTACTTTTTTGTTTCAGCTCTTTGAAGATGAAAAGTATCAAGTAGATAAAATGAGACCATACGTGATCTATAACCATAAACCAAAGCAGGAATGATAGGTAAATGCAGTTGGTGAAGACTTTTTAACATGCCTCATTGTGCTAAATTAAGCACACAATTAGAGTAACACTGGAACTGATTGCATGGAGTAATAACAGCGTTTCAGACTTTTAATTACAACCTTGATCTTTGATGCACCCCAGTGTTATTACAACCAATGTGAGACGAAAAAATGGACACAAAACCCGGCTAAACCACCACTTCATGTGACATTTCAAAGGACTCTGCTGAGGTTCAGGTCACTTGATACAGTGAGAGGGAGAGGACTGTTCATCTTTGCCATAGTAATGAAATACCCCAGATGCCTCTTCAAAGGGCAATTTGCATTTCAGGCCTCGGCACTAAAACCATCCTTCATTTCCAAATGCCAGGCCTCAGAGGGTTATTCACATAAATTCTGCAGTACACAATCTCTTTAAAACTGCCCAGTAAAATCTAGGAAGACCTCCCCGCCAACCACTTGTCTCCTGGTACAGCTTCAAGTCTAGAGTGTATGAGAAGCCATCCCTAAATCAAGCATCTCTCTTTGACAATAACGTCTGTGACTAATTTTCATAATTGCAGAAAAACTGCAGTATTACATTCTGTACCTGTGATGACATTCAATTATAATTTTATTTCCTCACAAACCATTTATTTTACTATTCTATTTGAAATATTTATTAGAATTCTTTTTTTAATGAAAAATGTATATCATATATCATAGTGATGTATGATTCTAAGCATTTTATAAAGATGCACAACAGAAATGTGGCTTTTCCATCAGCATCTGTGTTTGAACCGTTTTTGTATTTTATTTATATATATATATATATATATATATATATATATAATTTTTTTTTCATCAGCTCTTCTGCATGGATGAATCTGGTGGTTTGAGGTATACGCATGTTTGCCCTTGATAACCATATCAGAGCAGATCTGTCATCCTACACCAAGACCCAATGACATTAAGAAGAAAGCCAGTCCTAAAAGACTTGTATGTGAAAAATGTTGCCTGAGTATAAACTGCCAGTATTTACTCCAATAGAAAATTTAGCAATTTTCACCTCTAAAAACTTGTAGTGCACATTCAATGCAAAACACTGGATAGGCAATAGTCTCATGGATATTATTCAACAAAATCAGAAAAGCAAGATCAAACAGTTGGTGTATATTTTTTACAGTTGCTGAGGCAATTCAGAGTCCATGTGTATTTTAGTGTATTTCAAAAATAGCGAGAGAGCGAGCGTGAGTGCGAGTGCGAGCTCGAGCGTGAGTGTGTGTCACATCACAAATACATACCAGCTTCATCACGGTGTCTGTCACGCGACTCTGTTCCCCTTTCGGGCTCTGTCTTTACATTTATTTTGAAAGATGACGCTCGCGATTATGGTAAGGGGTGTTACATTTCCGACGAGTGCTTGCGGTGTTCGGCCAATCACAATGCACTGGGTCAGCTGGCCAATCAGAGCAGACTGCGCTTGTCGGAAGGAGGGACTTTGTAGAAAACGAAGCGTTTGAGAGAGGCGGGGCATAGAGGACCTACAATAATGTACAGTATTTGAAAAAGAATGTGTTTTTTGAACATTAAAGCATGTCAACATATTCTGTTACACCAAATACACAAAATAATGATCTTTAAAAAAGCATCATATGACCCCTTTAATAATTTAGTGCTCACATCCCAAATTAAGCCAACAAAATAACCTGGAGCAAAATTTTACATAATCTTCACAGGTTTAGGTTCCACGTTCAAATGAAATTGCTGTTGCCAAACCAACGCTGACCTTCATCCACCTTCTCCCTTCCACCTTCCCTTCATTCCTCCCTCTGGTGGTATTTTCAATTGCTGAAATGAAATATGATGGAACGGTCTGCTTTTCACCCATGCAGTGTTTTGTGCTTTCACTTACAAAGCAACTGAGACAAATACATTTAACAATGTTCTTTTCTTTTCATTTTTGTGAAGAAAATAAAATGTTAAATGACACTAACATTTCATGAAATGTGACATTGTTCTTTTGATTCTGGGACCCTTTCAATTCCTACAACTGACACGGGGTCATTCTTGTGCGATTTCAATTACACAGACCTCTGTATGAGCAGGACTCGGGCAGCAGGACCCTGAAAGTGAGTGAGCTGCAGTAGTGGTGATTCATTCTTCTCCTAAGGCAATGCTCAAGCAGCCTCCCTATTATGCTTCTGAGTGGAGGGTGGATGTCTCAGGATGGAGACATCAAAGAGTCATGGCCTGATCTTCTGCAATCACAGCTGTGATGTAAAATGGAGGAAGCACTTGGGGCATAACATTTGCATCGAAGCTGTGGGATTGTGTTTGTTAAATGCTGATCTTAATGTGTAGCGTCCTCAGAATGGATCTGCTCACTATAGTGATACTGTAGCATTTTACAGTCATTTACTGTACATATTAAATAGTCAATACTGAAATTGATTTTCAGAAATTATAGAACTTGTTTTCATTGAGTCAACTAACAGAATATAAGATAATATTTTCTCTCTTGCAAGTGCAGGTTTATGTTGAATGAAGAAGCTGTGGGGTTGGTTTTGACAGACTAAGATGCTTATTTAAGATCTGTCAAGTCTAACATCCATGATGGCAATCTACAGGCAGAAATGACATGTAGCAGTTTAATATTAACAATAAATAATAAACTGATAAAAATAAATGTTCTTTTTTGGCATTATGGTTCAATGAATGGTCTTTAACAATAATAAAACTTTTCACTTGCACAGTATTTTTTTTAGTGGTTACCAGAAATAATCAGCAACATCTTAAAAATAACAAAATAACTAATTTCTTCATGGAATGCCAATGAAGAACCTGTTTAAGACTTGTAAAAAATGGTTCTTTCAAGAACGTTTGACTGAAAGTTTCTTTTAGGAACTAAAGGTTTTGAAGAACCTTTATATATATATATATATATATATATATATATATATATATATATATATATCTTATTTTTTAAGAGTGAAGCTCA
>NW_015505271.1:226406-264185 GCF_001515645.1 Sinocyclocheilus grahami | reverse complement strand
CTTTATTTTTAAGAGTGAAGCTCATAGTGAATGGTAAAAACATTAAGAAAACCTGTAAAAAATGGGAGGGAATGTAATGTGTAAGAAAACAAGGGGTGTCAGAACCATGTCACCATATGGTAGTGCGTAGATCTTGTCTACTTTTAACTCATGTCGAAGCGTTTTTCTCTCTCTCTCTCTCTCTCTTAGCTTTACTTCCACTTCACTGTCCTTTCCAAAAGAAAGCAAACAGCCCATAAAAAAGAAAGCTAGGCATTCTGAGGTCGAGATTTTGTCTGACATACCTCAAGACAACCAATTGTGCATAAAAGGAAAGAAAATGCAAAGCAGAGAAGATCATGAAAAAGGAGAACAAACCCACAGATCGCCGACACCCTGATGGGAAACACTTTCACTCTTCAAAGAAATAATGAAATAGATGAGCCAACTAAGTCTATACAAACCCAGGGTGGTTTTTCAAGATGAAATGCAATGTTTAAGGAATGAGTCATCCAAAATGCCTTAGCAGCTTTTCCAATGTCACATTTAAAGTCATGTTTCTGTAGGTCAACTGGTAGATAATGGCACGATCAACACCAAAGTCATGGATTTGAGGGAACACACATAGGCGTACTGATGAAATGTACACATAGATACACTTTCAGTTGCTAGGAATAAAACTGCTATCAAATCAATAAATATTAAAGCAAGGTTAAATAGGCTCTAACATCCCTGTGATCCTACAAAGGACAAGCGGTATGCAGAATGGATGGGATGAAACAGTTCACTCAAAAATTGAATTTCTGTCATACAGACTTGGCATGACATGAGGGTGAGTAAATGCTATATTATCCTTTTAATTTACAGCTGAACCAGGAGTGTCAAACATAGTCGCTATTAAACAGTTGTCTTCTCCCCATTGTAATTTGTCAAGGCAAGTAGCGCATCTTAGTTAAGTGGAGAAGAGAATTTTTAAATGCATCAAATCAATCTCAATTTCTCAAAAGACAATACTCATTTGACATGATATAAATCATGTAAATGCAACTGGGATGCAAACTTGTAAATTTAAGAAAAAAAAACATTACTGTGAGATGATAATGGGACATAAGCATAGTGTGACACTGAAACATTGTTCACCTAAAAAAAAAATTGCTCATGCTCTGCTTCTGTCTCTGTTTTTATCTTGTCTCATCACAATATGATGCCAAAAGCAAGCAATTTTGTTTTGAAGACCGTCTTAGGCCATTTGTTCAGACTGTAACAAAATCAATACTTCATGTTTTATCACCACTTGGAGTGTAGACATGTTTATTTTATACCAAAAAATCAAGATTACCCTAGGGACCTTACTTCTTGTGTGAGACAAACAAATCAACAAAGATGGTGTTTGGAAAATGGGGCAAGCGAGATTGAAGGCAAAAAGCTTGTTGCAGACAGGATGAGACTGGAATCAAAGAGCTGTCAGGTGGCTGCGTGGAGACATATCCTCCTGGCTGTAAGGTTGCTGAGCAGGAGAATTGTTGGGGGAATAAGATGATGGACAGGAGAGGGACTGGGATGAAAGGATTTCATTAATCAGCAGGGTTAAAAGCAGCGATTGGGGAAGATGATGGCGGGAGGGGGACAGTGATGAGAAATTATAAGACAGGCATCTTACTGTGTGCTGTTCAGTTTAATGTACTGAACAACACCTTTAATTACTTCAGCTGAAAAACAATGGGGAGACAGACGAGATCCCTGATGCATTTTATAGTCACTTTCATGGACTTTAAGTTGTCGTTTGTAGGCGGAAATGGCTTTTTCGCATTTACAGGTCACATGGCGTATGTAAAAAGTCATATGATCATTCTTTAACGTACTATAACCTCCAAGAAACACTTCATACGTGGCCGCTCTCCAGTATAAGGGGCTTTCCCTACTATTAATGCTTAGACAATTTACACTGCACACGTCTGCGGTGCAGTGTGGCTCTGATACGGCCACTGAAGCTGATTACGGCCACTCAATGCTTGTGTTAATGTTTTTATACAGTCTATGGTTTATTCCAGCCGCGCCACGCACGTTTCTGAAGCGGCACTCTTTGCTGCTTCTGTAAAGATACACGCATAAGCCTCCTTTGAATAAATATAGCCAAAATCCGTCGAAATCCCACCAAAATCCGTTGCCATGACTTATCGCGAGAGGCAAAAGGTTACGTTTAAGTCTCATAACATTGGTTAATGGAAACGGCGTCATTTTGCAATACTTTTTTATCGACATTCAGAAAATATCGCCAAAGTTTTGCGCAAATCTGTAATGGAAACGCGCCTTGTGATGGCTAGTAAACTGAGATTTGTAGTCACCATGTCTGGGAGTATTTTTAGTTAACTGGTTGAGTCAAACATGTACAATACATATGAATAATTACAGGTTTTGGATGAAAAAGTGGCTGTGTGACAAGTTAAATGTACCCATACTTTTGTACCAAACTGATACTGCAATATAGTCGAAGACAATAGTTTTTTTAATCATCTTTCTGCAGTTGATACCATGTGCTGAGAGACTGACAGGCTTTCTGATAATCAAAATAAATCTGTATTATTATAAAAAATACTTTGTTTTATTTAACAATAATTTTTGTGTGTGTGGTACAGAAGCGATAATCAAAATTTCGCCTGTACTGTTACCAACTACTGAAATTACACATTACCAAATACAAAAAAAAAAAAGATCTTAGTGGAAAATATTATGATGAATGAACATCAATATGGTAATGCTGATATTTTTGACTGTAAAATAACAAATATTCTCCAGCAGAATTTTGTTAGTTCTGAGACAGTTTATGAAGAACATGAAACGGGATGAAGACAGTAGTAAGCATGCTGTGCCTGTGTTTGCAAGCTATTTGATGGAGGGACACTGATGGATGGTGCGACAGGAGTGTAGTGATGCCATGGTAATGAGCCTGTCGTCCGGGCTTGACCTATTGATGCTGGAGTAGAGGAGGAATGAGAATACCTCTCTTATTCTGCCCCTATCCCATAGCCTCTGCATCCTTTCTTTATCATCTGTCTTCTCTGTGTTAATCAGGAAATCACATGTACACACACAACCCTTGTGTCATGGGTCACTTGCTTATGTGCGTGTAATCAGCATTGAAACCTTTGTATCTTACAAAAACTTTGGAGCCTAGAGGAGCCCTGAATCAAGAAAACAATTATTAGAAGTGTACTCTGAACTAGAGCTGAAGATCTTTGCCCGAACCCGACAGGACCCGACGGGACCCGACGGGTTCGGTCGGGTTCGGGCTTAATTTATATCATTTTACACGCGCCCGGGCCGGGCTCGGTAAATGAGCGGTCATGTGATGCGTTTTGATTAGCGCGAGAAAGATGCGAAAATGGATGCTGAGGAGGTGAAACGGAGGCTTGCCTCTGGCGATTACGTTTTGGTTGCACCAGCAACTAAAGCAAAGTCTGACAAACCATCCTACCCAAAACTTGCAAAATTAGCCAAATCAGTACTATGCATCCCGGCCAGTAGCAGCAGCAGTGAAAGGGTGTTCAGTGCTGCTGGACGCACCATCAGTGAGCGCAAAAGAGCTAAAGGCAAAAGAGCTGTGTGCGTGCGCACATTTGAATAATTTCTTTTAAAAAGCTGTCAATCAAAATGTACTTGTCGGGCTCGGGCCGCATTCTGTCGGGCTCGGGCTCTGTCCCTAACTTTTAAGGCCCGATTACAGCTCTACTCTGAACCTTCTGTGGAGTGTCATGGCTTTTAGAACAAAGGCTATGGAAAACCCATTTTCCTTGTGATTCCTTGATGAATAAAGCAACATTAAACTATATCATATTATGCAAGCTTTATATTTGCTTTAATGATACTATAATATGCTTGACCTTTTGAAACCCATAATAACACATCTATTAATTTCTGGGTTCTCACACCTTACAGGTATATGCTTTTGAAAGAAATACTTTTATTCAACAAGGATGCATTAAATTGATCAAAAGTCTTTCATAATAATTTAGAAGCTCTTACTATTTCAGAATCAATGCCATTCTTTTGAACTTTCTATTCATCAAACAATCCTATTTTTTTATAAAAAAATTAAAATAAATAAAAAATCACCAAATCAGCACATAAGAATGATTTTTGAAGAATCATGTGATACTGAAGACTGGAATAATGGCTGCTGAAAATTCAGCTTTCACATCACAGGAATAAATTATATTTTACAATTTGTTCAAACAGAAAACAGTTATTTTAAATGGTAATGTTTCACAACATTATTGCTTTTATTTTATTTGCGATCAAACAGTAAATGCAGCATCCGAGATTTCTAAAAAAAAAAAAAAAAAAAAAAAAACTTTGAATGGAAGTGTGTAACTATAAATATGCATATATATAAATGTGCGTATTTTTTCGGCTTATGATTAGGATATTAACATTCAAATGTCAAACTGTCCAGTATGCTTCACAACAAAAGCCATTTTTGTGTGACACAGAGTTGCTGCATATACAGAGCACTTCATATCAGTCAAATGTTCATATTATGTTCATATCAGACAACAGTTCACTGTTACCTGCTCCATCATATGTCATAATCCTAGATGGAGATACCACATTCATCAGCAATGAATGCCCTCAAATAAGAGAAAGAGAAATGTGTTCCCCCAAACTGAAATACTCTAATGGAGTGTGGATAATGCATACATCCCTTAGAACTGAATTGAATTACTGAATATAATGTTGTTCTCAATTTGGCAGAGGAAACATATCTGGCTTGTTGGCTAGGAGCATGCTTGATTGAATGGAGAATGGAAGAGGCAGGAGGGTTCATTTAGTCTGTCGGAGGAGACACGGAGTGTGTCTATTTATCAGCAGACTTATCGGTACTCTTATCACGGAGGGTCATTTGTTTCACCATCCCCCCACAAGGAGCGAGAACTGAATTTCCTCGTTGTGCATGTGTGTGTGTATTGCTATTATTGTTATTACTTCATAATTTCTACAGGTTGAACCAAACTTTCCTTTTGGGGGGTTGTAATGAATACCTTTGAGTTTCTGTGTACATCTGATGACTGTTTTTATCAAATGAAATGGTGAAATACTTGTGGAGTGAACTCTCAGAGTCACTCTGGTTTGTGTGACAGTATGTATTTGTGTCTCAATCAGTCAACTCGTTGAGGTGGTCCACTCACAACAAACAACCTGGATAAGGATCAGCAGGCAGAGTGCAGAGGGCACAGAGTTATAGAACAGCTGATTTTGTCTAGTGAGGAGAAATGGAGAAGGATTTTTAATAAGTAAAGGAGAACTGACAAAGTCTAGTCTTAGTGCTCATTAAAATCTCAATTTTGGATGTGCTCCTAATGTTTGCACAGCTAATGACTCGCATGTGTGTGTAAACAGAGGAACTGGGGTCAGTATCAAAATTATGGAGTAATTGCTTCAAATACGCTTGGAGCAGAGTGTTGAAGAAGGGGGAGGTTCCGAACAGTCAGACTGCCAATTCAGAGGACTGAAAGACTGTGAGCAAGCATACGATAAAGTAGAAAAACAGGCCTCAATTTACAAGTATATCAATGGGAATAAAAACTCCACTTCCAGAAAATCTGTTTAGTACACTAAACTATTGAGTTTAGTCTCCATTTGTATTACTATCATTATCACCTTGTACAATGAGTTGCAAATTAAATATGTCACTTTAGTTGATAGATATCGAACAGAAAAGAAACACACAATAGACCTAATGCACAATGTACTGCCTACATAGTTCCTACATATTGTCCAATAGCAAATTGTCATATTAGGAAACTGTCATATTTCGATTAACTATTGATCACAACTAATTATGTTACAAAACTCTATATTATGGATATATTTTTTTAACTAGAGTAAACATACCATTTTATGTCATTATATTAAAATAAAACATTTTAGTAATGATTTCCAGGAGCTTTAAATACCTTCAGCCACTTGGAGGTGGATTGTATCTACATTGCTGTGTCATGATATGTTATGCAACATTTTCCTCAAGGTTTAATTTTGAGCTTAGTGTTCTCACAATTTCTATGCAGTTCTCTGCACTGGATGTTGTGGTGACAATAAGGCTACGTGGAAGAGACTTTGCATAGAGTCCATTGTTTTCACACAATTCCTTAATTTTTGCTATTTCATACAATTATTTACAAATTTCTATACTTTTTTATGGATTAACTTATAAATGTACTTTTAATTGAAATTCATTACACTTTATTTTACTGATATTAAACAATTAATACAAAGAGCAAACACATTTTGCATGAATTAAATTTAAAAAAAAACTCCACAACACAAGCCGTTTTCTTGCATGAGGTGCATGTTGGCACTTACTTGTTTTGGTGCTTGGAGCCCTGCAGGTGTGCATGATACTGTGCCACTGAATTCAGTGTGACACTGCAGACATCACATGTGTAGCAGCGTTTTAGACCTACACAGAAAGCAGACACACAATTTTGTTTTTAGCAAGTTCAAATATTAAATGCACATAAACTAACATGGCAGTCAGAGTATGGAAATTGAGCTGTGAAATCTCATCATGTATGTCTTTCAATGACATTATAGCATTTAGAGGACAAAACGAAGGACACAAGAGAATATGACAAAATATAATATTTCAGTATATTTGCGGTGAATTGTACAAAAACCAACATTACATGCATATTCTTTGACTGTCTTTAGTCCACGGCCTCTCCACCATGCTAAGCTGAAAGCAGAGTGGTCAATAAAGCCTTATCATGTCATTCCCGAGAACAGAAGACTAACTAGGGAATGAGATAACGCTGGTCTCCATCTCTCTCAGTCAGCCGAGGCCCAGCACGGGTCACTGCTTGGCTGTGTTTCGCAGTTCTGCCTGATCAACTCTCCTGATTAACGTACCTTGAGGGAATGTGTGTGGAGAGAATCAATTAAAGAGATATAAATATAGAAATGTCAAGCCTTTTTATTTATTTATTTGTGTTTTTAAGAACAACTATGAAATTACAATGGAAGGTCTCTTCATGAAATGCGATCCATGTCCTTTGAGGGGGGACCTTTGAGGAGACAGGTTCCTGTATTCTTGTGTGTGTGTGTGTGTGTGTGTGTGTGTATGTGTGTCAAGCGACATTATAAATATTTGAGAAGGCCACATGGCTTGTAATGCAGCTTGGGATACTGATGTTGTCGAACCCGTAAGGGCAAGAGAGAGGAAGCCAGGAACCATGTCAGTTTTGTGCAGCTATGAAGAAATATGAGAAAAGTGAAACTTATTATTATTCAGTGTTGGAGAAGCCACTTTAAATCTTTAAAGCTACTCAGAATTTTAAGCAGTTTATAAACTGTCAGATGATACTTTTTTGCATTAAATTGAACTTAAGCTCAAGTTAGATTCTAAATATCCAAGAAAGCTAAATTATATTACTAATTCAAAAATACTACCTCAGAAATATGCAGGGGAGAAAATAAATCACTGATCTTTTTTTTTGGATAAAAATCCATAACAGTGGCGCAGACGGGAAACAGCACTGATAAAGAGCCAAAGTGGTTTGGACAGCTTTTTTCCCTTAATAAATGAAATCATCATTTAAAAACTGCATTTTGTATTTACTTGCATTATCTTTGTGTAATATTAAAATTTGTTTGATGATCTGAATCTTTTAATTGTGACAAATATGCAAAAAAAAAAAAAAAAACAGAAAGGGGCAAAAACCTTTACACAGCACTATGACAAAAAGGGCAGAGCATGTCTGATCATTGGCTCAGCTTGCTCTGCTATAAAATAAAATGTGACAAAAAATACAGTAATGTAGTGTTCGGTCACACCGCACTTCTACCTGTTGGAAAAAAGTATTCACAGTACTAAAAATTTTTTTTTAGTTACGTTAGTAGCATCACTGCTTATAGTTAGTTACTCTCCTGTGTGTTGACTTTGGACAGCAGAAAGCTTGTGACTAACGTGACACAGCAGCACTTTGGCTCTCTATCAGTGCTGTTTCCCGTCTGCGCCACCGTTATGGATTAAGCATCCCGTGTAATTGCTGTCATGTTGCACTAATGATATTGCAGCTGAAAAATGGCCTTTGCAATCTCCCTCTCTCCAAACTGAGTTAAACCCATAAACAACGTTTGGAGAAGGTCTTACTGTTGATTCATCATCATGTTAAATTTACTCATTCTCATAAATCTAGAGTTTGCTGTCTGTTGATAGGCATTTGATGTGTATTACAGCAGGTTAGCAAAAAAAAAAGACAAAAAAAACTGACACTGACAGACCGGGATCAAAGTCTTCCTTGTGTCTATCTATATTATACCGAAGAGTCTGATTATTTTTTTCAGTGAAGTGACATGTGGGGTAGTTGCTCTGCATTTACCCATCCAAAGTGCACACACACAGCAGTGAACACACACAAACCGTGAACGCACACCCGGAGCAGTGGGCAGCCATTTATGCTGCGGCGCCCGGGGAGCAGTTGGGGGTTCGGTGCCTTGCTCAAGGGCACCTCAGTCGTGGTATTGAAGGTGGGAGAGAGTGCTGTACATTCATTCCCCCCCCCCTACAATCCCTGCCGGTACGAGACTCGAACCCACAGCCTTTGGGTTATGAGTCCGACGCTCTAACCATTAGGCCACGACTTCCCACGATTTCTGCCACTGGGCAACCTGCAGAACTTTTTAAAATTTGCTAATCATATCAGCAACAGTGAAACTGAAAAGCACAGCAAAAAATGTCCTTTCCCTCCACATTTTTTAAGGCTCCTAGATACACGGTCATAAACAAATATTATTATTATATTATTATTCATATTATTAGTATTTTATGACTTCAGCAGTTTAACATTTGTACAATGTGCCCACAGTTTGTCTCAGGCGGATGTCCCAGAAAAAAATTTCATATTTTTATTGCATTTTATGAACTGATTTTTGGGCAGAAATTTCTGCAGAATTCTGCATAAAACGTCTTTCTGCTGAATTTTGTGGGTACCGATTCAGTCTGGGCATGCTGATGACCATACTGTCAACTGTTTACAGCAAGTGTATTTTATTGGTGGGAGAAATACACCGGCTCACTTTATTCCCCACACACACACTCTTGGGTATTGACATTGAGAGGATGTGGTGGAACTGTGTAGCTTGTGGTGACTCTCAGCTGGCCTTTTGACAGGCCGCCACTCAAATGCTTTTTGAAAAGGTGAAATAATGGAGCACCGCCCAGGCATTCATAAATGTTAGCCATCTGTTCCGCTTGTCATGCTGCCCACGGAACACATGAGCAATGAGTCGACCAGTGCATAGCTTCTATGAAGTCTTTCTCATCTGTCACCCTTGTCTCAAATGTATTACTGTTAACACAGAATATCCTTCGAATGGGAACAGAGGAACCACAAGTGAAATAAAGGACATTGAATGTTGCCTCTTTGTTATCCCCTGCTTATTATAGCATATATATTTACAGTGGTGTGAAAAAGTGTTGGCCCCCTTCCTGATTTCTTATTTTTTTGCCTGTTTGTCACACTTTAATGTTTCAGATCATCAAACTATCTACGCGTATATAAAAAAGTGTTTTTTAGAAAGAAAGAAAAACGCAAGCAGAGTATAAGTCACATTTTATTATTTCATTCAGAAATAGGCCATAATGCCGACGCGAAATGTTTACAAACATTATAATAAACACTGTAAACGTAGCTAGGCTATTTTAGTTCCCCTCACTCCACAACAAATCCTTTCAATAAACAGTATTTAGAAAAGAACAAGAATTATAAATATAAGAAGCTAGCCTATAGCAATATAAACAAGCCAAAACTAATTCATTTAGGCTAAAACGAAACTCAAACCAACGTTGGGTCTCATTCCACGCAAAATCAAATGTTTCTGTATTCGCGATGTGTTTGAATGCCAAAATATTATTTATTATGTACTTCACTCACGTTCCAATATCCACATAAAACAAAATGTTTTGCATAACATCAAGGCGGTACGGTGATAACGCGTAATGGCACAGACTTTACTACATATTTGAACTGAGCAGTGTGTTTTTTCCCTTATGTTTGACTGACTGTATTTTATTATCATAATGAACAGTCTGCATTGTCTAGGTAGCAATGCTTAACTGTGTGCGCGCATGCGGTGCCGCCGCAATCACTTGAGTTTTTTCCTTCTAACAGTGGAAGCAACTACTCCTTTTAGTCATAAAGATAATCAGAATTGTAAAAGGTTTGCTTTTATTTATGTACATTCACAATAGAAACCAATCTTTGTGCTTTTGTAAAATAAGCCTAAAGAGAAATCAGATGCCGCTTTCTGCCGTCTGTTTCCTTTCGCGCAGCACAAAAATTAACCATTCAAACTCTGCATACTAGGCTATTTGTTGCACAGTTTTTCTTTCGTTTTCTTAATTTATAATTTAAGTAAAAATATGTTTCTCGTATAGGCCTATTTATTCGTTATATATATAGCCTAGCTTTATTATATTATGTTTTTCTCAGGTGTGTGATGTGATATGATATGAATCCTCATGTTCTGTTGTTTGCTGCTTTTTGCGCATGTAAAATTAATCCCCGGGAAACAAATGTTAGTATATTTAACGGTTCACAGACACTTATCCTTTCTACTTTAATTCAATTCTAATTGAAAATAATCTTGTCGGTTAACGGTTAATAATCGGTTAACGTGCGTCGGTTGTCGGTTAGGAAAAATAACCGAAATGAACATCCATACTTGTCAGGATAGAAGGAAACTTGGATGGGGCAAAATACAGTCAAATTCTTGAGGAAAATCTGCTGTCCTCTGTCAGAAAGTTGTCAATGGGAAGAAGGTTTACCTTCCAACATGACAATGGCACACAGCAAAACTGACCACACAGTGGTTGAAGGAGAGACAGTTGAATGTCCTTGCATTGCCTAGTCAGAGCCCAGACTTAAACCCCACTGAAAATCTGTGGAATGACTTGAAGACTGCAGTCCACAAATGCTCACCATCAAATTAAACTGAACTTGAGCAGTTCTTCAAAGAAAAGTGGGCAAATATTGCAAAGTCTAGATGTGAAAAGTTAGTAGAGACATATCCCAACAGACTAAAGGCTGTAATTAAAGCAAAATATGGTTCAACAAAATACTGACACAAATACTGACAAAAAAAGCTGCACTGAGTAAATACAGTTGGATAAAACAAAAACTGTGTCCATCTTAATTTCAGGCTCCAAAGCAACAAAATGTGATTATTTTAAAGGGGGGTGATTTTTTTCGATACCCACTATATACACACAACCAGACACAAACACGCATTACTTGTCACAAAGCACAACCCACTTTCATAGTATATGGATGCACATGAAGACTTACTTAAACAGAAATGCAGATTCCTTCAAGGAAACAATTTTTCTAAACATTAGGAATTACATTGACAATTTGGCTGAGAGCGTTATACAGAATAAAAATGTGAAGCAGATGGAATGGATCAAACGGCTTGCAGAATTCCTAGAGCACAATAAAGTTTAATGATGCCTTCAGGGATATTATCACCTCAGACTTCTGGTCTTGTCAGGGATCATAACACCACTGAACTGGGACATGCCCTGGGACATACTTACTGATACCCACATCTGTCGATCCTATAGTTTATCCAACTTAAACTAGTTGGAATAAATGGTTAGACTATTAGTCACTAATCATTACACTCTAAGAGTAAATTTTTGCCATCAATAACCATAAGACACCAGGACACACTCACCAGACCTGGGATTTCAACAGACACTAATGTGTAGCAACTAGGTGGTTTAGGACTCTGCTTCAAACAGGCTTAAAAGTGCTTAGCCATTTTTCATTTCCTTTTTTATTTACAGTGGGGTTCAAATTTCTGAGTCAGCTGTTTAGAAAATTTTAGATTTTTTTATTATGAATTCATTTTTATTACTGTTTTATATGTACACTACCGGTCAGAAGTTTGGGATTTTTTTCTTTTTGATGTATTTGAAAGATCTCTTATGATCACCAAGGCTGCATTTATTTGAACAAAACTACAGTAATATTGTGAAATATTATTACATTGTGAAATAACTGTTTCCAATTTGAATATATTTTAAAATGTAATTTATTTCTGTGATGACAAAGCTGAATTTACAGCAGCTATTACACCCATTCTCTATGTCAAATAATCCTTCAGAAATCTTGAAATCAGAAATGCAGCCTTCATAAACATAAAAGACTTCTTTCAAAAACATTAAGAAAAATCTTAATTATTCCATTATAGTTTGACCAGTATACATACATTCAAATATATACACATGCATACACACTACTACCACTACTACTACTACTAATTAGAAAAATGCTTTACCATGCCAACATGCTTTCTCAACTCTTGCCTCTATAGGACAAGCTCTCTGGCAAGTTGATCGTTTATGAAATTTAAGGCAACACTGGTTCATCTATTTTTAACTCCAGGCATCTGCCCGCCTGATGGTACAGCACAGATCTCGCCTTGACTGTAAACCCAAGCATATGTTTATAGGGAGAAATTAGTATAGTACACTCTAAAAAATGCTGTATGCCAATGTTGGGTCAAATATGGACTAACCCAACTGTTGGGTTAAATTTTGGTTACATTTTTAAATTAGCTTTTTAACCCAACAGCTGGGTTAGTCCATATTTGACCCACCATTGGGTTGAAACAACCCAGCATTTTTTAGAGTGTAAGATTGTGAAGATTCTGTAAAGTATAAGGTGTTCTAACTACTACATGACATGGGCAATGATCATGAGATCAAATTCACAACATCCTGTCATTTTCAGCACATCATCATCCACTAACCAGTCGAACAGGCTTGAATCAGCATGTTTGCACTGTAAATAGACAATGTGTCTGCCTCAATTTGTCACCAGCTCCGCTGTGCAAAATTAAACATGAGCAAAAATATGCTAAACAACAATGAATGAGAAAAATATGCCCATATTTGTACAGTGACATGCAGATGGCATCTAAGCGATGGGTAATTCAGCAAACACTGATCTACTTCTGCTCCAGAAGTAAACATATCAACCATATCAAATTGAAAAAGCCCATGGCTAGTGCACGTGTTTAGCAGTGCAAATATAATACAACACAATTCATTGAGCATCAATTCATTAAGGTCACCATTTACCTGTATGACTTTCTTTTTCTGCAGAAAACAAATGGACCCCTAAATGTTGCAAAGAAAGTGCAAAGGCTTAAACATTCTTCAGAATATTTTCTTTTGTGTTTTACAGAAGAAAGTGCAACAGAAGGATGAGTTAATGATGACAGAATTATATTTTTGAGGTGAGCTATCGTTTAAACAAATTGAATTTGCAATTGTTTTTGGACGTATACGTTGAGACAAAATCCAAACGCAATTGCAAATCACACATTTGTGTTTCCATTTTCTTTTCCATGTATGTAACATGTCTGCCAAATTTTACATTGAAACGCAAAGTCCAACTGCAATTGTATTTCCAGTGTCTTACAAGTAATGACCCTGCCATTTTGGAATAGCAATTTAAAATCACCCATTTGCTATTTCCCTTTGATATAGTTGGAAAGTATGCCACGCTGCCACTGCTGGTGGGAAATGATGCACCGTTTTCATTTTTATTCATTTGAATGAGGAAAATGGGGACAAATATTCAATAAATGTGTCTATTTTTGCCACAAATAATGAGTAAAACTGCTGTGTACCTTTTTTCACTTCAAGCAAAGCCAAAAACCTGGAACTAAATATTTATCACTTGCAAACAAACAAAAGAAACCAAAAGAAGACGGCTCTGGTTGCCAACAAACATCAAGAAGAAATGAAGATACATCTATGGAACCTCACAACTGCACACCGTGCACTGTGAAGAGAAGCACAGTGCCGTACCATCTTTAAACTTGAAACAAACTGTTTTCTATGAGTGTACGCACACCGGCCACAGAAAACCACTCACTAGTTTTCCATTAAATCACATACTATTTGTCCCTAATTATTATTAATGTACATTTTGACTGGAAAATCATGTATTGTGCATTTTTCAGCAAAACGTTTATCTGTGGCTTGAATAAAGTCTGTATGCTTCATATAAAGAGCTATGGATCATGCTTGCTCTTTCCATTTGCTCTGTTTTGTCATACACCAATCTTCAAACTCATCGACACCACTTTGTTCATTCTTAAAGCGAACTTTTGCCTGTTTGTTGATTAGATTAACCGTTTGAACTGCCGTCTTGGACTATACTTGAAGGTATCGGTGTGCAATACCTGTGAGTTGTTCATGGAACTGCACTTTTCTGTGTGCGACTGAAAATTATGTCTGCTATTTTATTACATCAAAAAGATACAAATACAATTTATAATTAAAAAAATAATAGTAATGTTGAATAAAATGCTGAAATGAAACAGAATTCAGAGCATCCTCCTACGAACTGAACATGAGCTGTGATAGAATGTCACTACCAATGTAATTTTCTTTTTTCTGATTCGTTTATTTATTTATTCTTTTGATTGCTTGGATTGTGAGCACATGGACAACTCACCACTCGCATCATGTCAAGATTCAACAGATTCTCTCATTTTAATTCATCAAGATAATTCACTGTGTCAGCTGGAAAAGTGATGATATTCAATCGATACATTCTTGAATCTTCTAGTCCAATGTTTCCCAAGCACCCCAGGTATTTGACTCTTTACCACTATGCATCCAGTATATGACCCATTGCCGACTGCAGTTATTTTGCTTCTTTTTTTCTGGTTGACAGGTGAACATAAAATCAGTTCTGGATTCTTGACTTGTTTGAAGTGTTAGGCATTGGAAATGCAAGTGCAAAGGGGATTGCGAATCCATTTGAATTTTGTGAGGGTTGGAGTGGGACGCGGAGAAAGCGAAATAGCAAATGGGTGATTTTCTATTGTTTTTCCAAAATTACAGAATCATAACTTGTAGAAACATTGGAAATGCAATTGCAAGTGGACTTTATGTTTCCATTTGAAATTTGGCAGACGTGTTACATACACGGAAAAGAAAATGGAAACACAAATGCACGATTTGCAATTGCGTTTGAATAATGTCACAATGTCTGTGTCCACAAATTGAAAATGCAATTGCAAATACATACACAAAGAACTGTTTTTTAACAAAAACCATAGGGAAAATATTTGCATGTATTCATTCCATTTTTCCATAAACCTCAATTACCATATAACGGCATCACACTAGGGCTGTGCATTAGGGATGCCGCGATTAACCGGCTTCGCGATTAATCGCGCTTTAAAACGTCACAGTTAATTAATCGTAAAGTTTCGCTAAACCGAGTGTTTCTGTTACAAGGAACGGAACTGTTGCAGCTTGCACAAAACAAAAACAAAGTTACACTAGCGGTGCACCAGCTTAAAATGACGTGCTTCTAATGAGGCTAGTACATGCATTAGATTAACTGTGACAGAGGAACCAAACAGCGAAGCTTTATTTCCACCAGAGAAATGCCTGTCGATAGTGTGGGACCATTTTGGGTACACCAAGAATGAGCAGGGTGTCATTTAAATATTGCTGTAAAAAAACTGCTGCTAAAGAGCGAATACATAAGGGATGATGCACGGCTAGCTGTACATCTTTTGTTTATTATAATTTTGTGCTCTATTGTTGGTTACTGTGTTATTTCTGTTTCAAAAGCCAGCAATAAATGACACTTTAATATCTAAAGAGTGTTCATGTGATTTTATACATTAGTAATGCTGGGAAATTAATAAATGCATAATAATCGTCATAATCGTAAAAACCGTGATTATTCCTCAGACAATAATCGTACCAACAATATCTATAATCGTTGCATCCCTAATGTGTATTAGGGCTGTCGCGGTGAGGGAATTTCCTTTGCGGTAATTTTGAGTGGCTCAATAGCGCGGTATGCGGTATTATCACCATTAATATACATATACTGTATATATATATATATATATATATATATATATATATATATATGCACAGACACACACACATATATATATATATATATATATATATATATATATATATATATATATATTGTATGTGTGTGTGTGTATATATATATATATATACACATTTTTTGTAAAATACCATTTTTGAATAAGAAATGCATATATTTATGTAGTGTGAAGTCTGATCTTTGAGAAAATATAAAGGCTCACTAACTTCGTCAATTCTTTCACTGCTTTTTTTTAAACATTTTTACTGAACTCTACCATTGTCCTATGGTGTGACAAAAAAAGAAAAAGAAAAAAAAACTATAATGAACTAAAACTAAAAATTAATAATACATAAATAGCATGAGAGAGATTTATCTTCTTTGTTATACACTTATTTTCATATAGTGCTACTTATTTAATATGAAACTATAATTAACATAATTTTTTACCCCATGACTTGTTGGACAATTTCAAGACAAACTTTGCTGTCATCTGTTAATAGCGCGGTATTGCGATATTGCGGTTATCGCGACAGCCCTACTGTGTATCACCAGCAAAGTCACGATATGTATCACGATACAGAGGCCACGATACGATACATATCACTATACGGGACTGCACTGAATTTCACCTCAGAAGAATTTAGTAAAACAGCTGTTTATTAAACACTGCATACTAAAGTGCCATTTCTAACTATTGGCAGAGCAGGCAGTTGACCTCTGCATTATGAAGGGCCTCCATAACTGTACCACAGTAAAATAGCCTACAGGTAATGGCATATGTTTCATGTTTACATTGGGCACTCCCCACCAGGTACAATATTCTGATTTTTTACATCTTGTTTTTAAGCCCATAAATAATAATGTACTCGTTCTAATAAATTTATATTGTAATGTTCTCATTCTAATGTATTTAAAAAAATCATATTTACATTGCTGGTAGGTTATCATTTCACAAATTAACACACTCTCTACGTTTAGAGTTCTAAACAAATGCGCTGTCTTCTGTATCTAACTCACACACCCGCTCAGTCACTCACACTCAAGTGCTACATTATCTTTCTCAACAAGGAGCTGGTAACATCATTGTTTCTAAAGGAATTAAAGCCACAGCTTCTTAAGAGAACAAAACCAACCAATATTTACATTTCTTAATAGAACAAAACCCACGAGTATTTCAGTCTCTTATTTCGTATTATCAAATCTCTGTGACGATACATTGTCGTATCAATGTAACGAACACAACACTACATCACACCTAGTCATTTCAAGCCTAATTATATGACATGGTATGTAATGTTGCATAACCAATTTATTGCTAGGCAACTGCACTGGCCATTATAATCAACATTCTCATTTCCATCAAAGACCTGCAGGACAGTAAGGCAATACAAAACTTTTATCATTCAGTTCAGTGCCTCATCATCTAACGAACTAACAGCAAAATAATCATGCAGCCATAAACAGCCATTAAGAAAGAGTTAAAGAGCTCTGTACCTTTCATCTCTCCCATGTCTAAAGTCTTCCCTAATTGTTCCAGCAGTTCTGCACGTGCTGCGTTCTTCTTGTGCTTTTTTCCATCGTAGTGTTGCTGTGCCATTCCAGGATTGTTGAACCAAGCATTGCACAGCTGACAGTAGCGATCAGAATCCCGGTGCTGACGGGTTGAGCGCAAAGGTGAGGTTTCTGAGGAGGGTGTCTTCACTGGACTAGGTGGCACCTCTGAAGAAAGCAGAACACGAGTTACATTGGATTATTGATTTAATTCATTATTTTATATTTAATATATCCAAGACTTTGGATTTGAGAGCAATAGCAAAACATGCTGGGGAGGTATATTTGGTAAGTCTGCAGAAGTTTGGAAACCAGGGACAACATGGTCAATTCTGTATATAGAACTTTAGGCAATGGCCAAGATTCTGTCCTCTCTAGGACACACCCCTAAATACGTGGGTTGAGATTCACAGGAGACTTTTTTTCTCCACATTTCCATCACACTCTCTGTACATGTTTGTTAGAATCGGGGATCAAAGGATTTGCCTATATTTTGCCAATGTTGGAGAAGATGAGAAAATGTATTTCTTACTGGCCATAAAACTGTATTTCGTATTATTTTTATTTTAAAATAAGAATATAAATAAATTAAAAATATATACTACCATTCAAAAGTATGCATTAAATTAAATGCTGTTCTTTTGAACTTTCCATTCATCATGATTCCTGAAAATTTTCCATTCACATTGTAACAAACATCACAGGAAATGTCACTTGCAGCATTACCGTCTCCATTTCTCAGTGAAATGCACATGCCACAAAAACAAAGAAAACATTTTTGATTTTGTCCATCTTATTACTGTTTCAAAGGCTTACCATGAAAAATATTCTATATGTTTGTCACAACATGGATTTCTAGAGAAAAATGAATTTAAGTAACTTAGATAAAAGTTGTTCGAATAGGTGAGGGTTGACTGTTTTGATTTGAATAGCTTACATCACAAGTGGCGGACTATCAGTTTAAAAGCATGCAATATTGCCATTTCTAATCAAATTGTCCACCAACTGTTTGTTTTTTTATTCATTTGCCAAAGCCAAGTTTTACTCTCATTTGGAGCTTTCAGAGAGTGAATTTGGACCTGTTTGCAATCCAGATAGCTTGAGGATTTTTGGATTTTCTATAAGTACATGCTCAGACAACTCACATAAATTATTCCCAGCTATGTGATGACATTTTACTACTTGGATAACTCAATGAATCAAAGAAAAATATGTGTCTTATTCTTGTTCACTGCACTGATTCTGGTTGGAAATTCTTTCTGATCTTGACAGCAACAACACAATCACTGGGACTTTACTTATCCTTCTGTTTAGATATGTCCTAAGTATCTTAGATTTTATATTTTTATGCATGTGTATTTTATTCACATCTCACTTTTATTATCTGTGTGTTGTTGTTGTCTCCGTGTACTGGAAGCTTGTGACACTATAACAAATTCCTTGTATGTGCAAACATACTTGGCAATAAAGCTCTTTCTGATTCTGATTCTCTTCTTCATAACTAACAAGCTGTTGTCACTGACTTTATCAGGAAGGTGATGATTTGCATTGTGTCCGACAGTCCTGCGTCTGACCCCCCCCACACAAAGCCAAGCTTCTTTACTCATTTACTGTATACTTATGCATTTTCATGCATGGATGGCGGCATCACCACAGAGCATAAAGAATAAACACAAAACACACCAGAGAATCATAATGCCGGGCCTAACAATCGGTTTTAACACCTCAGTGGCTGTCCACTCTGCCATGGACAATGTTTACAAAAGCTCTGTTCAACCTTGACATCACATCCCATTATTTGGCAGAAGGGACAATCGGAGAGAATGAGAGTGAACTGAACCAATATCTTTGACAGTTTGTTCACATTTACACTGACTGCTCTAAACTGTTCTTCAGCCTTATTTGCAACTTTATATATGATTTGATACATGAACAAATGTTGCCTTGACAATAAACAAAATGTCAAAAGTGCAAGGCAAATACAAATTTAATAAAAGTGACAGTAAAATAAAACACATAATGTGTAATTCATAAAACTCCCTTAAGCCCTTGCTGCAGTTATTGGAGTATCTGACAGACTCTTGCAGTATAACACTATGGATATTGGCAGAATCTGGCACCTGCACTGAAACATTGGAGTACTGATTTACAAGCTCAGGGGTTTAAAGAATGTCATCCATCAAAAGGAAAAACATGAAAGTTTCTAGTTTCGTACAAACACAAGACCAAGACCATCCTTGTACAATGCAAGAGAGCTGAGTTTTATACCGGGTCACCAAGCTTTTTGACATTATTGGTTACACTTTACTTGAAGGGGTGTGCATAAGACTGACATGACACCTTCATAATCATGACATGACACATGCCATGAATATGAAGGTTTTTTATGCATGTTTATGACAACTGTCATTAAGTGTCATTCACTCAGTTATGTAATTTTTAATGCAAAGATGACATTGTTTGAGATGTCTTTGTTATGGGCTATGGTTAGGGGTAAGGGTAGGGGTAGGGTTAGGTCAAATAATGTCATATTTGCATTAAAAATGACATAACTGAGCGAATGACACTTAATGACAGTTGTCATAAACATGCATAAAACCTCCTTCATATTTATGTCATGTGTCATGTCATGATTATGAAGGTGTCATGTCAGTCTTATGCACACCCCTTCAAGTAAAGTGTTACCACATTATTTACTAGATTATTTGCACTTGTGAGTTATGTGTCACATGGTGACCACTTACTACCAGTTCCTTGCTTTAATATTGTCACTGTCACTGTGTTTTGTGTGTGGAATAGAATATGCGGAGCTGAATGCCCTGATTCATTGTTATATGTGTGTACTAAAATGCCATGTATTCTTGTTCTGCAGGGACCATCGTTATAAAACATTGCTCACATGTCATTCACAAAAAGTTGGATAGCCAGTCTGCTTGTGTGACAGTTCACTTGTTTGGTGAATCATTCTAAAATATCAGAATTTAAAATAACTCTTTTCTATTTCAATTATACTTAAAAAAGTAATTTATCCCTGAGATGGCAAAGCTGAATTTTCAGCAGCCATTATTCCGGACTTCAGTGTCACATGATCCTTCAAAAATCATTTGAATATACTCATCTGATGCTCAAGAGACATATCTTATATTTATTAATCTTGAAAACAGTTGAGCTGCTTCATATTTTGTGAGATAAATTTCTTCAGGATTATTTGAGGAATAGAAAGTTCAAAAATAGCATTTATTGTAAACAGAAATCTTTTATAACATTATACATATCTTTACTTTTACTTTTGAATAAAAAAGACTTACTGACCCCAAACTTTTGAACAAATATATACACTACCTTTCATGAAGTCCTTCCAGAAATATCACCATCACTCACCATCACTAGTCTCCCAATGCAGACGGCAATGTCTCACCCAATGTAATTACTGCAACCAGACTTCTGCCTTAACAGTCCTTCTGTACTGCTCAAATTAAATTTGGTGCCACAGGCCTGTGACACTGAAGTCGTTCATTACCGCTATCTCAGTTTTACTTAATGTTCTCATGGTCACCGGGGTGGCCACAACCTTGTTCATGACTGTTACTCCTAGCTCTTTTTTGGGAATGAAACCAGCTCTTTTACATTATTTTAGTGTATCATTAGCACCTTACTGTCCACTCCCCCACTGTGCCTCTTATTCACAAGCTCAGGGAGGAGCAATGAGCATGTCTTGATCCCCAGAAGGCAGAAGCACCTCCATCCTTCCATTTATTTGCTGCCCTTTGCCTACTGCAGCATAAAAGCATTTTAAAATCGCTTAGAAGGCTCCCGAGTATCACTGGTTAAGGAGAGGCTATTTCTATTATATATATGACAGAAATGGAATTAGGGAAAGAGGAAGGGATAGCAGGTTGAAAAAAACAACAACAACAAACACGTTCATAAAAGCACTGACTGAAATAATTTCAAGTCTCTCACATTCTAAAAAAATCAGTTCATGGCCACTGCTGCAGTGAAAAAGATTCCCCGGCAATGTGCTTCCTGTCTCCTTTATAACAAACAATATTCTGACACCAGCAGGCAGGAGATTTCAAACATTAATGAGATTCTGTGGGAGGAAATAACAAAAAAAACTTCAGGTAATTCCAGGTGACAGTTTAGGCAATAAGGGAAGAGTCATCTATCAGGAGATTTACTGCAGGCACAAAGACAGCTACTGGATTTGGGTGACATAAATATGGAGAGGGACTTTCTAAGAGATCATTCATCCAAGCATACAGCCTGCACAAGTCATATGCACAAAACTTTGTGTGATTCCTTAGCGACAACTGTTGCGTGTTGTTAGGTCTGAGTAAACCCACACGTCTACATACTTTTATCACATTTAATTGTGGGGGAAAACATGCAAAATATCTGAAATATTTAGAAAGCGAACATGCAAGGTGCAGGCTGTAGCGAATCAGCTCAAAGGGGAAATATGAATAAGTAATCATAACTAGTTATAATCATTTATAAATATTTAGATCCGCTGTAAGCATTCATTTGACCTCTCAGTGTCAACTGTCTGTTAATTCTAAGAACGTTAATTTCCTGGTTAAGGAAAATAACTTTCTTACTGTACAATACTACTCAGAGCATGTAGCAAAAATCTGCATGATTAGGGACTCCAGTTATGAGCAAACAATGAACAACGTCAAGTGTGATACAAGTAAGACTTTATTAACTACATAAACACTTAAACTAGTCTAACATACACATACACACACACACACACACAATTAATCACTCATACAGGGGAAAGGGCAAATGAGACTTGATGTTCTGACTCGATGGTGATTGGGAGTTTCTTCCCAGTGAAAAGTGAAAAAGAGCTAGGAGAGACATCAGCTGAGATCCTAGGATCTTTGGTGAATGGAAAGTCAAGGCCGAAGCCTGGAGAAAGAAGAAACTCCCAATCAGTCAGAACATCTTTGGAGTTCATCACTCTTCAAACCCGGAAGAAGGTGATCGCGACTCCTACACCACCGAACCTCCAAACCATCATCAAGACTTTCATCCGAGACTGCATCCGTACGCTCGTTCCAGGCCAAGGCAACGCAAGTATCGTACATTTAAATAAACAAACTTAGGGTGTCCTTAGGAGAGTTCTAGCTCACATCCTCATCTTCTCAGAATCTAACAGAACTGCCGACTGACTGGCTATGTGTTGGAGCCCGACAGGCATGCCTGCACCGGCTCAGGCTCCAACACGCTTCTTAATAGAAGAAGAACAACAAGAAAAAAAGGCGGAACTGTGCGTGAGTCTTTTATGGTCTGAGAAGATTGACGCCTCTCAGGATGGGCTTGTCCAATGAGAAAGGCTGAAATTCCAAGCGGGAGGTTGGAAATACTGGGAAGTTTTATGACTCTTTGTCTCCAATCATGGTATTTCGCATATGTAATTCGATTGGGTGTTGATGCACAAACTAGTAAAGATTCTTAGAATATGTTGCATAGGTATCAGCATGTAATATGCACTCTCAATCAGATCATCCAAAGATGAATTTATAGAGACCAAACATGATATAGGTGAGGTTATATTAACTAGTTGTCTATCATAACATGCATAAAAAACAGTATACAATTCAAAAGACAATATACACGAACAGTAATGGTATACACAATGTCCTGAGGAGATGTGTGTTCATTCACAGAAAGGTTTTCCTATGAATGAATTAGAGAAGAGTCCATTTTTACTGTGCATTATGTGTCTTTCCTATGAAAAATGTAGTGAGAGGGAGAACTCTCAACATGCCATTAAGTCGTAAAGTGTATCTGGTCTAGCAAAGGTGTCGTGGTTTCCATGGTGACCAGGGGCCTGGTGTCGTTTGCAGACATCCTGGCACCCAGTATGTTTATTGGGTGAGGGGTCTGTGACTATTTGTTAATCTAATGAATAATTGATTTGTTAAATCTAATGAAAAACGGTGTGTCTGATTGGTCCATTCGCTACAAGGCGATGTGTGTATAATGCTAGAAATGATGCTTTGTCAAATGTCACAGTTGTAGATTACAGGCCTAGGTATGAAGATTATGCTGCCTTTACATGTTACCTGATTTATTGTAAAATTTGTAAGCTATATAATTTCTGACTCAGAAGTTGCACTTGAAAAAAAAAATCATTATGACTTGATTTTTCAATTTTTTTCCCAAATACAAATTGTCATATACATTTACACATATCAGAAAGCATTTGATGCATATTATAAATTTTTTACACAGAAAAAAACAAACAAAAAGAAAACAAAGCACTGAATATAATTGAATATAAAGCTACATCTCTGCAAATTTACTTTGTGTTATTTGTCTTATTTACATTCTAATTAAATTCATAATACATTTATGCACAAAACATGCAAGAGCCTTATAAACAGTTTTAGTGTGCAAAAAAATGACCAAAACCACTGAATATGCATTTCACACGCAATCTTATCCTAATGCAGTGAAGGTGTATAGCTTGAGAGATTCCATTTCTGGATCAACCAAAACAGGATCAAAGGCCCCCCCCCCCCCCTTTTTTTTTAAATCCTTGCAGTTATCTGCTTTTCTCTCTAAAAAATCCTTGCAGGAGTTTCTGTAGAATTTTCTCACTGCTGAATCTCATCTAGTCCCCTCCTTTGTACAAGCAGGCAATTTTTGGCCACATACACTATTTGAGCTATTTTACAACATAATACTGCCTTACAATAAAAAAACAAAACAAATGGAAATTATAATTATAATTATATTTAAATTATAATTAGGTAGCCTGCCCAGTTTCCACAATAAACTGCTGCATATCTAGTCTAGACACACACACACACAAACAAAATAGAATTTTCCCATATTTACCAAAGGCAAATATGTTTATTGTAGTAACAGGAATCATAAGCAACCAGACCTGACTGCAAACCACCCTGCGGAGTAATTTAATAAGATTGATGTAGTACCCTTAAATGTCATGTATAAATAAACAAATGTACATGTAGGTCAATAAACACAGCCTTTCAGTGGTTTCTCATTTGTCTTACTGAATACAAAAGAGGAGGAGGAGGAGGAGAAAGAGACAGGATGTTTTGTGTTATTGGCTGATTTCTGGCTGAAACAATAGTGTTTCCCAGGAGATGAGCTGTGCTCAGGTCACTGGCTTCACTCAGCCGCGTCACTTATGTGTGTTATGCAGAAATCAATAAGAGTGGCCTGTGAATGCCCTGGTTTTATTTCACAAACTGCGGAGGAGCCACTAAGATACACATCACACAATACAAGCTAACTTCTTAAAACCATCATCAAGTATTAAATTACTTGCATGCACATTTACTTGATCTATTAAGCTATTCAAAAATACCTTACATTTTAACTGAAAGACAGTGACTTGAATATACATCTTCTATTTTCAATTTCTAAAAAAAAGCTTAAAGGGGTCATATGACGTTGCTAAAAAGAACATTATGTTGTGTATTTGCAGCGTCACACACGGCGGGCTTGAGTGAGCGGAGGCCAGCGGCCTTGAGAATCCACTGCGCAAAGTTGATGTATTTCCTCAGCGACCAGCACGGATCAGCTCTAGGCATGATGAAGCGGATATCGTCCTCTTTTGGAAGGGCAAACAAAGTAGTTTCGCTTTCACAACTAAACACAGAGCATCTCCACAACATGGCGCCGGCAGCAACAACAATACTACAGCGGGAATAAAAGTTACGTCTTCTTTCTTTGCATGACCATTTGGGTGGCGTTATGCAAATCTTCCCACACAGTGATGTAGATATGTGGGGGCATGTTTAAACAAGTCGTTTTAGGAAGGCGTGGACAAGTCTTAACTTTTATAAAGAATATCTCTTTGGATTTGAGACTTTAGTCTTTGCAACTTTACAGATCTTCTTTATGCACCAAGAGCTTGTATCACTCCAAAGAGAAAGGAAAAATTTAAATCGCATCATATGACCCCTTTAAAGTCACAATGTGACTGTTATATGATTTTTATAAAAAGCCAACCTAGATTTTGGCTTTTTTATAAAAAGGCAAGGTTAGTTCAGATCAAACAGTAATCCCAAGAAAACTTTGTTATAAGAATTCATTATAAAATCAAATTAAACCAACACGAATACAAAGATTACATTTATAAGAATTCGGCATTTGTGTTTCGAACTAGATTTTTAAAAGATTTCTTGATCTCAAACTCTTAGACATCATTATTTGTAATTGACCTGGAACAGACTTTGAGATCACGTCAACATTCCAATTCTGAACTTCAATAATAAACTATACATTCAAATATCACTTAATTACGGAAGTTCTAAGCGGCCATGCAATATATATTTTTTCCTTCTTGTTTTCTCATTATCTTGACATAACAGGAGTTGTTTTCTCATTATAACGACTTAATTTTCTCATGATCTCGACATAACGGGAGTTGTTTTCTCATTATAACGACTTAATTTTCTCATGATCTCGACATAACGGGAGTTGTTTTCTCATTATAACGACTTCATTTTCTCGTGATCTCGACATAACAAAAGTTGTTCTCCAAGTTACAAAACTGCGCCAACAGGTGGCACTATTGACCTGAATATAACTGATGGGGTGTTGTAGGCTATATCCACTTTACTGTACGCGTTTGGGATAGAATAGGACCTTCCTCGTGATCGCTATAATTTGTGCAGTATTGTTCATTACTGACATTTAATTCATTCATAAATGTAAAATGCTTGAATCAATATGAATATTTTGTGTGTTAAGTTCTTGCTAGATGCATGAGTTTCACCAACGCGTTCTGTGTCATAAAATAACTGCTTATTAAAACCCAGGTTGACGTCACTGTATTCTGTTTGCACCTATATCTTTACTTGTGCTTCTTTGAGGTACATGATTGTAAGTTAATAAGCGGGGATGTTCTATTTATCTACAGTAGGACAGGCTTCAACGACTTAGGCTATTTGTAATGTGCCTCTTTTCCTTATTATTAATCTTTATCGTTAATCATTAAATGTATATTGATAAGAAATGTGATTTATATGTAAAGTGTATAGGCTAATTTAATTCAGTGATGTTCTACAGTGTTGTCGAGATAACAAGAAAATTAAGTCGTTATAACGAGGAAACAACTCGTTATGTCGAGATAACGAGAAAATTAAGTCGTTATAACGAGAAAACAACTCTCGTTATGTCGAGATAACGAGAAAATTAAGTCGTTATAACCAGAAAACAAGAAGGAAAAAAATAATAATGCATGGCCGCTTAGAACTTCCGTACTTAATAGATAATCTTTCTCTCTAAAATGCTTCTCTAAAAACACTTTTAGAGACACCAGCACTTCTTTTTTTTTTGAAGCGACACTGCAACATGTTTACAGTTTGTCCCCAGATTGCCAGGGCACTGAAAAGCTTACTGAGTTTCAAGAGAACTCCTCTCTGCTCAGTTAAGCTGGGCCAGAGCTAGTCTGTCTCAGTATGCCACATGTCAGAGGGATTGATGGTCTGCCTCAATCCCCTCGGAGTGGGACACAAGCCTCGTCTGTCTCTAGCCATAAGACGCAGATGGCACAGCTAGTTATAGTTAAGTAAGAGAAAACATGGGAGAAAAAAGGAGAGAGAGAGAGAGAGAGAGAGAGAGAGAGAGAGAGAGAGATAAAGAGAGAGAGAGAGAGAGAGCAAAGAAAAAAACAAGACTACAGTGGTAATACATTTTAAGCCAGATATGCTACATAGCCTTGCATTTTTGCATTTACTGTGAAAAGAATGAAACTGAATTTTAAATTAACATGGCAACACACAAGACCATTAAACAATAATTTGCACCATGAGGTTGATAAGTAATGGATAAATGTGCAATCATTATCAAAAATAAGCCCATTCAGGGTGATAAGGACAAGGAGTTTATTTTAATAGTAATATTAAATAAAAAATTCTAAAACAAAAAAAAATAATACAAATAATAATAATGGTAAATATTTATTGTTTTAGATATTTTATAACAACAACGACAATAATAATAATAATAATCTACTATTAGTTTTTACTTAGAGGTTTTATAATCATTAAATTGATTTTATTATAATAAATGTGTAATATTTGAAAAAGCATAAGCAGAATTATTATAATAAAATATGAATACATCTAAATGAAAAGTAATTTTTAATATTTATATTGATTTAATAATTACAATAATAAATATCAATTTATTTTATTTCGATATTTTATAATAAATATATTTTTAATAATAATAATAAAATATTATCATTACTTTTTATTTAGATGTATTTTTACTTTGTTTTTATTATAATAATTATGAATATGTTTTAAATAGTATACATTATAATAATAAAATCAATGTAATTATAAAAATACGTCTATATAATAATAATAATTTATTATTATTAGTTTTTATTAAGTGGAATTTTTTATCATTAAATGTATTTAATTGTTATAATAAATGTGTAATATTTGTGTAAAAATCATAAGCATAATTATAATAAAAATAATAAAATATAAATACATCTACATAAAATAATTGTTTATATTAATAACATTAATGATTATAATAATAAATATTACTAGTTCTTTTATCTAGATATTCTATAATAATAATAAAATATTATTACTTTAGTTAGATGTATTTTTATTTACTGTTTTTATTATAATTATAATTGTTTTTCAAATATTATACATTTATTGTAATAATAAAATCAATGTAATCATAAAAATAACAATACATAATTCTAAATATTATAATTGTATTTAGATGTATTTTATCATTAAATTATTTTTTTATTATAATAAATGTGCAATATTTGGCAAATCATAATCGAAATTATTATAATAAAATACAAAATACATCTAAATAAAAAGTAATAATATTTTTTATACTTTATATTATTAATAATAATAATATCCGACAGGATACACAGTGGTTATCATCCACTAGTCTGCCTTGTATTCCCAATAGATTACATCAATTTGACATAGATAGTGGACAGACTGTGGCTCCATCTCAAGCGTTAGAATTGTGTAATTGATCCTAAACACTGGATGTGATGTGGTGGGCCTCCTAACTATGCCATATGCGGCACAGCTGTCCAGTGACGAGTGTAATTAATAAACAGATTGGGCATTTGGAGGCACAGCCAGTAGGAAAGCTGGTGACTAATGGATGCTGAACGGAACTGAAAGCCAGTCTCTCTCTCCATTGGCTGAAATGGAAATGACGCATGAAGCCTCTCTCTACTGTACACACTGTATATCCTTTGTGCATCCTCCTACAGGCGAAGGATTTCTGAGAGCCCACAGATCCCCGAGTGTTTCCTGCTCATTCTGCCTCAATCCACTCGGAGTGGGACACAAGCCTCGTCTGTCTCTAGCCATCAGACGCAGATGGCACAGCTAATGATGGCATCAGTCAGTGACAGGAAACATGGGAGGAACAAGGGGAGAGAGAGAGAGAGAGAGAGAGAGAGAGAGAGAGAGAGATAGAGAGAGAGAGAGAGAGAGAGCAAAGAAAAAAACAAGACTACAGTGGTAATACATTTTAAGCCAGATATGCTACATAGCCTTGCATTTAATTATTAATATTATTATTATTATTATTAATAAATAATTAATTAATTAATAAATTAATATAATTATTATTAAAGGCTAATATTAAAACAAAAATGATTATACAAAAAATTATAATAATAATAACAACAATAATAAATGTACTATTTATTTTATTTAGATATGTTATAATAATAATAATAAAAATAATGTATTATTACTTTATTTAGATGTATTTTTATTTTATTATTTTTATTATAATAATAAAATACATTTAATTATAAAAGTACCTCTATATAATTATAATAATAACAATAATAATACATCTCACAGAATAAACAGTGGTTTTCATCCACTAGTCTGCCTTGTATCCACATTAGATTACATCAGTTTGACACAGATAGTGGACAGACTGTGGCTCCATCTCAAGCGTTAGAATTGTGTAATTGATCCTAAACACTGGATGTGATGTGGTGGGCCTCCTAACTATGCCATATGTGGCACAGCTGTCCAGTGAAGAGTGTAATTAATAAACACATTGGTCATTTGGAGGCACAGCCAGTAGGAAAGCTGGTGACTAATGGATGCTGAATGGAACTGAGAGCCAGTGTAGTCCTCTCTCCATTGGCTGAAATCGAAATGACACACGAAGCCTCTCTCTACTGTACACACTGTATATCCTTTTTTCATCCTCCTACAGGCAGAGGATTTATGAGAGCCCACAGATCCCTGAGTGTTTCCTGCTAATTTTTGGCAGGTCGCTATTGTGCTGTAAACAGGTCAGAAACCTAAAATGCACAGCAAAGCACTGCATCATAGAAACCTAATGCAAGAATGAACACAGACATGAATACAAATATGCAGACAGTGTGATAACAGTATTCTCAAACTCACTGCTTTCATTTGGCTGCTTCTGTAAAGCTCCTTTTACAAAGTCACAGACAGACGCATACACATTCTTCCGCCTTATTTTTATGTCAATTACCCCTGTAAGCAAGTAGGCGGTGAGCACTGATGTGCAGTGCAAGACTGTGAGTGTCCGGCTCTTTCAAACGCCTGCCCTGATCCTCCAGCCACATGCAGTCATCTCCGACAGATCTCCTCATATATCAATACCCTCCTGGAGTTTTTGAAACTTTTTAATGCTTCGTGTGTGCATGTCTGTGTTTGTGTGTCTAACACATACCTTTAGCTGTTATGGCAGGCTGTTCCCCCAGCAGAAGCTTGAGCCTCTTAGCATGGATCTTGCCTTGGTAATGAGACTGCGCTACCACCGCTGAAGTAAAGGACATGTTACACAGTGTACAGCACTTGTTTTTATCCACATCTCCCTCCTCATTCCCCTGCAACACATCAGACACATTTATCACGGTCAGAATGTCAGACAGAGCAAGGGCATGGGGTTGAAAGAGGAAATCAAGAGCATAGCACAACATTTCTTGCAGCAGATTTTTTTCCTCCTAACCCCGGAGGTCAAACCCCTCATCAGCGCTTGAGGGTAAATGAGCTACAAATGTAACAGAGTGAAGAATGAGAGCGAGAGGGGGAGAAATGTCTCGGCTACTTTGGGATTGCTTATGTGGTTCCTGGTGGGATGCAAATGGAGGTGATTTACCAGTAATGGGGCCAGTTTGATTGAAATATCACAGGCAGAAATTGAGGAGTTCACCCACTGCCTGCTGTAAGACCTATTTCATATTTTACATCAAATACGCAGAGCCGATCCTCCCTATATGCAAAATACGCAACTCCGTTGGGCCCCTGAAACACCAGGGGGCCCCCTTGCTCTCAAAGATGATTTAATTTTAGTTTCATTTTTTTATTTGGCCAGCGGTTATGAAAACATGAATAATCATTTCTTTTAATGCGGTGCGCTGTCACCCTTTCTACGTAAAAATCAGTCAAATCATGTAACGTGAATGTCGTACAGTCTTGCTCAAGACTTAAAAAACGAGTTGAAAGCGTACCGAGCCACGGAAGAGACACTGGTTCTCAAACGCTTTCCGCGAGCGCGATTCGAGACAGAGTGAAACACGTAAACGTTTCATTCATTCGTTCATAACCACTCATACCCCCCCCCCCAATTGTACCCATTCCGAATCGACTCAAATCACTTCTTACCCGAACCCAACATGCATTAAAATGAAAAAAAATTAAATAAAAACCCGACCCGAGAAAGACCTGATGAAATTAGTCCCGAGTTCGACCTAACCCGATGGCATTTATTTTCGAACCTGACTGGACTCAAACGTAAACGACATTGAAGTGTGCACAGCCTGCAGCCCCGCAGTCAGTAAAGAAAAATCCCGATGTCTTGCAGACTGATTTGTCCACTTCTTCATTACTTTGATTTATTGAACAATTATTAAATTTATTGTTACTTTATATTATTGCCTACTTGATGGATACAAGTTATTTATGAGTTCGGCTTTCAATTGTGACCAGTGGATTTGGAAAATAAACGTGATAGTTTGATAAAAATTTAATCGATAGCCGTTGTCTGCAACCTAATCTCCGGCGAAAGGCTTCTGCCCTGCATGAACACGCAGCATAATGAAGCGAGTGGATTTTTATAAGATATCTATAAGATGATTTCTGTGTACAAGATTACAAACGTACGCTCCTTTTCTATGTGCGTTCCTCACTTAACATGAACGTGCAAGTACACATCCGGGATAGTTTAAAAGAATTCGGGTCTTATCGGGTCCATTTGGAAAAAGCACATTTATTTTAAATTACCCGTGACCCGAGGTCGCTAATACCGAACCTGACCCGTGTCTGAGGCACTATTAGAAATTTTGTGCCCGAACCCGCTGGGGTCGGACTTTGGGTTTTCGAATCCAAGTGGACCCATGAAGACCTCTACTATGGAGCCATTTAATGACTGAGTTTATTTTCCCGGTGATACATTCATCATTATATGCTTGGGCTGGAGATCCAATAGAATTCACTTTTAGGGTTTCTCGTCTATACCAAAAAGCCAGCAATTACTGAACATTAGATATAAAAGTTCCATACAATATTGTGTGCTAAAAAAAAAACTAGAAATAAATCAAATTTTAAATGCCAATTTTAAGTCTATTAAGCATATTAGTGTAATAATGTATACTACAATTGAGGCATATAGATGACAATTAACAGTGTTAATAAATTATTAGTGTTATTAAATATTATTTTGAAGTTATTTAGCAGTTTTAAATTTATTTAAAAAATTATATTCCAAATAAACACTGTGCTTATAAATATAATGATTTGTTTCTTGAGCACCAAATCACATTAGAATTATTTCTGAAGGATCATGTGACCCTGAAGACTGGAGTAATGGCTGCTGAAAAATTCAGCTTTACCAAAAATAAATTACATTTTAAAATATATTAAAATAGAAAACACTTAAAATTGTAATATTATTTCAACATATTAGTTTACTGATCAATAATAAATAAAACATAGCTGCACTGTATTATCAAATGATAACTAGAATGCTGCCCTCTACAACACACCTGATTGATATCCCAACTGTTACCATGGATGAACCAACACCAATATCCCAAAAACAGAATTAAGGTGACAAACCTGATGAGATGTCTTTCTTTTTTTTGTTCATTACGCCTACTTTTCTCTCTTCCTTTCCCTAAAACACTGTAATTTTGTTAAGATTCCACTGTGAAATTTGCTAGTCTTTCGCCTTGTTAGATGTTCCTTACAGCCATTGTAGCTGTTAACTGTAATTACATGGAGAGACTTTATACTGATAGCAATCAAAAACAATGGTTGCCCTACAGCTCAGTTTCCAGCTCTTTGAATAAAACAAGGAGCTCATTTGCATGAATTTTTCAGCAATTTTGTTCCATTGCCACATGGAGCCTTGGACCATAGGAAGGGCAAGCTGGTATTACACATGTGAAGTGAAAACAGGCTTAGGTTGCACTTGGAGGCATTCTTACACAAGCATGTAAACGCACAAACTCACTCTCTGTCTGAGCAGGAAACTCAATCTGACTGCACTGACACTGTGCTTGAAGTATGTTAAAAGAGAGTGAGACAGCAATGAGGTCAGAATTCCTGAGTATGTACTAGGGGTTGAACGACGTCTGATTTTTTTGAAGTCGACTTTTATGTGATGAAAGTCGAGTCGAAGTCGACTAGTCGCTGATGACGTCATTAATGAACAAATAAGTCTGGAGCTGTGACAAACACCTTGTGCACAGCTATGGCATATGACACAGAGCTGCCCACACGGCTATTGCTCCTATAACAGCTTTTTTATCAGTTATTTTGTATTTGGGTCGTTATTTTTCTCACAAACGTGCATTCTCCCATTCAATTTCGAGCATCCAGTAATATAATCACACGTCTTGTGGAGCGCTTTCAGAATATGCATTTATTTGTCATTTGAACTGTTTGGAAACGGAGCGTAAATGTGGAAGTCCTTCAAAGATTTCTTATCCTGTTGCGCCCTCTATAGGACCAGCGACTAGTCGACGTCAAGCTTAAAGCATCATGGCAGAGCATTGAAGTTGACTAGTCGATTAGTCGGTGCAATCCCTAGTATGTACAAGTATGTTCTATACGTAGGAGATAGTATGTATTAAATACACTATCAGATACAGTACTACATTCGCCATGTTGGTTTTGTCCAAACTATGAAGCTATTTTTCTCAGTTCCAGTGTGGGTGTAGTTACTGCATTTTGGCTTTGTATTGGTCAGTATTACTTGCTTCATATATACTGCTTTTGCATAATGTGTAACGGGGAAGTATGCATTAAAGCTATTTTTGGTCTGCAGGTTGACCTACAGAAATTCATTGTTTTTTCTGTTTGTAAGGATCATGGAAGGCAAGCATTCTGGTAATGGAGGGAGCTAAACATAAAGCACACACCAACACAGCACTTCTCCAAATGACCTTGCTCTGTGCTCTAGTATGTGCACTGAACATTTAGTATATCCATTACCACATCACCTGCTCTGAAAAGCAGAATCTCTCACACAAGTCTTCGTACAGTGCATTCAGAATGCTGTGGTCTTTCTGCTGTAGTGACATTCACTATGTAATACAGCAAAATGAAATCACTGCCAAGGGCAAAACAGAATGACTCTCTATTAAAAGCAAATTTGATAAAGAACATAGGGAGGTCACCATGTTGCAAATTTACATCGGTTCAAAGTACTACAGTTTAATTGTTAAATTACGATGTCTGGTTGTTTTGGACATTATGAAAGTATGATTTTGATATGCACAATTGTGCAAATGATATGCATAAAGGTGCAAATTATCATCATGAAGCAAATTTGCAGTGGCTCAGAGTATTTCAACTGTTAAAATGGGTAATTTTTAGAGTTTGACTGTGTTATGATGCAATTAAAAAAAAAGAACTGCTAAAAGAAGAAAGACGTTCATGTGTCAATGTATTTTCTTAGAGCACATTCCTGGTTTTATTAACAAACAAACTTTTATTAAACAAAATGCTATAAACTGCATCAAAATGTTCTTCCTCTGAAACAACTTTCTTTGTCTGACATCACTTAGACCATGTGGACTCATTTGAACTAATTTCCAAATAGCTATTATGGGATTAAAGGCATTCTACTGTGTAGGCCAATCAATTCCCAATGTTGAACTATATATTTTCATGTTAACTGTCCTTTTTCACTTGAAAATACGTCAGATTATGGAAGTGAACTGTGTCATGTTTCCAATTCATGTTGCTTATAGATAAATGAAAAATAAATGCATATTTTTAAGCATGAAATCCAGAGTCTAAGGTATAACCCACAAACATGTGCATGCATGAACAATATTGATAACATTTTGAACCGAAAAATTACATCCAAGGCTCTTTAATAGGAAAACCAACAGAAAACCACTGACTCAGCTGTATCCCACAGATTTAATCTCCAATGTGATTCGTCAGATACAGTATGTGTGGCTCACTTTATTCTAAAAATTACACATCTGAATATACGTCTACGCAGCAATTCACAGCCTGTCACTAAGAAAGATGCATTGCTCTTCACCAAAACGGATTTGTGTCCATTTCATTTATGCAATAAAATAATCTTTTTTATCTGAAAGCCGTAAATTCACTTTTCTGTCAACACAAAACAGAGTGTCTTCAACAGAGCTTTACTCTTAAAATAATATCGGTGCAACTTCAATAAGCAAACAAGCAAAAAGCTTACTTATTGTTGTCCCTACATATTAAGGTTGGAGAGGAGAAAGTATTTTAAGTTACACACATCACTTTAACAGAAACAAATATATATATTCTTCAAACCAGGGGTGAACTGGGACAAAATTTCAGGCCGGGAAATCTCACACTCATCCAGGCCATCCCATACACCCACAACAAATTCTGAAACACAGACAACCCTATTAGCCTATTTGACCATCACATAAAAAGGTCTAAATCTTTAGTCGGGGCCGTGGAAAATAATTAAAGGTTGTCTCTTGAACTGCACCTTCACTTCCCTTTTCCTTTTCTTAATTTTCTCCAGTATCTCTCTCTCTCCCTTTTTTCTTGTACCTGTCACTTCTTCACCAGCAGGTCTACAGTTATTAACAGAACTGTGTCCAACTTGTTGCAAAACAACCACCTCACTGCAATTTGTTTGCACATAATATTGTTATTTCTCTTAAAATGACTTAAATACCCAAGATTTAACAAACCTATAATTCATACAAATATATTAAAACAAATTTTCTAAAGTGCCTTAGTGCCAAATTTTGTACATTGAAAAACCCTAATGCTGAACACAATATTGCATTTTGGGCTGACTCATATTTTTGTGTTGCTGTCTGCTCTAGCTCCCTCCCTTTCTATACAATAAATCCATGTGAATATCTGTCTGCTAAATTTATTAATGTAACTTTCCAATCAATAACGATGTCCTTTAGCACAGTATTCAGACTGATGATAATAATGGGGTGCTCCTGATAGCCTAACAGGTGCTAACAGTTTAACACTCAACTAGGTTAATAAAGACAAAACTACAGTAGCGTATTACAGATTAACCTGACCTGCACTTAAAGCCCTGCACAGGGCTGTGTTTCCCAAAAGCATTGTAAGCTTAAGTTGATCGTAGCTCCATTCTACGATGTGCTTAAGCTTACGATGCTTTTGGGAAACGCAGCCCAGGTCAGTAATTTCGTTACATTTAATTGCTTCTTCTGGCCGCTTCCTCTCCTTCCTCGAGTCCCGCGCATCGACTCTGTTCGGAACCGTTTGACTGATGCTCTGAACAAACGTGAAGCACAGCGCTGCCAGTCAAGACTAACCGATTCATGATTTAATATCGATTTATTAGCGAATGACAAAATTTATGGAAATTATCACTTTGGTACATTGGTAAGGCAAAAAATATATAAAAAATAAATACATAAAATAATAATAATAATAAACAGGGCAGCGGGCCAAATCAACCACCAGGCCACCGGGAATCGTCCTGGTGCTCCCGATGGCCAGCTGCAAACCACTGCATTTCAAAGAATTGCAACTATGACCTAGGAAGACAACATGCTCTTTAACTGTTTTTCTACTCAAGATTAATGCTTGGTGAATGCTTGTTTTCTAATGCAGCCTATTCACACACAACAATGAAGCCTCTTTGCATTCAACCTTCATCAGCTTCAGCGATGGCTAATCTTTTCTGAATGCATGCATGCATGCATGCCCATGAATAACTTTGCCAACTCTACTCAGTTTAGAGCATTTTTTCCCATTTTGGGTTTTAGCTTTTATTGATAGAGACAGTTGAGGGTAGACAGGAAATGAAGCAGGGAAAGAAAAGGCAGTGAGAGTGGGAACAGTACATGACACCATAGTCACTGCTCTACATGTCTGGAGCATTAACCACAACATCATGTTTTCAAAAAAATAAGTTTTCTTCATTCATAATTAGTATGAAGGTAAGATTTCAATTCATAAATTAGGATTAAATTCTATTCAAAGCAATTTATTGGCACGATAAAAGTGTTGCCAAAGCATAAAGTCTCTCACGTGCAATCAATTCAACCATATTAGTTTCATTTGCCACCCCCTCAGCTCTTGAGGATTTAAATGGAAGTGTTTTTGTTAAAATTTAAAAATTCTATTGTTAATGGTGTTATTTGTCACTTTTTACCTATTTTACAGTGTACTGCAGTATCATACTGCATATTCTTAAATTACCTTTACTTTGTACCTCATGGTGTCAACCACATTTGTGACCCTGGACCACAAAACCAGTCATAAGGGTACATTTTTGGAAATTGAGGTTTATGCATCAGCTGAGTAAATAAGCTTTTCCAATCATATATTTTTTGTTAGGATAGGACAATATTTGGCCGAGATACAACTATTTGAATATCTGGAATCTGAGGGTGCAGAGATACTGAGAAAATCGCCTTTAAAATTGTCCAAATGAAGTTCTTAGCAATGCATAGTACTAATCAAAAATTAAGTTCCCCTTCGGGAACTCGAGCTGCGTCGGAAAACGCTAGGGGAACGCCTTCAGCGATATCAAGCTCTGAATCATATGTGTAATCAGTCGAACGATGGGCGAGACGTCCGCGGCGGGTGACGTCATGACCAGGAAGCTTTAAAAGCACGTGAGGTGCCGCCGGCGCTAGCTTTCTGTCATTCAGCGAAGCTCTCTGTGTGTGTCAGTCACGATTTATGTTCTGTGAGTCTTATTTATTGTTGTCTGTCCAAAGTCTATAAGCTCCAGCTATGTCTAAGCTCATGCAAGGACAAAGCATTTCAAGGGCGAGAGCAGGCCACGTTGTAGGTTGTGT
>NW_015505271.1:183414-222612 GCF_001515645.1 Sinocyclocheilus grahami | reverse complement strand
TGTTCTCTTGCCATAGCCGTGCCCTTTCACACCAGGCAGGGATTTGCAAGTCTGGCGGCGTGGACATCTCGTTCCCCTAGCGTTTTCCGACGCAGCTCGAGTTCCCGAAGGGGAACGTCCCAGGTTACGTATGTAACCATGGTTCCCCGAGGAAGTATACGCCGGAACGAGACGCTGCGTCGCAAGGCCATACTTCCGGCATCCCTACTAGAGCTTGCTTCACTCCTAAGAAGCTAGCGCCGGCGGCACCTCACGTGCTTTTAAAGCTTCCTGGTCATGACGTCACCCGCCGCGGACGTCTCGCCCATCGTTCGACTGATTACACATATGATTCAGAGCTTGATATCACTGAAGGCGTTCCCCTAGCATTTTCCGACGCAGCGTCTCGTTCCCTCGGGGAACCATGGTTACATACGTAACCTGGGACGTTTTGATGTATTTACGGAAGGAAATTTACAAAATATCTTCATGGAACATGATCTTTACTTAATATCCTAATGATTTTTGGCATCATTACAATGGGTTTTTTTTTGGCTATTGCTAAAATATATATACCCAAGTGACTTAAGACTGGATTTGTGGTCCAGGGTCACATTTCTGACAACTGCTGAGAATAAAATCATGGCAAAAACTACACTGTTGCCTTTTCTCTGATGGACTCAGAATATGCTGGTTAAAAGGGTTGGCTAATTCACTGCTGGCAAGAGATAAGAGAAAACAGAGAAAAAGGGCTGTGGCAGTGCAGGTGACATGCAAAAAGAATACATATTGTTCATTTACTTATATTATTGACACTCTAACTGCATTTCCATGAACTTATGTCAGAGACTGTATTGAGATCATATGACTCAAACGGAGTTAGGAGTTTGAAAGCTAAACTGAAATTGGTTTGTCTCATATTTTAGTGATTAATTTGTGCAATATTCTTGCATTTTGCATATTTCTGCAGTATCATATGAAGTCAAGTCAAAGAGACAAATGACTGCCTATTGCCCAACTAAGCAGCGACAGAACTGTTCGAGTCTGACAGGGTTCATCAGGGTTGTGATGGAATAATCAGGAGGCTGATAACCATCTGATTGGAACACAGAACCAACCTATGGTAAAGAGTTGCTGAATTTGTAACTGCTGTTCAAATACCAAGAAGAGAGAAGGAGATATGACTATGTACAGTACATAGAAGATCAGCGAGTCTCAAATGGAAAGATGCAGTGCATTCTTCTATGTATGTACAAACCTTGTGTTTTGTACTTTTATGTGAGAAAATACCTGTACATAAAACAAATATTTTATAAAAAATTGTAAGAATATCAAACTGCCAATAACTAATGACAAAAATAAAATATAACAGCTGTATGTAACCTGTTATATGCAAATAAATAATAATAAAAAATAGATGAAAATAATATATCAACTGTATATAATATTATAAAATGTAACAAATACACATTTATAAATACAAAAACAAATATAACAAAAATACAAAACTGCCACAAATAATTTGGCTTGGGAACAATGGTGTATTGGTGAAAATGTAAAATTAAATGCTTGACAAAATACACACCTCTATTTTAAAGGGGTCATGAACTGCCTTTTTTATTATTTTTTATTGTTCTCTGAGTTCCACTTAAAACGTTTTCAAGATTTTTACCTAGAAAAACTAATTAGAAGTAATAGGCTATTTTCTGACCCTTCTCATGTGCTTCAGCAAGAATTTGAATTACTTCCATCTGGTCGACGTTTTCGTATTCCGATGTCTAGATATAACCGTTATAAAAACTCTTTAGTTTCTTTGGCTACAAGGCTGTTAAACTCTGATTCAGGGGACACAACTATGTGATTGTTATTATTGATGTTGGTACTTTGTTGTGCAGTTTTACCTGTATTGCCCAAAACAAATTTCCCTCTCAAGGGACAAATAAAGTAAAGATTAAATTCTGTCCTGTTTTGAACCCCCTCATCAGAACGCTCTGTTTGAATAGGAGTGGCGGATTGTACTCGGAAGTAAACACCCACTGGTATGATTGGCTAACAGTTTTGTATGTTTAATGGCCTATATCCTTCATAGATGGATGCCGCTGTGATTTAGGTTAAAAACGCATAAATACTCAGAACATATCAAACAATCTGTAATAACAGACAAAGCAATAGTGACCACATAATAAAAACAGTTACTGTACTTCCACTTGTGTGGTGCGACATTACTGTCGGATCCAATATAGTAAGCACAGCATTGTCTTTTAGTTTCAATCTTTCTGAAAATCCTGCATCGAATTATGCTTTGTTTGAAAAATGAATCCATGGTCAAATTAAGTGAACAAATGACCAAGTTCTTACTGACACGGTCTGGAACTTCATTAATAATAAAGTTCATCCATCCACTCTTTCCTAACATTGGGATCAGAAGGAAGGCAATGCAGATTGTATTTTTCCACAAATTGGCACAGCACAGCATCTTGTTGTAAATGTGCACCTTCAGATGAAGATGCTTGTACCTTTCGCACCTTTCTTTCAAAAGCCATATGCATTTTATCTCTATTTTCTTTTTGTTAGGTTTTAGATCTGATATCTGATGCTTAAGCCTATGCACCTCTAAGGAAAGATATATATATATATGTGTGTGTGTGTGTGTGTGTGTGTGTGTGTGTGTTTGTGACAAATGAGGACATACATTTGTATAATGACATTACCCCATGTCCCCACTTTTCAACACGCTTATAAATAGCACAGAATGGAGTGTTTTGAAAATCTGAAATAGCACAAAGTTTCCTGTAACGGGTAGGTTTAGGGGTAGGGTTGGCAATGCAGATTTTATTTTTCCACAAATTTGCACTGCACAGCATCTTGTTGTAAATGTGCACCTTCAGATGAAGATGCTTGTACCTTTCGCACCTTTCTTTCAAAAGCCATATGCATTTTATCTCTATTTTCTTTTTGTTAGGTTTTAGATCTGATATCTGATGCTTAAGCCTATGCACCTCTAAGGAAAGATATATATATATGTGTGTGTGTGTGTGTGTGTGTGTTTGTGACAAATGAGGACATACATTTGTATAATGACATTACCCCATGTCCCCACTTTTCAAAACGCTTATAAATAGCACAGAATGGAGTGTTTTGAAAATCTGAAATAGCACAAAGTTTCCTGTAACGGGTAGGTTTAGGGGTAGGGTTGGTGTAGGGCAATAGAATATACGGTCTGTACAGTATAAAAACCATTACGCCTATGGGATGTCCCCACTTTTCACAAAAACAAACCTGTGTGTGTGTGTCTGTGTGTGTTACATAAAGCAGAGTACATTTTTGTGAACCATGAAAGATCTCAGTTCAGCGATGCTTTTGAAGCTTGCAGGCAGTAGTTGCTGGTGAAAGCGCTCTGGGTCTTTGCAGAGATTGCTTTAGTGTAAAACCTTTTGAGGATTAATTCTGTTTACACGGTATATATGGTTGTATGGCTGTGCAGCGTGGCTATTGCTTCATGGCTTCAGAATGCTCAAAACCAAATGTTACTAGCACAATGTGCTTTTAGCTGGAGTACATTTATGGATTATTCACTTACTGTATATTTGTATTGTTTACTAATTTCCTCCAGCAAGAATGAAAGTGTCCACTTTGTGACAGAACACAATAATAAAGGAAAAAAGGTCAGAGAACTCATGACTTAGTCTGGTCTGTGTCTCCATGTGAAGATGCTATGCCAACCATGGCAAGCACAGTGCTGTCAGTTCACATCTCATCAGTCAGGTTCCAACAGATACTTCAAAACCATCCCCATATTTGAAAGATACATTAGATCTTAGCTTTTAAAGACATGCAATATCATGTCAGCTCCACTATATTAAGGCTATCATTTTTTGGAAGATGGTTTCAAATCTGCATCACCCACAACAGCAAACACAGCTTAACATCTGAGTACTGGTTCTGACAAGGTTAAAGTTTAAATACCATGACAGAAGAAAACTGATTTACAGGTTTCATTTTCATTCACATGTCATGTGTAAGCTCAGCGGTACACAGGGTTGGGAGGGTTACTTTTAAAATGTATTCCGTTACAGTTACAAATTACTTAATCAAAAGAGTATTCAGTACCGTAATCCAAGTACCACAATATAAAAGTAATGTAATCTGATTACTTTTGGATTACTTCAAGTTACATATGTAAATAAAGTTAAAAAGCAATATCTAAGTACTTTTATTTAACTATGATTTAAAATTAAAACTAATAAAAACTATAGTAAAAACTAGGGCTGAACAATGGCTCTGTGTATTTAATGTGAAAGCCCGCATGTGATGGAGATTTACCGCTGATTACAGAACCGGCTTTCTGACAAGATGCGCATTAAATATCGCATGCGATTTATCGTGCAGCCCTAGTAAAAACTGAAACTATATTTGAAACTATTTAAAATCGTGTCTTGTTTCACCATCTAGATATTAAAGCCCATATGTATTTTTATATAAAAGGCTATGCAGACATTTAAGTATTACAGTTTTATTATTATTATAATTTTTTAGTTTCTTTAACATGTAGTAAAAATAAATATAGTTTATACACAACATTAAAAAATGTACACCATATACATATTAGTCTATTTTAAAATAAGCCTACATGTCGAAATGTATGTGAAATGCTATTATCTTTCTTTATTTCATTGACTGATCCGTGGTGTGGGGACTCTTGTGTTAATTTCTACATTTTACAGCTCATTTTCCGCTAGAAAACTTACACACAACTGCAGTCATGCACACCATGGAATTTTAAATCACTAACAAACACAAAATTTTAGCTAACATGAAGATTTGCATGCTAGTCGTACCTGCAAATGTTCAAGTTGTTTGATTAGCCTTTGTTAAAGCAAGAGTCTTCATGCACAGCTTACTCTGTACAACTATGTTATTTCCTTTATCCTTTTTGAAGACACAATAACTGAAATTTCCAGACATGAAAACGTTTTTCTCAGCAGGAAGCATCATAATTAACTGTAGCAGCATCTCATCCCGCGTTTGAGGAGAATAATTGTAGACGGGTGTTATTTGCACACGCACCAGCAGGTGGCTCACGTGAGTCAACATGTGTGTCAACAGAGCCAGGAACTACTGTATGATGAAGCGGCGCTACATATAGCGTTATTATGTAAACAAAATCCTGATATTAGTATTCCAACGTTTTACAAAATGTAACTGTAATCTGAATACTTTGTTTTTTGATGTAACTGTAACAGATTACAGTTACTAGATTTTTGTATCCGGATTACATAACACCATTACAAGTATACCGTTACTCCCCAACCCTGGCGGTACATCAGTATCTGCTTGTGAAGTCACACATCACCGTTTCTGTGCCCAAGCGCTCCATCAGAGCCCAAAACAAAACAACAAACACTGCTAATATACACTCACTTTCTGCTGTAGTATGGAAGAATCACGATCCTAATCGTTATCTTCATAGTGAAATCTCAGATTTCACCAGCTGTTCTAATACTCAGATAATGCACACCTCTAGTTTTTAAACGCTTAGCTTAAAGTTGTGCTATAAATGAATAGTACTCATAAACGTTAAGAATAGTACATATTCTTATTTGAAACAAAGTAAAGGCTTGAACCCAGATACAGTATTCATTACGTCATGATTTAACGAGCAGATAGAGCAGCGTTTTTTCAAAATAAAATGGTCTGTGGTCTGCAGAAAATTTTCTGGATTGTCAACAAAAATCTTTCCCAAAACTATGGCTAGTGATAAAGAGTCAAATCAGCAAGTGTTGATATTGTTAACTACTATTAAAATATTTTTTGTTAACTAAAATAAAACAGTACTAAATAGATATATTAGGTAAAAGAAAAATTAATACAAAAAAAATACAAAAGCACTTAACAAAACTTACAAAAATTACCAAAAAATTAATAAAAAAGAAAACTGAAAATACAAAAAAAGCTCATTCAAATTAAGAATAAAAATTATAGTATATAAATAGTTCTAAAATAACAACTCAAGAGATTCACCTTACAAATGGCAGAAAAAACAACCTAAACTGCATTACAGCGGCTGTTCTAATACTCAGATAATGCACACCTCTAGTTTTTAAACGCTTAGCTTAAAGTTGTGCTATAAATGAATAGTACTCAAACGTTAAGAATAGTACATATTCTTATTTGAAACAAAGTAAAGGCTTGAACCCAGAAACAGTATTCGTTACGTCATGACTTAACGAGCAGATAGAGCAGCGTTTTTTCAAAATAAAATGGTTTGTGGTCTGCTGAAAATTTTCTGGATTGTCAACAAAAATCTTTCCCAAAACTATGGCTAGTGATAAAGTCAAATCAGTGTCAAGTCAAGTGTTGATATTGTTAACTACTATTAAAATATTTTTTATTAACTAAAATAAAATAAAACTGTACTAAATAGATATATTAGGTAAAAGAAAAATTTATTTAAAAAAAATACAAAAGCACTTAACAAAACTTACAAAAATAACCAAAAATAAAATAAAAAAGAAAACTGAAAATACAAAAGTAAACGCAAAAAAATAATTAAAAAAATAAATATATATATATATACACACACACACATACATACAGGGGTTAAAGCAAAAAAAAAAAATCTTGAGCCTGAAATTTTTATCAGGGGGTTGCGGGGTCGGACACATTCACTGGGTTGTTTGGCAAACAAAAAAAAAGAACATTATTTGAAAATGATTTTCCTTGAAACTAACTAGTAAAGTATCTGCCATTGCCATTAGCCCTTGACAGGCTCAGACAACAGATTACGGTGGAATATTTGAAACAGCAATACCAAGAATGTTTACTCACTACAATATGGTGCAAACACATGTAACATTTAGGATGCTTTCGATATCAAGTTTTGCTGGTTAGCTTTGCCTTGACAGGGTACAAGATGACCTACAATCTAAAACATGAAATTTCTGAAATTGTTTTGTTCAAAAGAAATAATGGTAAATTAAATACTAGGAAATTAATATAAAATAGGAAATATACAAAGACAGTTTACTACAGGAAACTACCGTTCAGTGTAAATAACAACAACAAAACATTAAAATGGTCCAAGAACTGGTAACTCTTGTTCGGGGTTCGTACAGACACTGAAAAATAAAATTTCCAGGATGTTCAAGGACTTGCACTACTTTTTTGGTTTTCAAGGACTAAAATCAGATCTGATAAATAAAGTGCAACATGTACAGAGAATGCAATGACAATGCAATGGCAAATTTAACATTTGAAAGGATACTATGGCAAAGTTATCGCTTTCCTTTTTTACTTTTTTTTTCATGAATATATGATTGACCTGAAGAATGAAAGCTATGTCATACACTTGGAAAATTATGAGCTTTATCACGCTCATACACACTAGGGGTGTGACAATACACTTAGCTCACAAGGTGAGACAAAATGCAGATACTTGGTTCACTAGAACGAGACAATGTTTTAATACTTTAAGAAATTTTCAAATGACAAAATATTTGTCTTTTAAGCACAAAAAGTAAAACAATGCAGTTGTATTTTGAAATGTTTTAACTAATCTAGGGCTTAACTAATGATTATTTTGCTAATCAAGAAGTCTACTGATTATTTTGACAAGGGAGTAATCTGATGTTTTTTTAGTAATACAAATAGAACTATGTGAAAAACAAACTTTAATATGACTATATTTATATATAAAGTAACAATGAGGCAATAATAATTGGCCTCAAATAAAGTATCAAAACCAAGTAAATGGTTTTATTGAACAACACTGTCACACTGACACTGTTAAATACATGTAAATGTAATATGCCTATATTATAACAAATACCTGCAGATGGCGCCAACGGCCTGGTGATGTTTCATGTATTTCAACGACGTTTAAATCCATTTAATTTTAATATTTGGCCACATGCAAAGTCAGAAACTTATTTTGAAATCACGACGTACCATACATCGCATATTTAGAAATATGTTGATGTATTCTCCTGCGTTGGCATAGGTTTAAATGATTTACATTATAAATCAAGTGAGTTTTCTCAGATGAACGTTAAGCAACCCAAACTCACTGCATATGCAGAGGAAGAGTTTAGCCCCTTTTACACATACAGTCTTTACTGGTAAATTACCGTTAAGAGATCATGTGTGAACAGGACCTTTTCAAAAATACAGGTAAATGCATTCTGGCAATCATATCGTTCTTATGGAGATGACATGATTACTCTGAGCTGTTTACAAAGCTCTGCTGCTTTTTTAATAGCTTTTCTATGTAAATATGACGCTAGATGGAAATCTTTGACCATTGCGCCTCGCAGCTTTTTCAATGTGTTCTTTCAGGCTTCTTTTCCATTCATCATCTGCAATTGGATACTATTATGCGCGTCTTGTGTTTATAAGAGCAAAAATGTCTGATTGGCTAGTAATGTTAGTTTGGTTGAGAGTGAAAGCGAACTCATGAACTCGAACGTGATATCAACAATTGTTTTTAAATGTAGGACGACTATCTTTTTTTCCCCGTTGGCAATAATGTATGAAGGCAGCAGCTGAGCAGGTTTTAACAAAGCTTTATCTGTGCATACATCCCAATAGTTCTGCTGATACCCAAGAAAGAAACATAAACTGAACTGTAAATATAAAGAGAAAACTGCTGTATCACTCTCAGGCTGTCTGGACATTCCACACACAGTCACTGATCTGTCATTAACTGAGTGAAACAAAGACTAGAACAAAAGTTGAGGATCCAGGCTCGAGTTCCAGCCCACTTTCTTCTCTCTTCTTTCGTTCTGGTCCTCCACACACTCTCCATCTGCCCAGCTCTCCCCTGGAAACACAAGCCCCAGCAGGGGTTGATTTAATCACCGCTAATTAAATAGGAGTAAGTATCCGAAGGGCTATTCGATCAGTGCAGAAGTTGTCCCAGGCCGCTAATTGTATCCTCTGCCACAGCCCTTGCATTGAGTTACAGTGCTGGAGACTTGGGGAGAGATTTTTAAAGTGTCCTCAGGGGACCATGTAGCTATTAGTAGCTGCCGCAGACAGCTGATTTGTGTTAAGCAGATGGATGTGACTAGTGATCTCGTGTACGATCTGCTGCCACTTTATTAGGTGTTGAGAGAGCAGAGGACAACTTGTTAGAAATTGGCTGCTTACTGACTCTTAATGCAGGTGAATTTTACTTCTCCATTGGTCAATGGCCAGTTTACTCTTACACAACCCTATGCTCTGGGGAAACAGAGAGGGAAAAATGAATCTAAAGAAAATGCAAGCAGCACATGTGTGTAGCACTGACTGACAGGTACAGTTGGACTAGTTGACAACATAATAAAATTACTTACTTTTAATTATTAACATTTCAACATTCCCCTTAACATTTAAACTGTTGTAAAAGTGTAGCTTTTGCATGTGTGTGTGTGTGTGTGTGTGTTTAAGAATGGCTTGAAAAAAAATGTTCACACAACATTGTAATGTTGAAAATAAGGTTTTGTCTAAATGTCTAAAGGTAATGTATAATGTAATTATAATGTATAAAGTAATCTATAATGTCTAAGGTTTTTCTGATGAAGTAAAATTTCCGGCACAAAACTTTCAGTTGTTTTATTTTCTTGCTGAGGAGCCAAAAACATTACAACAGCATTCACACAACAGTAGCCATGTAGAGTTCATTGATCTATAAATATCAGAAAGAGCTATGTAGTGGAAAAATAATTGCTTTCAGTTCCACTCCCTCGGTCCTACTGTGAAAAGTGCTGATTTTGACTGAACGCTTCCTGACTTAGTTTTTCTCTATCACGTTTATAGGTTAATGACAGAGAAAGGGTAATCACAAAATTCCACATCTTGCACTAATTTTATATTGATTTTCAGAAGTACATTAACTGATAAGTGATAAGAGAGTGTAAGAGGATTATCTCAATATTTAAGTGGGAAAACTTACCCTAAACATTCAAATTTAATTAATTCAAACTAAAGGCTTAAATGAACAGTTCTCTCTCCCCCTCTCCCCACAAAAAATAAATAAATAAATAAAAAGTGGAAACAGGATGCACCTGAGCTCAATTTGAGTGTCATGGCAAAGGCTGTGAATACTTCTGTACAATTTGCAAAGATTTCAAACAAACTTCTTTCACGTTGTCATTATGGGGTATTGTTTGTAGAATTTTGAGGAAAATAATGAATTTAATCCATTTTGGAATAAGGCTGCAACTTAAAGGGGTCATATGATGCGACAAAATGTGGAAAACGTGAAGCACTGTGAATACTTTCCGGAAGCACAGTATATACATACTTTCATATATATTTTGAAACATTGTTACAAAATAGGAATTTCATTTGTTAAAAAGCAAAAAATCTACAGGTCTGAAATAGGCTTGTTGCGATAGACGGTGTTGACGGTGATACTGGTGTTAAGCCGCAACACCGGTTACCTCACTTGCCGACCGCGGCACCGACCTCCACCGTCGTTTTGATTTTTTTATAGTAATAAAACTAATTTAGTTCAGTAAAAGAACAGACACTACAATTAAAAACTGAACACGGCTGCTCAATGCAGCATGCCGAAGGACAGTTGCATCACAGATGATTTAATTTCTCCAGTGAGGAGAGTGAGTCGAGCTGACTGACAAGAAGAGTAGGGTGAGACAGACAAGACGATCGCGGATGATTTAGTTTAGAAACGAGATGCAAAAGCGCCTGTTTGGCAATATTTTGGATTTTGAAAAGTCTGTTGACTTTTGCCGTTTATGGCAAGGTGATTTTGGAAGTTTTTTTTTAAATTTGGATTTTTAAAAGTCTGTTGACTTTTGCCGTTTATGGCAAGGTGATTTTGGAAGTTTTTTTTTAAACATTCGTTTCTTATTTAATTTGGTTCCACATTGTTTGCTGATTTTTACTTTATTTAAATGGTGTCATTTATTTATTTTATTTGACATTTGTTTTGCTAATAAACATTCTATGTTTCTTATTTATTTGGTTATATATTATACATGTTTACTTATTTCCAGTTTTGTATACCTATTAAACTTCATTTAAGTTATTTGTTATTTTATATTAGGCATAGCTTGCCCTATAGCATGGTGTATTTTTATTTGTTTTGTTAATAAAAGTTCTATGTTTTATATATAGACTAAAGTGAGTTTGACGTTGTATTTTGTTGTTGCATTCAAGCAATTGACGCCGAACTGCCGCTAATTCAAAAGTCAAAGTAAAATGCGCACAGTGCTTTTAAGCTATTTAAAAGCGAAAGAAAAGCGAGGAAAAGAGGGAAAATTCAAACAAACTAAAAACGAACAATTGCTTTACTCCGAATTGCCGCTATTTTAAAGTGAAAGTAAAATGGGCACACCGCTTTTACAAGCTATTTAAAAGCGAAGGAAACCGAGGAAAAGAGGGAACGCCCTGCCCCCGCGGTGATACTGGTATTACCGGTGTTGTCATACGTCGATTAACCGGTGGGAAAATGTCCTCACCGTCACAACCCTAGTCTGAAAGCGCCCTAACTTGTCTCTTAAATGTAGCCACTTTTATTTTCATACTGTCTTTCTCACCTTTCTGAAAAAATGCCAGTTTTGGCCTATGATCTGTACTCATTGACAAGACATGTCCATATTTCTACCTCATTAACATCACTTTCAGTGGGTAATGGCTAATTAAAATTTGCTGTCCAACTTCCACAAAGTCTAGTTTGTCTGCAGAGCCTATTGACAGATGACACATGGACACATAGCGATCGATGACTATTTGAATGTCTGTTCATTGCTACTATCGATGTGATACAAGCTAAGTGTTAAAGTTCAGTCGAAGAACTCAGAAGCAGCACATAGTCTTTTGAAATCTGGCCACTGAAGGTGGCGGTTCCCTACACAATAATCGTATACTAATCAACTTCATTACTGCAATTCTCTGCCAGTGTCCTCACCTCAACAGCTTGTCTAATGATGTATACAATTACTCTGACCATACAGAATATCAATAAAACATACACAGTGCTCAATATCATTTAATTCTAACCATATCCCATAGCCGATGGCTATGATTTCGCATCCTCTGACTCTCACATAAACATTTAGATGTGCATTTGGTCTCCTGCGGTGTGAGCTTTGTTGGTCTGTTTGGAAACTGTCTAAAGAACATGTAACATCTGCAAAAACCACAAGCATCATAGACTTTCTCTGCCCAGCCGAGAGCGCAAAAAGGCAGATCCCAGCAACATTCACACAACCTTATGTTTGTGAACCCCTCTCGTTGTGTGAAGAGCCCATCAAACACGGCCATAAAGCAGAAGCCTACTTTATCCTACTGAGAGAAGCAGAGCAGACAGACTATCATCTCAGTGAGACTCATCTCAGAAGATGGCTGAAGTTCAGAAATTAGTTAGACTTTCTTGAACTTTCTTGTTTATTTCTTGAATTTAATTGGCCTTCGTTTAAAACCTGCTCCATTCTCAAACCCAAGCTTGAATGCACACAAGATCACCTATTAACTGAGTGTAATAGGTGAAAAGTGACAATGCAGTACAAAACCAGGTGGATCAAAACATTTCACACACATCAAGCTGCTGTCTCCTTGTGATGAAATGTTGGACTCACATACTACAACCCTTGATTCACCTCTACAATCATCCTTAAATAGGGCACCAGTCACTCTTAAGTATTCACTTAAACACTAACAAACATACTGTAAAGCAGGTTTGCCAACCTGGGGTTGCCAGAGCTCTTCCAGGGGTCTGCAATACACTTGATTTTAGGGGAACTAGTTAGGATTTCACTCTTAAACACAATCAAATAATCCCAGCTATAAACAAATAAAAGTCCACGCAACAAAAGTTACTTTAGATGATAAAGAGGTGTTTCTGTGTAAAGACAGTGTCAGACAGGTGTCTTTTGACATGTCTTGCTGTTTTTTTTAGCATCTTCTGCAATGAACGACACATTTTCATTCCATTGTACTCCAGCTATGTATTTGTAAATGCAAGAACGCATCCTACATGAACATCCCCTTGATCAAAATAAAAAATCTCTGCTAAATACCACCTAGAATACAAATCCTGTCATACAGAAACTATAGTGCACACTGATATTCTATAGCAATCACTAATATCACACTACATACAGTGGGGCAAAAAAGTATTTAGTCAGCCACCAATTGTGCAAGTTCTCCCACTTAAAAAGATGAGAGAGGCCTGTAATTTTCATCATAGGTATACCTCAACTATGAGAGACAAAATGAGAAAAAAAAATCCAGAAAATCACATTGTAGGATTTTTAAAGAATTAATTGGTAAATTCCTCAGTAAAATAAGTATTTGGTCACCTACAAACAAGCAAGAGTTCTGGCTCTCACAGACCTGTAACTTCTTATTTAAGAGGCTCCTCTGTCCTCCACTCATTACCTGTCGCAGGAATTGTGATACATTAATAACTGCCAAACTGTCCATGGATGCAGGTTTCTTATTTGTAATTCTAATTTATTTACTATGATTTCAAAAGAAATTTGCATCATACCTACACAAATTCTGGCTATTAAATTAATTGTTTACATAAAATGAAGTGCTTTTTAACGGTTGGGGTTCATGAAGCATATTATTATGAAAAAGATTGGCTATGGAGAGCAATGGCTAGAAAAGCTCATTAAAAGAAAAAACAATCACCATGTTGATCTTTTCAAAGAATGTTACAGAGCAAGTAATTTATGAACTCAATATAGAGGTGTCATTTGTGAAAAAAATAAAAAGAATAGGATGAGATATACTCACGTCATCTGTTCTGAGCTTCTTAGCCGGACATCCCCCGTCTACTGGATGCAACATATAATACAGACGAACTTTGTTTGCATGTTTCCGGCTCTGAAAAAGATGAATGGGGAGGAAATAAATTATTATTTAAATGTGTTTATTATTCTTAACAATCAGATTATTCTACAATCAGAGTATTATAAGAGAATAAGACGGCTGTAATAAATCAAAGTGAAAGATCAGTACCATTAGCCTTATACAGTATGTTTTTACATCTTATGGTTTGTCTATTTACTGTAAGTTTACAATCCTGGGACAGACTAGAAAATCTATTAAGTGTGAAGAAAAAGTATTTTAAAAAAATTACCAAAGAAAGATGAGCACTGGAGCAGGGACTGAGTGAGAAGCGAATGGCAGTGCCCATCTCATGGACAGGCCAATAAATAATTACTCTGGAGCCACAAATCACAAACCCATCAATTACTTGGGTTTGGCGGCACAGCTTTCAGAGAGTGGGCCAAATCAATTCACCGCTCAGTTTACCTGAAAATTATGTTGTTTGACAAGAGGGTAATTGAACTTCATCCTCAACACAAAGGAAAGAGGCAAAGTGTGGAAATGAAGGACAGATAGTGGAACTGGAATAATATGCATTGAAAGCCACTCATTTCCTCTTGAAGAAGTGAAAGATTTTCTGTCTGCTTTTCTTAGACGCTCAAAAAAAAAAAAGACATTCACCTGGATGAAACAGAGCTGACTGACTACAGATGAATGTGGTTCAAAAATACGATCTGTCACCTTGTGTTTGACGATTGCCAGAGAAAATCTTATTAGCCTGGTCCTCCTATTTCTCCCCTCAAGAGAGTAAATATGAAATGAGACAGAGAGAGATCGAAAGGGACAGATGAATCTCAAGTTTTACTGAGAATGCTGCTGCTTCAGCACCTGGAGAGCGTGCAAATAGAAACATATTTCTCTTCAACCTCTTCAGCAACAATTCTATCCATAATTTCGCAGTTTCCTAGAACACCAGCATGCAATAGATATGCAAATTTGTCTGTATCCATTCCTGTCTGTCAGTGTTGTAATAGTCAGGTGCTATAAACTGATTTTCTCTAAATAAATAAATAAATAAAAGAGATTTATTCATTTAAATCATACCAACCTCCACATTTTTTAACTGTAATATTTAATAAAAAAATAGCATTATATTATTGTCAGGCCAAGCACTTTAATATCAAATTTGCACAAATACATATTATAAATGCTTGTGTGTTTATCATGTTGGAGATAAACTGTTAACCCCAAATAAATCGTCAGATGTGATCACAATTCATTTGTTTAATTATAAATAAATAAGCACTCCACAGCCACATTCCTCAGCAACAAACAGTGGGCTTGTTTTTGAAGAAATTACACTTGTGGACTAATCTGACCCGAAGTGGTATGGTAGGGTATGGTAATTACATGGAGGTAGACAAAACTAGTCTCAAAGGGTGAAGTAAACTCAGATTGGGGTTGAACTGTCACAGCGATAGATTTAGAGGGCCACAATTTAGCTTTAAGCACAAAAAGCACATGATGTTCCAAACCCCACTGTCATTTGGCCAGAGGAAAACATCAAGCTCTACTCATGGGTAAGCACAGGGGGGAAATAACTGGCAAATGGAGAAAGCTTTCAAGACTCATTACTGTAAAAGGACCCACACTCCAGTGGTAAAGGACTGTTTGCTGAGACATGTCTCCTTCAGGGTTTACTTTACTTTCTTATCAAAAATGAGTTAAAGAGTAGATGACCCTGTCAATACTGAGGGAAGGATTCCTGCATGCAAGTTTATTCACTTGAACCAGACTCAATTTTACCTAACATCATTTTATCTTTGCTCAAACATATGTATAGTTGATTGATGCTGATACCCATGTTGCTAATTTACCTTTTTAAACAAGTAGTGTAATTGTTGGAGAGTATGCTCTTTTTCCTGAAGGGCTTCATCAAGGAAAAAGCAGACTGCCACCTTTAGAGATAACAGCAGCATGTGTGCCATAAGTGTGCCATAAGGTGCGTACAAATTAAAACCAGTCAAAGACTGGCAGCAACCGAGTTCAATTTAGTTTTATAGCGTTTCAATCGGACAACATAATTCAAAGGAAAAATGGTTTATAAGGAAAAGCCTAATTTATTCAATATATTAAATCCTGCTCATGCTGTGAGCTGCTCATATGTTGTTCTGGGGTTTTGTCAATACTGGTTTATTGTGAGTTTGGCAAGTTTTGACTCCTAGAACTAACCAGTGAGATAATGATTATGCACATTTCTATGAAATAGTTTTAAGAGAGAACAAAATCAAATCGGCCATTCAAATACAAATGCCTATAAATGATTCTTCTAATGATATAGCAAGATATTTAAAAAAATAAAAATAAAAATCAAACAGATGGTGCTGAAAAAATATATTTTCAGCTACAAATTTTAATTAGTCATCTGCATCAAGTAAACTGGGTTATTAACATGCCACAGATCCACTGCATATTCTATTCCAAAGCACTATATGCATCCTCACTATTTGGCCTCTGGTTGCTTAGTCACTAGAACATGTTCAGACCCAGTTTTGGGAACAGGAAGACTATCACAGAATGCCAGGAAACTGAGTGGGATTTTAGATTCATGCCAAAACCTTTTTGTCGAAAATATCCCAGCACCGCTATGAACTTTAAGTACAACTGAAAAAAATGCCTTGAATGGGCAGACTAAATGCTATTAGTATGAATACAAGACAAACCAAATACTTTACTGGTAGTAAAAATCCTGAGCATCAAACGGTAAGACTTGACTTGACGTTCTGAAAACGTGGTGCATTGTGAATCTAAATGGGGATCAAAGTGTGGAAAAGTGAGTTCATTAGCAATCAGTCTTTGTCTTGGGTATGAAAGACTTTCTGTTAGACCCAAGGACTCTTCACATGATATGTTTTCATGTTTTTTCTGACAGGCCCTCATCCATATTTCATCAGAGCATCACAAGCCTTTGTTCTGTCCATTAACTCCATCTTCTTCCAATTTGTTTGCCACTCCTCCCCACTTCTAAGAGCTAAAGAAAGTATCAGTAGAGACAATGAAGAATTATGCTACGGCTTCAGTTCTGCCAGATAATCTGTAAGATCCTCAAAGCATAAAAATCCCCTGCAGCAAGATTTAAAACCATCTATTGCCTTCCTCAATGAATGTATTATGCTTTGTGTCTTCAATACGGTGTTATGTTAACTGGTTAGGAATTTCATGGCAATTAAAAATAAGAACAAAAAAATCTTTACACTCATAAGAAAAAAAAAAGAACATTATCAAAGGTTAAATGCAACATTTTGTGTATTTTGTGTGACGTTTTTACTCTTTATTTCAATATATGCCCAAGATCTCACTAAAGCCATTTTGTCTTCACATTGCAAGCAGTGAATCCCTCACTGTTATGGCTGGTTTAACCTGACAAAATAAGCATTAAAACACTGGACAATGTAACTGCATAACCTCTGAAAAATGCATTAAAAAACTACTAATAAAATTATCTAGACATCCTTTATATAACTGCCTTTGCTCTTAACTATGAAAGAAAATTGTCAAATCAGCAGACAATGATTAATTATACTGTAGCTGTGCAATATGAGCTACTCCACAAATTATGACTAACTTTAAAGAAATACAATTACTGGTGCCTTTTTCATTTGAAAAACAAATTTGATGTTGCATTTGAAAGACACGCTGGGATGAGAACCCAAAGATCTGGCCTCATGCATCCCAATTTTATTCTCACTTGTTAGCACTATCTTAGGAAGCGTCTTGCAGAGAAATTATTTCTTCTCTTTATATGACTCTAATGGCTGTTAGGCCAACAAGAACATCCTGATTTAGTCAACTGTAACTAATTGAGGAAGCCAAATTTAGAGCCATATTTAAAGACATTACTGATCCTCACTTAGATAATAACACTAGATGTGTTTAATAGAGCTTCGTGATTCAAAGTCATACTTTCACAGCTCAGCGACAAGTTTAGCTCACAATACAAGATTCTCATGCATGTGTAAAGCAGCCAATATCCTATAGCATGAGGGCATTTAACCTATGACATTTTGTCTGGCTGATTTGTTTGTTTGTTTTGGATCACACTTACTCTAGTTGTGTGGAAATTGGTTTCCACCAGAACAATGACAAAAAGTCTAAAATAAGAAATAACATCACATTGCATGATATAAAGCCACATTTTGGGATATTAAAATATTTTTTACAATATCACTATTTTTTTCCCCCGTGTAGCAGGAGGAGGCTTACAGGCTTATTTATACAGTCATAATTAATATACAGTATACTGTTCAAAGGTTTGGTAAGATTTTTTAAATGTTTTTGAAAGAGGTCTCTTTATGCTGACCAGCCTGCATTTGATTGAAAATACAGTAAAAACAGAAACATTTTAAAATATGATTTAATATGTATTATTATCATTTAAAACAGGGGTGTCAAACTCAGTTCCTGGAGGGCCACAGCCCTGCACAGCTGAGATGCAACCCTAATTAAACACACCTGATCCAGCTAATCAAGACATTAAGGCTTATTTGAAAACTACGTGGTATGTGTGTTGGAGTAGGGTTGGAACTAAACTATGTAGGGATGTGGCCCTCCAGGAACTGAGTTTGACACCCCTGATTTAAAATAACTGTTTTCTGTTTTAATATTTTTCAAAATGTAAGTTATTTCTGTGACTGCAAAGCTGAATTTTCAGCAGCCATTACTCCAGTCTTCAGTGTCACATGATCCTACAGAAATCATTCTAATATGCTGATTGGGTGCTCAAGATAATGTTTTTATTATCAATGTTGAAAACAGATGTGCTGCTAAATATTATTGTGAAAACACTGATACATTTTTCTTGCTCTTGTGCCATTCCCCCCAGAATTCTGAATCAAAAGTTCAAAAGAACAGCATTTATATAATAAATAAAAATCTTTTGTAACATTATAAATGTGCCACTTTTGATCCATATAATGCATTTTAACTGAATAAAAGTCTTTCTTTCAATAAAATAGTACTGATTTTTGAATGGTATATACACACAACATTCAAAAATCTGATTTAAAAGATCACAGAAAAACATTCTTAAACATACAAAAAATTACAGTCAATTATTCACTCTTACAATTTTTCCCCATTTTCTGTCCTAATTTTACTGGAAAATTGACACTAATTCTGCAGAATGTATTAAACATGGTAAAATGAGTTTAAAAAGAAATTAAGTTAAACACTGACATTGTCATGACAATTTGCATAGGTCTAGTTCCCTTTCAGTCGGTCACTCTCGACGTCACGTCGGATGAGGTCCTGTCCGAGCTCCTGGGTGCTGGCGCTCGTGGCGCCTCGCTGGCGGATGTCTGTAGAGCTGCGGGCTGGACGACCCCTAACACGTTCGCTAGATTCTATAGCCTTCGTGTGGAGCCTCCTGTGTTCTCACCTCAAACGAGTAGAAGCACTGAGAGGCCCCGGCTTCTGGGCCGGCTTGCTAAAACCACTCCAGAGAGTCCATGTAGTAGACCCTGTTGAGCTCCTCCGTCCCCTCGGCAGCCAGACGTGGCGGAGCGTCCGGTGCCAGGCCTTCACTCGTTGAATCTTCGAGAACCGGTAGATGGCTGGGTTCCATATGTAAGACCTAAGTGGATCCCATATGTGTAAAGTCCACGGTATAGCCTCGAGCCCGTGTTTCCCCGGCAGACTTCTGCCATTCCAAGAGGGTTACAATCACCTCCATTCTTCCATATGCACCTAAGGAATGTTCATATGTGTATTTGCTTCCGAACCCTTCTTTGGGAAGGTTGGAGCTTCCGTAACGTTCCTGTTCCAAGTAGAACGGGTACGTTTCCCAGTGTTATCCAGTCTTACTCATTGGGTAGTGCCATAGCAGCAGTAGCTGGTCCTCTTGTGCAAGCCCTGGCCTACGCCAAAAAGTAGGGGCGCAGGTGGCTTCCACAGGACACTGGAAGGGGCAGTATCTGTGGCCTTTTGGTAGGATCCCAATTCGTCGGTCATCCGACGTGACGTTGAGAGTGACCGACTGAAAGGGAACGTCTCGGTTACGTATGGTAACCCTCGTTCCCTGAAGGAGGGAACAGAGACGTCACGTCCCGTCGCCACAGCTCCTGTACCACCGCTGAGCGGCCGGGTCACCGGCTCGGCTCCTCAGCGAAAACCTGAATATGCGCTGCATCTGCTGCCTATACTCACGCTGTGATCAGCGGCAGCTGGATGCAATAATCGCATGCCAATGTGCATTGGCTCGAAGATCCGTACCATACGTAACCGAGATGTTTTGTGTCAGGTTGAGGGAAAGAATCAATCAAATTCCAAGCAATACATTGTTGTGACTGATCCCTGTACAAGTAGAATTATGCACATTAATTAATGAAACAAGAAAAGTTCACCTGAGATTTTTGTCTTTTAGTCCTCAGTGTGAATCAGGAGTCTCATTAGAATCAAACTCACATGGACCATTCCAATCTTGTAGAGGAGGGTCCAGGACAATGAGAGGGCAGTTTGTCCTTGAACGCTGATAATATCACCATGACCAAACGTAAATAAAAGCCTGCAGTCTTCCCGCTCTCCGCTATGCGGCTCATACATATGTGAGATTAGAGAATTCTGTTTGAAATTGCATGAAGGAAATGCATAAGCCAAGGGCACGCAAACAGACAGAAAGAGAGCAAGACAACAAAAAGATATCAAATAGCACAGGGGCACCAGAGAGAATACACTCAATAGGAGACACAGGCCACAGACCTTGCTTACTGCTTAAAATACACCAGATAACTTCTGTTTGCTTTAGGTAATGCATACCTGATGTCAGTAACAGAAATATAGAGGGAAAAAAAGTCCCCTTGGCTTTAAGCATGGTGTTAGCAATCAAAACAGCACAGCAATATTCTTGGATATAACATTAAGAAGATGTTTGCCTGGAGCTTAACAATAACATTTATCACACCTGTACATATGATATTCTCACAGTCTTTGGTAATCCATATGAAAAGGTATGGAATAACCTTGAGAGCATAAATAGAGACCCTGGATCACTGTCTTGAGGACTATAAAATTAAACCGAATGCTGGAAGTCCTATTCCGGTCCACGATTGTCTTTCTGCATTATTAATGTTCCTTTTAATACAGCTGCTGTTAAACAGTTCAGCTCAAATATCTGGATTTTCTCTCGCTCTTCCAATCTGTCTCACTCTCTCTGTCTTTGGCTCTCTGTCTTTCAGTCTTTGATGTTTCAGGAGTGAGGATTAAGAGCTCATCGCGGAGGAAAAATTGTGCCCTCAGCATAATTTCTAAAACCATGTCCTGAGCGCAAAAGCCCCTGTAGATTTTTCTACTCTACAGCCTCTACAGTCCAGATCCCTTCCCAATAAAATGAGCTTCAGGACAATTTCAATGCAAATACACACTATTTTGTTTCTAAATTAAATCAAATGCTAAAATTGTGACAAAGACCCTAATTAGTTCAAAAAAACACATTGTAAGTTTCTTTTGAAATGACAGAAAGGACTGAGTAGACTATATAGGGATTCCAAATAAATTCCGTAAATAAAATGAACGTTTTTGTCACTTGTATTACGTTTCAGCTTATTGATTACAATTAGAGTGTGCTTGAGACCCTTTATGTTCATTTTTTATATTGAATTTCATAAGCATGCTGTTACTCCATACTTTATGAAAATCATGATACGATCTGTTTGTTTGTTTCTTTCCCTTTAGCTGCCATGAGCATCACATGTGATATTTACTAAGATGCAAATAAACAGTTACTGTATTCTCCACTTCTTTTGTATATTGCCTAGAACTTTTCAAAGCCTTTTATAAATACTGTAATAAAATGCTTAATTAATAAGACAGAGTCTGGATATTTGAGCTTCCATCTGATACACTTTGGAGCTTTTCTGAGGTGAAACAGAGCAAGAGAGACAAAAACTCTTCTCCACATATCTGGGTCTCCACAAAAAATTACTGTGCCCACTGCAAGTCTTTCCACATTAGGAGCATGACAGCATTTTTCATTTAATGCCTGTGGTGGTTTGCAAAAATCAGCAAAAAGATTTGAGCTTTTTAGCAGCTTTTAGTAATTTACCAAGCAGCCTCAGATGCACCACAGATAGCCTTTTTCCACTGAAAAGACTAAAGTAGTGATGCGCCAAAATTATTTTATTTATTAAATGGAAATTACATGGAAAATAAAATTTTAATATTAATTTAGCCAGAAACTGAAACCAAAAATAAAGTTTTGGTCATTAAATTTTGGGTCATTGAACTGTTCTGGGTGTTGTTCACAGGTGATTAACCAGTTATAGTAAAAATGTTTTTTTGGCAACAAGCCACCTCTTGATATTTTAGCCAAACAAAATATACATACTGCTACTCTTGCCTCATTTTTGTTCATGATGAAGTACATCCACACTGCTGACATGTTTACATGATGTAGCTTATCCATGTTTTTGCAGACAATCGAAACACATAATTGAAAAAAGCAGCAAGTGTTTCTGTCAATAACTGACCCTCCAAAAATACTTCAGCCCAAGCAAAAAACTTTTTTTTTCTGTTTCGGCTAAATATTTTCAGTTGCCAAAATTTTGGAACTGAAATCAACTGAAAAGTTGTTTTTTTTAGTGCCAGAGCTTAGCTTGATATGACAGTCAGAAGTTATATTAAATAAGATTCAATGCAATCAAATTCACACACGCGTGACATTTGTAAACAAAATTATTAGATGGCTCAAAGGTGCTCGGAAAATGGCTCAGTTGTCATGGGACAGCCAATAACACACTCGGCACGGACAAACAAAACAAACCCAGAATAAATATTTTACACTGACCAGCACACTATCTTCTTGTTGTACTCCATGCCTGCCTAGGCAAATACATTATGTTCCCCTCTAGGCCCGTTCAGGTTACAGCTCTGTTGAAGAGTGGCCATATAACTCTCCGTTCAGTGACCACGGGGGAAAAACTCTGTAATACAGCTAGGCTGCTATTCCTCACCACACAGATCAGAGGACGTGCACACAGAACCTCCTATGAGTAATTGTGGAAGATGTCCAGAAAGTAGGCTAGTACTAGCTATATTTATTGCTATATTTACTAGTTGTTACTATATTGTCACTGTGTCCTTGAAGACACTCTGATTGCTCTAGGGGTATTGTCCCTATGATAACTACACATTGGATAACAACATCTAAAATGACTAACATCAAGGAAACAAAAGAGAAGAGAGAGATTTGTACGTACAAGCAGACAGGATGTAGACAAAGCAGGTCTCACCTCATAATGTGCCACTCTCTGTGACTCTGAGATGAGCTGAGCGCTGCACACTTTGCAGTAACTGTCTGTGAAAAGGCCTTGATCCACCTCTGTTGACTTCATCTGAAAAAAAAACACATTATTATATTTCAGCACTTTATTATACACTTCCATCACTAAACACTATAAATTGGAAAAATGACAAGTCAAAAGTACTGCACTGCTATTTTAGACATACTTTTGAGAAAAACAGTGTCATGAAAACATGTGTTACATTAATTATTCATGAAGACATGTTGTTTCTGTCACTTTAATTATTTCAGCATGTGTCACACATATCAAACCACCGAACCAGCATGAGGACATGACATGCCTCTATTGGAGCCGCATTTCACTCCCAGAACGGCTTATAAACAGACTGCAGGGGTTTTAGAGCACAAGATAAAAACATTCATATGACTTTCATGTGATAAAATATAAAAATAAATGCATTTAAATGGCAATTCACTGCAAAGCACAAAAAATAAAATATATTTACACAAAGTTAACTTTACATACCATGTGCTTTGTGGATGATAAGAGAACAAATCAAGGGCCTAAAATTCCCATGTTAGTAATTTGATGGTTGCAGCCAGATACAGGTGGAGGGAAAAAGTAATAAAGAGATGAAGGAACAGTAGGAGACATTTTGCAATAACTAAATGCTCTCAGATAGTGATGTTCGGTTCTTGAACGAATCGTTCTATTCTCAGGAAGTAACCGGTTGAGCCAGTTCACAAATCGAACTGAATCGAATTTTAGTTCCGGGTTGATGACGCAGGACGCACAGCCGAAGTAGCACGTCCAACTCAAAAAGACTTGAATGAGCCAGTTCAACCAACTGTCGAAGTTTTTCGAGAATTACCGAGGGCTCAACAAGAACCGAATGAGCCGTGGTGAAGTTTGCCGAGGATTACTGAAGATTCTGATGAGTGCGTTGACGATACTGACGAGGCGCATACTGGAAATATGCTTGTTTATTATGACTGTTATTAATTTACATTTTATTAAAACCTGCAAAAACCTTTCTGTCGAGTGATGTAAATACATTTTACAATAGTTTATTGTGCATGCATATTATATTTGAATTTGCTTAAGCGAAATCAAGGACTTTATAAGACTGGTTTATTCATTCTTTATTCTGTAGACATGTAGAACATATTCACGTTCGTGCATCAATGTCTGTAATGTGTGTTGTAGGTGCGAAACATTTAGGAATCTTATCCAAGTTGTAGGCTAGTCAATATAAGTCAGTCAGTCGTGATCCGCTAATGAAACTGTGACCACAAACACATTTAACTTAAGTGAATTATATGGCAATAATCAGCAATATGCTTTCACACAAATAACTTTATTTTTGAATGTTTCAATATGCGTTGATACAAATGAAATTTTTCATTGATACAACATGGCACTGAGTTGTTAGAAAAGAAATGCGTAGAGACGTTATTGCTTGATGACGTCAGGAACCGATGAATCGGCTTTTTGAATCGGTTCAATGAGCCGATCTGTCCGAAAAGAACCAGTTCGCGGAAATGAATCGGACTTTGGATCACTACTCTCGGACTATAAATTTTACTTTTGGCAAATCGTAGACTTAAAAAGCTTTACTTGGATTAGAATTTTTTTACATTTTATTTGTGTGTGTCCTGGGTAATGAAGAAACTGATCACTCTGTAGTTGCCCTTTGCACACTCTGCCTCATAGACCAATTAGTGTGTCAAGTCAAGTCAAGTCACCTTTATTTATATAGCGCTTTTAACAATACAGATTGTGACAAAGCAACTGAACAGCATTAATTAGGAAAATAGTGTCAATAACTGTAAATCTCCATCACGTGCGTGCTTTCACATGGAGCAGCATTTACTACAGAGAGCCGTTGTTCACTGATAAGCTACACTAAACCACGATCATATATGAACATAGTTTAGTGCAGCTTGTCAGTGAACAATGGCTCCGTGTAGTAAATGTTGCTCCATGTGAAAGCACGCACGTGATGGAGATTTACAGCTGATTACAGAATCCTTCAGGGAACGAGGGTTACACAAGTAACCTAGACGTTCCCTTTCAGTTAGTCACATTCTACGTTACGTCAGTCGTGACTGGCGAATTGGGATCCGTATGGAAAACGCCACTATTGCTGACCCCCTCCAGTGCCCTGCAGAAGCCGGCAAGTCCCCCCACACCAGCTGGGGTGGAAGATAGGACAGCGGCTAGGCAGAGGTGTCCGCCACTGCTGTTCCATACAGTGGTACATTGGATAACACTGGGAAAGCGTACCCAGTTGGGATGCTACGGAAGCCACATCCCACACATAGGAGGTATCATGTGGAATTACACATATGGACTGGCCCCAGGGCAGTACTACATATGGAAGTCCCTGCGGTAGACTCAACCCGCCTGGGGTGAGATAACTACGCAGCAGAGATGGCAGTGAACGACTGCCAGGGAAAGACACGGGCTTACCGTGAGGGGAGCCGTACCGTGGACGAATACACATGTGGGATCACCCGAAGGGGGAATCACTACACACGGGCACCTAGCCCAGCACAAGGGCTGACCTTTGCTTTAAATGCGAATGTCCATCAATGTGCATTTCAATAACGTATTTCAAATCTACAAAGCCTGGAAATCAATTAGTTTCTTTAGCTCAAATTGCAAAAGTGGAATGGAATATAATCACTAATTGATGGTGGGTGATTTTTGCTTTGGTGTTGCTGGTTCCTCTCTTGTAACCATGTTTTTTTGTGTGTGTGCCGCAGCTCTTGTTGAAAGCCAGATTAAGACAATGGGATTCACATTTTTAGCATGGCCTGATTTGCAAATGCTAATGACTGCAACTTCTCGAAGACAGAATAAATAAACCTACTGAATAGTTTCCAAATAGAGTTGGTTTGTTAAATTCATTCATGCATACATATTAGATATTACACCATTACCATATTCAAGCTACTCAAATTAAATTTTTTTTAATCTTTCATTCAGTGGCTCAAATCTATCTCAGGCTGTTGCTAATTCCAAATCCGCATCAGATTTATAGCTCATGTAAATCTTCACTAGTGATCAGTTTCTTTTTCTTCATTCTGATATGACACTCTGTTCTCATACTTTGAGGGACAATGTTGAAAGTACTTTGCTGTTGCAACTTGTGATGCATCTGCAAAACCATACACCAACATTAAGGATACTACACACATTAAGGATACTGCGCGTGGTTTTTCAGCTTCCTTTTGTTTGTGACCTCAGTTTACCCATCATCAGAGGAAAGGCAACAACAAAGGTCTGTAGACGTGCTGAATTCAAGATAAGAAATTTGCACAGTTGAAGCTGCTCTGGGCATCAGATAGGTGTTCCAGCAGCATAAGTTTGTAGAGATGAGGATATATATATATATATATATATATATAAGATAACCAGAGCTGCTGCAGAATAGGGGAGGAACAGACAGAGAAATGAAAAGAGAAAAAATAGAAAGATGGTGTGGTGAGAGGAGCTCACTCTCCCTCTCTGAGGAATACAATTCAGCAGAACAAAATAGGCAAAATGCCATCACTGGAGCCCAAGCTCTATCGCTCTGATGAACACATACTGTATACATACATACCGCACACATCTAATAAAGACTGCATTATTAATCAGTCTGAGGCCTGCTTAGAGAGAGGAATGGGGCTGACAGAGTTGAAGAGTTTTCCCCCTCACTTATTTGCCATGTGAATGTGATTAAAATACAACATGATACAATTTTAGCCTATTTCCTTTCTAAATAAGATGTCTCTGCTTTAGTGTGCACAGTTTATCAGTGCATGTTATTCAAAAGCTTTAATCTTTAATCAAAATTTTTTTTTGCCTCAGCTGCTGTCAAACAACATGGATTACAGAACAAAATGCAAAAAGCACCATACAAATAAAAATAACTTGACTCGAACTTCCCTGCTGATATAAACAAGAAAGTTTATTTTCAGACTGCCAAGGACCTTCAAACTTTTATTGAAATTTAAAAAAAAAAAAAACAGCAGGTAACACTTTATTTTAAGGATCAATTCTCACTAGCTGCTTAGCATGCATAGCATATTAGCTGTTTATTAGTACTTATACAGCACATATTAATGCCTTATTCTGCATAACCATACTTTAGATCCCTTAATCCTACCCCATACCTAAACTTAAATGTTACCGAACAGCATTTATTTGAAACAGTTTTTGTAAAAAAAAAAAAAACTGTTTTCAAGTTCAACATTGTGAAAAAGGCCCAGCAGAGGTTGTACTTCCTTCGCCAGCTGAGGAAGTTCAACCTGCCTCAAGAGCTGCTGAAACAGTTCTACTCCGCCATTATTGAATCTGTCCTCTGCACTTCAATAACTGTCTGGTTCAGCTCAGCTACCAAATCTGACCTCAGAAGACTTCAGAGGGTAGTCCGGACTGCTGAGCGAATCATTGGTACAACCCTCCCTTCTCTCCAAGAACTGTACTCGTCCAGAGTGAGCAAAAGGGCTGGCAGAATCACCCTGGACCCCTCACATCCAGCACACTCCCTCTTTGAACTGTTGCCATCTGGTCGACGCTACAGAGCTCTGAGCACCAGAACGACCAGACACAGGAACAGTTTCTTCCCTCAGGCAATCCATCTCATGAACACTTGACAATAACCGTGGAACACACACTATTTATTCACTCATACACTTATTTATCTAACACACACACTCAGTCTACATTTAAATTTGCACATAATATACCTGTACATACAACTGTCTATTGTTATATACCTGTACATACAATTGTCGATTTGTATATTTTTATTCCTTAGTTACTTTAAAATATTTTCAACCAAATCAATTAGAATAATTGCTAATTACTGTACATCTTCCTCGTCACTTCTAACCTCAGACTGACTCTGGACACAACACACACTCTCTGCAGGTCACCTTTTGGCGTAACCTACACTTACACTCTCCCTCTAACCTATCCTCTCTGGTATCATCCTCACTTCCTCCACCCTCTCAGTTTTCAGCACTGGACACTAACACTGCTACTGACACTCTTTGCTCCACTATAGGGATGTAATGATTACCGGTTTGATGATAAATTGTGATAAAATTCCCCACGGTTAGTATTACCGTTTCATCTTTTAATTATCATTAAAACCGTATTAGATTACCGCGATTTGAACAACTCGCGATAAATAAATACTGTCCAGCATAAAGCACAGTTTTAAGTAACAGTCTCGCATGCGCACAGCATCAGAGTAGTTTTGTTTTGAGTGAAAACAGGGCGGAAAAGCTGGGAGGTTTTAAAAGATTGCTAAGGGAATTATACAAATGAATATATGAATTAATTAATTATATGAATGTACCTCTGAAGGTTCTGACTCTCTTCAGAAACGATTCGTTGGCATTTTGTTTTCATCTTTGCTGCATGTAATACCTAAAGGAAGTGTTCTTAAACGCAATACTGCTTTGTCCACGGAGTTTACGAGAAACAGCTCTAATTCAGCTTTTCCATAAGCGCCACCTGCTGTCAGCGAGTGGATTTACAGAGACTTATATTTACATTCAGCCTGTGTGCAGTTTCTGTCTGGCCAAAAATGGACTGAATCTGCATGCCCTGCTGTAAATTTTGACCAGTTGATGAAAAACAAGCTTATGTGGATTCTACACATTTAAACAATTCAGATAAGCTATCTAAAATTATTTATGGAGCAGATAAAATGCATATAATCATTTATTAATCAATTATTATTTTGACATATCTTTTCTCTATTTAAAGGCTGAAATGTGAGGTTTACCTTTTTATTAAACTTTTTCAAAGCTTGATTTGAACATGAGATACATGAGATATTTCAACGTGCTATTAAACTGCTGTCAGTTAAGTTGTCATTTAAAATCCGAACATCATTGGTAATGTTATTTTTTTAGTGATTATGCAAACAAAAAGTCATTTTATTTGTTGTTTGTTGGTTTTTAAATATAAAACTTGAAGTGATTTATGTGTTGGTACTTTTTTAACATCTCCAGCGCATTTGAACAATACCGTGATAATACTGATAACCGTGATAATTTTGGTCAATATAATCGTGATAAGAAATTTTCATACCGTTACATCCCTACTCCACTTTAACATCTTGCTTAGACAACTTTTCATCCAGCCCCCATTCATCCAGACCAGCATGCACCACACCCTCTGCCCCCTGGCTGTCCAATGTTCACCGTGAACATCTCTCTAGGCTCAGGGCTGCAGAGAGGAAGTGGCCCAAATCAAAAAATTCTAATTACCATAGTGTGCATCAGTCACTCCTCTCTTCCTTCTCTGCAAATGTCTCCACTGCTAAAACACCATACTACCGCAACAAAATTAACAATTGTTCTGACTCTCGCACACTTTTCAAAACCTTCTCCTCTTTTCTTTTCAAAAACTTCATAACTAATACACACTCTCTCTCCTCCTTCTCTCCACTCTCGGAGGCAGACGTTTTTATTTCCAAACTTATCCTTTCCGATCATCCTACTACCTGTCCGCTTGAACCTATCCCCACTCACCTACTTTAGGCCATTTCTTTTTCAGTTATACCTGCCCTTACTCACATTGTCAACACCTCTCGTCACACAAGTACATTTCCCACAGCATTTAAGCAGGCTCGGGTAAACCCACTGCTTAAGAAACCCTCTCTAAATCCAGCACTTTTAGAAAACTACAGACCGGTATCCCTACTTCCATTCATTGCAAAGACACTTGAGTGAGTTTTGGTCAACCAACTCTCTATGTTTCTTGCACACAACAACCTCCTGGATAACAACCAATCTGGCTTCAAAAGCAGCCACTCAACTGAGACTGCCCTGCTCTCGGTTACTGAAGCCCTGAGACTGGCAAGAGCAGCTTCCAAATCCTCAATACTCATCTTGCTGGATCTGTCTGCTTCTTTTGACACAGTTAACCACCAGATCCTTCTGTCCACCCTCATTAAGATGGGCATCTCAGGAACCGCACTCCAGTGGTTCAAGTCTTACCTAGGGCTGGACGATATGGCCAAAATTTATATCACAATATATTTCTTAATTTCGGTCGATATGATATAATTCCGATATAGATAAGAACACTATTAAAAAAAGGCTCATAAAAACTGCCAAGAACACCCACAACAGCTGTCTGTACCTACAAACTTATGAAAAATGTATTTGCCAAATCTATGAAACCTCTTCCAATAAAACGATTAAATTTTTTAGGAAAAAAACAGCACAAATAAATTAATGTTCACTTTTTATTTGTATTTAGCCTTCATACAAACAAGTGTGAAATCACTGTCAAATAAACATCTCAGACTCACCTTATTAATTATTAATATCTTAAACTTCAAACTATAGGCTAACATACCAGTCAAAAGTTTTTGAACAGTAAGATGTTTAATGTTTTTTAAAGAATTCTCTTATGCTCACCAAGCCTGCATTTATTTGATCTAAAATACAGCAAAAACAGTAACATTTTGAAATATTTTTACTATTTGAAATAACTTTTTTCTATTTGGAAATATTTTCAAATGTAATTTATTCTTGTGATTTCAAAGCTCAATTTTTAGCATCATTACACCAGTCACATGATCCTTCAGAAATCATTCTAATATTCTGATTTGCTGCTCAAAAAACATTTATTATTATGTTGAAAACAGCGTAGAATTTTTTTCAGGTTTCTTTGATGAATAGAAAGTTCAGAAGAACAGCATTTATCTGAAATAGAAATCTTTTATAACATTATAAATGTCTTTATTATCACTTTGATCAATTTAAAGCATCCTTGCTCAATAAAAGTATTACTTACTAAGTATTACCCCCCCAAAAAAAAAATTATACTCACTCCAAGCTTTTGAATGGTATAGTGTATAATGATACAAAAGCTTTTTGTTTCAGATAAATGCTGATCTTTGTATCTTTCTATTCATCAAAGAATCCTGAAAAGAATGTACTCAACTGTTTTAAATATTGATAATAAGCAAATCAGCATATTAGAATGATTTCTGAAGGATCATGTGACACTGAAGACTGGAGTAATCATGCTGAAAATTCAGCTTTGATCACAGGAATAAATTACATTTTAAAATATATTAAAATAGAAAGCAGTTATTTTAAATAGTAAAAATATTTCAAAATGTTACTGTTTTTGCTGTACTTTGGATCAAATAAATGCAGGCTTGGTGAGCAAAAGAAACTTCTTTAAAAAACCAAAAACAATCTTACTGTTAAAAAACCTTTGATTGGTAGTGTAGGCTGATTATTCTTATAGATTGAAACAAATGTGCTTCAGCCAGGATAAAGAGTATGAAAAGTGCTCTGAGCAACAACAAACATGTTGCTGGAGACGGGCTTATTATTGAAAATTAAAATTGATTGTCTGCCAGCAGGAGGCGCTTTGAGAGTGGTAGAACTAGCGGTTTGCCCGGTAACGACTGTAATCAAAGCAGCTTTGCTCATGAACGCTACTTTATCAGATAATATAAAAATGCCATCGAAACTTTTTTGAAGACAGTCGGTTCCCTTCAGAGATACATTCATATAAAAAACCTGCGACGTGTTTTGATTTTGAAACGTGCAGTGCTCATGTTTATTCCACGAATGTTGAATGTTGAAGTTGAATGCCACAAATAAATCAATGTATGGGAAACACTGGTAATGTATATCGAAATATCGGAAATGTGTTTAAAAATCATATCACCGTGATTGAAAAAAATTATATCGCGATACATATTGATATCGAGTTATTGTCCAGCCCTAGTCTTACCTCTCAGGTAGGTCCTTCAGGGTGTCTTGGAGGGGTGACGTTTCCAAGTCACAACTTCTTGCTACTGGGGTTCCTCAGGGCTCAGTGCTTGGACCACTTCTCTTCTTTACCTACATGTCATCATTAGGATCTGTCATTCAGAAGCATGGCTTTTCCCATCACTGCTATGCTGATGACACTCAACGCTAGGGATACCGAAACCCGATATTTAATCGGTCCGGGGGCTAAATTATGAAAGACCGGAGTATCGATAAGCTCTGACGTTAACGGTTCTGCTATCGGTACTGGAGAAATTAAGAAAACACACATACATTTATTATTGCTATATACATTATCTTGCCAATTCTATCTCACCAGAGTCGCCAGCTGTTTTTCAAACATTTGTCTATGATGCATTTTTGCTATTCGCAATTCAGAAGCGAGATCGCGCCCACACGGAGGAGCTTCAGCACGCGCAACATGAAAGCCCTGTTTAATTATGCTAGAAGACAGAACTAAACATTCAAACATCTGCTTACACTTTAGGCCTGTGGCGGTTTTATTAAGCTAAGGATTATACAAAAGAAGACATGAGGTAAAGCTTTTGAAAACTAGCTGCATTTCGTCTTGCACAACTTCTTTCCCTTCACAGCGGTGCGCATTTGTTCCTCCCTAAAACCCAAACTCAGTCGGTGATTGTTGTAAAATGCCATCTTTACTGTTGCTAAATTGCGGGACATGTTTGATAATAAAACATTGAAAGCACAATCCGTACAAGAGACGCTGTTCCTCAGGCTGAAATGTGTGCGCGCGACACGCTCCAAAACAGACAAACACTTTGAGCTTCGGGCGCATGTCCAAACGATCAAATACACACAAAAATGTCAAAATGGCCGGCTTGGAGAGTATTTAATTAAACACAGTTTATGTCTTAAGTGAAGGAGAACAGTTGGGAGAAAATCCGATGTGTGTCAATATATTGTCTTAAAGTGACAGACTGGCGCTTGGGCCATCAAAATGCAAAGAGAAAATCACTCACAGCTCTTAATCTGAATAACGTTATAGCTTTAATAAGCATTAATCTATCAATACATACACTGAAAACTATGCAGTGTTCATTTACATTTGATTACTTTTACTTCAAATTCCAACCAGATGATCCGACGGTAGCTGTTCACATTGCAGCCTGTCTGACAGATAATTCTTCAACAAGCCGAAGAAAGCCCACGTCACACCTCTCTTCATCAGTCTGCACTGGCTGCCAATTTAATCAAATTCAAGGTACTGATGACTGCCTACAAGACAACCACTGGTGCTGCACCAATATACCTAAACTCGCTAGTTCAGACTTATGCACCCTCCAGAAGCTTGCGTTCAGCAAGTGAATGACACCTTGTGGTGCCATCCCAAATAGGCACAAAATTACTCTCACGACTGTTTTGTTGGACTGTTCCCAGCTGGTGGAACGACCTGCCTATTTCAATTCGAGCAGCTGAGTCTTTAGCCATTTTCAAAAAAACGTGTAAAGACACATCTGTTTCACCAGAACCTGACCAATTAATACTAGCACATACCTATTCTATTCTATTCACTCTATTTTATTTAAAATAAAAATGACACCTTGCTATGGTATACTTGTTCTCTCTCCCTCTATACACATATACATACAAACCCGATTCCAAAAAAGTTGGGACACTGTACAAATTGTGAATAAAAACAGAATGCAATGATGTGGAAGTTTCAAATTTCAATATTTTATTCAGAATACAATACATTATTATAACAACAGTATTATTATATATAATTTACTTTTGAACAGTAGTGTATTTTTATTAAATTTTCCACTGAACTGTATTTGTTAATGCTGTTCCATGTAGTCTTTAACCAAATCATCATCCAAAGACTATGCAAAGCCGAGTGAGCATCTTATGTCCATCACTCAAAGACGACTGCATTAAACCTAAGAGGACAAAATATAATTTAGAGAAATACTGTGCATGTGTGTCCAGAGTGAGAAGCATACATGTGGGCTGCAGCAGGAAGTGCAGTGAGGGCAGTGTAGTGGGCGGCCCTGACAATGTTCTGGCTGTCAAAGGTGTGCTGTAATTAGTGCAGGGAGATACTGAGCTGGATGCCAGCTGCTTAAAGTTCTTCTACTGTCACTTCAGCTGAAGAAAGTCCCGACACTGCAGAAACACTTTCAGATCTCACTCACTCTTTAAAAAAATCAGGAAATCACTGTCACGCCACTCACAAACTCTATTCCAGCTTGGTGCTTTGGCTTCTTTGACCTCAGTCAAGCCCAAAAAAGTGATATTCAGAACAACAGCACACTTACTCATGTGATATTGCTTAAAGTCCGCATGGAATCCAGATTTACAATATTTATTTTAGCGCACATTGCTAGTCTTAAAGTGAACAATTAATCCATGCAAGTTAATCCACTGTCTTGGTGATCTTTAATCAAAATCTGATCATTTGCTTCCGCTCTGGAATGGTCGTCAGAGTGACGGCTTGGGCAGAATATGCTTAACCACGCCCCTCCAACCGCTATTTTGGCCCTGTCCCAAATGGAACCCTTCATGTGCACTTTCGGTCTTGCGGACTTACAATGGCCGCCACGTGCGCGTGTCCGTTAAGTCCACGAGACCGTAGGGTGTCCCATTCGTCATTTTAGCGTTCAAAAGGGGTGCTTGCGAGTGCCCCCTTTGCGGCCGCTATGTGCCCTCGATACGCACTTCTGCCGAGTCCGCACTGGGGCGAGCTCCGCAGCAGACTTCTACCCTACGTCCCGAAAGTGCAGACTCAGAGGAAGACCGCGAGGGTTTAGGGTGCCATTTGGGACAGGGCCTTTGCTGCGAGTGAGGGATGAGAGGAGGAGCGCAAAAATAAAACCGCTTCAGTCAAAAATATTCAATTTCAGTTGACTAAGTATATTGCATGTGGCTATTTTTCCAGTATCCTAAAAAGGCTCAAAAGGATGCAACCAAACAAAGCAGCATATTAACCAAGTCTATCCATTTCCAATCCCTGCTGGTGCTTTAAACAGGCGTGCACACACATGCACACACGTGCACACACACACACACACACACACACACAAACATCAGTGCTGGTTGCTGAGTAATGTTGTCATGTCCTACTTGAGCTCATTAGCATTCTTAGGCAACACATCCCAATGCACAGAGAATCACAGGGAGAGCATCTGTGTGTCCTCTATACTAATAAGAAGAATTACCATAGGCAGCAGGTAGCTGCCATTGAGGAACAACTCTCATGGTTTTGCATTATTACCTTAATGCAAAAAAAATGATATAGTGAGCAAAGATATAGTTATCAATGAGTGTGTTGTAATCATTGTGAGTATGAAAACTTTTCATATCAGTCTTAATATGCAAGAGTGGATTTAACAAACTGATGCATGATGGGTCTTGAGCAGGATGGTATTCATTAAGTTACAGCAACTCCAAACTGCTGTTTTGCTTGTTAAAACTGACTGTGCCGATTATCAATTGGTTTTATCACTTTAATAATTTAAATGATTCAATGACTACTAATAATATTGACTAATTACACACTACTATTCAAAAGTTTGGGCTTGGCAAGTTTTTAAAAAATATTTTTTATATATCTTATGCTTACCAATGTTGCATTTATTTGATAAAAATTCAGTAAAAACAGTAATACTGTAAAATAACAATAAAATTACTGTTTTCTAAATATGTATTTTAAAATGCAATTTATTCCTGTGATGGCAAAGCTGAATTTTCAGCAGCCATTTCTCCAGTCTTAAGATCCTTCAGAAATCATTCTAATATGCTGATGTGTTGCTCAAGAAACATTTCTTATTATTATCAATGTTGAAAACAGTTGTGCTGCTTAATATTTTTGTGGAAACCATGACATTATTAATGTTTAAACATTATAAATGTCTTCAGTGGCACTTCTGATCAATGTAATGCATCTTTGCAGAATATAAGTATTAATTAAATTAAATAATTTAATTAAATATTAATTATTATTAAAATGATTATTAAATATTAATAAAAAAAAATTACTGACCTCATATATATGATAATTTATGATTCTCATAAAAATATGAAGTGTATGAATTTTTAAAACTGAATCAAATTTTCACCAAAATTATTACTTGCTTAAACAAACTTTTTATCTAAACTCAAAAACTTTAGTTAAAAGTTCAACTCCAAACAGAACAAGAATATTCATCTTCATAAGGATACATTACACACACTCAACTGCATATTGGGACAAAATTAAGACAAAAGCTCACAGCAATGTGGAAAGACAAAAAATATTCATGAAAGCACTAGGGATGTAACGATTCACTCAACTCACGATTCGATTCAATTCACGATTTCGATTCGATTCACGATTATTATTATAATTTTTTTAACAAAATGAGATTTAAGACAAATTATAAATTAATTGTGTCCTTTTATTATTGCTTCTATTGTCCTCATTTGTAAATCGCTTTGGACAAAAGCGTCTGCTAAATGACCAAATTTAAATATAATGTAAATGTAAATAACAAAACTACACTGAAATTTTTGAAATGAATCGCGATTTGTTTACCATCTCAACCGATTTGAATCGTCACATATTTGAATCGATTTTCAACCGGCTCGCAGTTATATAATTGTTACATCCCTAGAAAGCACAGAGGTAAAATGAGATGTACACATCTCAGGAGTGTTACTGAATTGCACACATTATAAGATCACTTTAAATCTGAATTTAAATGTTGGACTTAAAAAGAGTACCATATCAAAACCATAATTTTATAAGTTCAGTATCAAAACATCCCTTTAGTAGGTCTATAAGCAGCCAAAAGTAAACAAAACTTCAGGGCAAGAAACAAGATTTGTTCCCCTCTGCCTAATCAAAATAACACATCCTGAGTAGCTCCTCATACTGCGTAAACAGGACTGACAGAAGAAGATATGTCTCAAGAAAATAAGATAAATAATGTAAAAGAAAGAAAAGAGAGCCTTGCACTGCTCAGCATGTTCTGCCTGTTCTCATCTGCTAATCTTTCTAATGTTGTGTTGTATTCACATAATTGTTTAGTGTTCCTGACAGGGCTTTGAATCTACCCTTGGAGTGCTTATGGACCAACTCCACAAACGGCATCATAAGCAGTGTGCGAATTACACCGTGATGGGGGTCAGAGCACATGGGGCGTGGGGTGGGGTGTCTGGTGTAAATTAACATGAATTTATTGTGTAATTTATTTATGCTTTAAAGGGCTGTCAAGAAATTTTTTATCCAATTAATTACATAATAAGGCAATTCATTAATTTAATTAATCTTATTAATAAAATTGATTGGCACTTCATATGCTGATTAATTAAAGATAATTTAAAGTCATTATTGTGTTAAATTACAAAAGCACTAAATAGACATTACAAAAAAAAGCAGCTTTAGAAAGAAATATTTTTAATTCAACCGATAAAAAAAAACAATGAAATTTTGAAATACGAAATGATTTTAAGAAAGAAAGAAACTATACTCTAAATATGAAACATTCCGAAAACGAAGCAAGTGACTGTCTTTATGTATGGCTCACTGAATCATTGGCTCAATCGATTCATTCAAAAACGTGGATTCATTCAGTAATGAATCACTGCTGTGTGTTGATCAGAAATGCACAACAGTTCTGCTGTGGCTTTATAGATAATATTTTTGCTGGCAAAACTGCACAAAAACAGACAATACTGATAATATTGTGTCAAAAATGTAACACAAAATAAACTTATTGTTTTTATTGAACTGTTGTATAAAATAAGTGTAACATTTGCAATCGTGCAGATATTAGCAGATTATTTATTTATTTACCCTCATATCTTGAATTGAGAAGGGGGGTCAGATCCCCCCGAACCCCCCGTAATTCACACCCTGGTCATAAGCCAAAGGCTGGGTGGGTCAAGTCCACTCCCCCCAGTGGTTTACAAAATAAAGTGACAGAGGAGATTCTTTTACACAGCAGATGTTTCAATGCAAAAGAACAAAGTATCTCTCTTTGCCAGACTCATGATTTTGGATGCATCATGGACATGGGCTGTTATGTGGATATAGTACAAAATGCTTTTTCCACCATCCTACAGAAGACAGTGGTGTTATGTGTCCAGGGGATGGGGAAAACATCTGATGTCATCTGCAGAGGAGCAAGGAGATGTGATAGAATTTACTGTAGTGTGATGAAGGAAAGCGACCTGCTCCTGACAGCAGATAATAAATTTGTCACGGTGAGTGATTATCATGGAGTAAATTAAGATGGCTTTATGTAATAATTTGGTCATGCTACAATAACCCAGCATCTAACTAATTTAAATGTGGTGTTGGTGAGCTAGGCCTATTTGAAATCAACTTACAATAGAACCGATTACATATGACATTTTAAGCACTTATTTCCCTTCTCACCTTTGCAAACTTGCTACTTCTTCAATGTTATTTCATTTTATTTCTCAAAGCAAAAACATTGCTCATTGCTTCTTCCCTGTGGCTAGCTGAAGGTCAAACATCATTATCCTGTTCTATCACTTTAATTGGAAGACATGCAACATTCAGATGGGCATCATATGAGCAAAAAAATAAATAAAAAATGCATGAGAATTTGGGGGTCCGTGGCAGTGCTGCAGGGTGTCTGCCAATGATCTCAAATAAATTTTGTGAAAAAAAGGAAATAAATTAGAGATGCACCGATATGAAAATTTTGGCCGATACCGATAACCGATTATTCTTTATTTTTGAAAGCCGATAACCGATATGTTGGCCGATAAATCTATATCCAAATTGTTATATACTTTTTGAGAGCCTGATTACAGTACACAAAAATAATTATCAGCTTATTGTATCAACCGGAATTCGAATATCATTGCTTCCCTATACTATAGGCAGTGGTTCTCAACCAGTGGGATGGGGCCCACTAGGGGGCATCGAGAGGACTTTAAATCATTTCAATTTTAATTCATTTTAAAAGTGTGATTTGAAGACCTGGAAATGTAAATTCATGAAAATCTTTAAACGCCATGTGCATTTTTGTAATGAATATATATTTTTTAGATATGCCAAGCTTAAAATTTTTTACAGCTAGAAATTGCAATTAAAACATATTCATATTAAATTAGGCTTTGGATAGTTGTAAGTTGAGAACCACTGAACTAAGGGTTCCTCAGCCTGAAAAACTTTGAAAACCCCTGCTGTAATGTAAAAAACTTGGTCTTAGTCTGAAGACAGTGGTTTACGAGAGTTATTTTCACAGTCCTGACCAGCATGGAGTCCAGAGACAGGTTATATATATATATATATATATATATATATATATATATATATATATATACTGTATATATATATATATATATATATATTGTAT
>NW_015505271.1:168892-183381 GCF_001515645.1 Sinocyclocheilus grahami | reverse complement strand
CATGGAGTACAGAGAGAGGTTATATATATATATATATATATATATATATATATATATATATATATATATATAGCTTATGAGGTATTTATGAGAACAGCAATCATCAGTTGATCTACTTGAATCCTGAACACAAACATTTTGTTTGTCACACAGTCATGCTTCACCTCAGGCAGCCGGATATGTATGAATATGAAGCATCTTCCAGAAGCATAAAAAAAAATTGGTGTAGAAACAATTATCACATGGAAATTGAGAACATTTCAACAATTACAAAGAAATGGCAAGTAACACACTGAATTAAACGTCAATTTTTTTAAAGGTGACATATTATACCCCTTTTTACAATATGTAATACAAGTCTCTGGTGTCCCCAGATTGTGTCTGTGAAGTTTCAGCTCAAAATACTCCACAGATAATTTATTATATAATTTTCAAAATGCCTATTTTGAGTGGAAACAAGCTGTTTTTCGGGCCTGTGTCTTTAAATGCAAATGAGCTGCTGCTCCCCGCCTCCTTTTCCAGAATAGCCTTTACAGCTCCTATCTGCTAAAAACATCTGTTTTGGTTCTGATTATCATGTTTATCGCGCTGAAATCATGCGTTTTAAACCATACGAGTTTAAACTTCAGATATAAGGTTTTCTGAGTGCACACATCTGAAGCACATGGACAGAAAGCTGCTGTCACAGCATGTGAGTACTAAACTAAGTTCTCATTCACACACAAGTTTAAGTTAAAAACACACATGAGTTACAAAAACAGTTGGTTATGTCTGTGAAGGTAAACAGCTGGGAAATAAATCGCTTGTTTATTTTAGATCTGTGTGGCGGCAGCAATATACAGTAAATAAATCAATAAATCCACTGATCTCGTCTCCTCTGAGGCTGGGATTCTAAATAGTGTTCTGTGCTCGTCTGTGCAGCCAAAGACAGAACAGTTAGCATGTTTTGCTCAAACTTTCGCCATGGCATTAGAACTGGTACACCGTTGTCGCTTGCGAAATCAAAATGACGGCACCTTGAGTGGAAGCTTACGGATTAAGGGGCGGTAATATTATAATGAGATCCCTTTGCCATGTCTCCAAGGGAGCGAAATCAGACGCGCTGGTTTTCTCAGACGCTTGCAGAAAAAGGCTTACCAAAACAAAGTTACTGGGTTCATCTTTTTCACGTTTCCTTGGTTGGTAGATGCACCAGGGACCTGATTATAACTCTTAAAACCTGGAAAAGTATACATCAGTATAAACCTGAATCTTTATCCAGTTTCCACAACATAATATGGAAACACAATTCCAATGCTGTAATGTAACTGAGGTGGAAGAGTACTCGGCTCTTTCATACCTGAATTATGAATCAGCCTAGGCCAAAGCAAGAGGACATAGCAAGGTAAAAATTTAACTTTTTGATTTAATTGTACACAAATCATGTTTTGCAATACTTACTTATTCACTGGAAAAGAGTTCAGAACATGTACTACAAGGTTCTCAAACCGACAATGCATTCACTGGGTGTAAACACAAAAATCGACCTTGAACGTCGCCATCGGTTATGAAATGTGCCATTTAATTTGGAGCTACCTTTGCACCTTTAATATCTGCAGGGTGCTTTCTGTTTACAATATACACCCTCAGTGTGAAACCACACGACAAACATGTCTTACACTAGAATAGGGCTTTTTATGTGGACCACTTATTATAAATTTGATTAAATTAGAAAACTCATTTTCTTCATCACACTAGGACCCCACGGACTCCAACAACATCTGATAAAATGAAGGAAGGGTTCAAATAAAGGACACAGAGAATCAACCTTCCTCACTCCTTCAAAGCTAATAACCCTTATACTGCTGATAAATAATATAATAAGATTTGATGTAAGACAACAACTGAATTTTTCAACCTTACTTTATCAAATAAATGACTGGATAACACCATATTTTCAATAAATAAAAACATGTCTGCCATTTTAGGAGGTTTTCAGTCAGCATATGTATTCATGGTGCATTGACGATTGCTAGTATTGCTGTAAGTCTTGCTGTAGAAATATTGCTGGCCTGGGAGTCGAAACCTCAGCTTTACTACTTAATTCCTGTGAGCAGAAATGGAGATAGTGAAAGATAATATCATATCATATCCCTGGGCTTTGGCAAGGCATGTTCCTCTCCATAAGTGTGGGCTTTGTCCCTCCCAATGGAAACACAGTTTTGGAAAGGCAATGGGCTGTCACTTCTGCCTCAGAAGTCCTGAGAGACGAATTATGATGCTGTGGTTATGGAGATGGCACTTTTGTCTTTTCTTTTTATGTTAGAATAAGAGAATAAAAAAGTATGTCTAAAAGAGTTCAGCTGCTCTTTATTATAAAAGATATGTGCTATATACAGCATGATCTGAACATCAGCTCTTTTGAAATCTCAATTATTGCGATTTTATCACAAATTCTGATGTGAATAGGACAGTCCACAAAGATGAACCTCAACAGAAAGTGCAACTGTAATATGGCAGGCCTTTCACAGGAGTCAGTGGAGTCAGGATCCAACCAGAGGTAATTCTGAGGTGAGTCTACACTAACAGAGCCACCTTGTGGTGCACGGATGATTTCCTCTGACAATTTAAACATACCAACCAATTTCACTGCCCCTAATACTGAGAAAATGGCTTAATTTTTAAAAACATGGCATGAGGCAGGGAGGCTCGCGTGTGAATGTTGACAGGAAATAATGTTCAAATGAGCAAACTTTGAAGTTGTTCTACTCCCTTATCACTGAAAACCACACTACAGCGGGACAGTTCAGACCATGATGCATCTATAATGAATGAACAGTGATGCTGTTATATCTAGCATTCCTTTCTCTCGTTGTACGGTTTTCCACTGGCTAGCTAGCAGGCAGAGAATCTTAATTCATAAACACGCCATAATAATAGAAATTAAAGATGAGCCTCTTTTCTCTGCACAAGAAAAACAGTGTCAAGGAAACATTAATAATTAACATCTTACTCTCACTCTGCTCTCTCCTAACAACTGTTTATTAGCCCAGCTTGTTAGACGGTACACTAATGAATGGCTAAAAATAAAAACTTATCATGTATTTTTCATCTATACTCCTAAATGATAATTCTAGAATTTAATATAGACAAATAGACAAGTTTAAACTAAAAGAATGATATTTGGCTCTTCACCAACTACAGCAAATGTCATCTGAAGTCTTGGGTGGACAAAGTACATATCCAGGGTTAAAGAGGTAAGCCACTTATTACAAAAAAAGACATCTGCTTTTGTGTCATGTATTTGCATTCCAAGGAATATGAAAGAGAATATTAAAACTACCATTGTTCCGCACAAAGATGATCTAAGCAGCACCTGGAGGAGAAACTTTAAAGGGGCAGACTCATTTCAAAGGCTTAACGTTTAAGCATTTAAAACGAGTCTGTCCCTATAAGTTTCAGGTGCTGCTTAAACAAATGGTTAAATACTTATGTTATAATAAAAAAAAGGAAAATGATTGCATATGTATTATTATGTTAATAACAATGATTAGAAAAATAAAATGAGTACAAACGGTTGCTCTTCAGTTCCTCAAAGCAAGTCAAGTCACATTTATTTATATAATGCTTTATACAATGCAAACAGTTTCAAAGCAGCTTCATAGTAATGAACAGGAAAATAACAGGGTTAATATTGCAAAATGCATTATGAAAAAACATGCATTAAAATAACTTTGATTACTTATGTGGGCATAGTGATTTTATGGAGAGTGTCCACTAAACTTACAAAGACTGTAAAAATGTATTTATGAAACATTCCGCTTCTTTTCTTTGTTTATTCAATGCACTGTACAGAACAACATGTACCCTAAATGTAGAGAAAACCTACTTAAGCAAGATCATTCAGTCAACAAGAATTCTGAAAATAAATAATACTCGTGATACTAATCTAACTTACTTTGCTAAATTTTGTTTCCTGGTACATAGGACTGCAAATTTCATATTATAAGTCTAAATCAAACGGTCGTTCCTGTGGCTAGATATGACAGGTAATAATTCATCAATTGCCCAGGGCACTACACTAAATCCTAATATGTTCAAGGGTTAGCACTACTGTCTCAGGAAATTACACAGATCACAACAGGTGAAAACGACGACCAAAGCGCATTTGACTGAAAATTGACACAAATAAATACAGGTTCTCACATATGTTACAGGTAAATACAGGTTCTCAGGACTGTACAGTGATACATAATTGATCGTTTGCAGTAAATGAAACAGCTGTGAGATTGACGAAACCCGAGAGCAATCTGTCAACAGTGCCTCGTGCCACCGAAATGTACCTTTTTCGGGGTCATCATTGCTTCTTGGATCAACAAAGATCACACGAAAATGTTACTGTTGAGGTCTCTCAAATTAAACACCAAGTGTGATACTATGAAATGGAATTAGAGTTCCTGTGTCCCTTATCATGTAAACATCACAGCACGCGTTCAACATTCATCGCTCGCGCTAAAACGGGCTTTTCGCACGTCACAGCAGCATCAAATCTGAGAAAGTACAACACCACCATATAATCCGGTTTTCTAATGTTGCTCGTGCGTTTGCCAAGTATCTCCAACAGTGTCGACTGAAGGGTTAGTTTGGAGCCGCGCTCATCACCGCTAAACAAACTAGCAGAGACTTTGACTTCGTTTTTATCATCAACATACCTGTAACTCTAAGCTGTAGTCCTCGTATAAGTGCGTTGGGTAGACGGTCAGATGGTGTTGCACTTGGAGAGAGAAGGTGTAATCCATTGACTGTGTGATGTGGGCGCGTGTGGAGAATAGAGGATGCTCGTGTACAGCTGCCTGCGGTCCTTCAGTTCAATTGCAGAGCGTTCTCCGCCCCGCCGTCCTCCATTGGCTGGATGGCTGGAGTAGTTTTTTCCTGCAGTAGTGGCTATACAAGTTGGGATAGATAATAAGACAATAGTGCACAAATGAGAAAGCGCAAAGATAATATGAAACTGAAAGATGAACGTGAATTAAGTCAACATTCAACAAGGCAACAGATGTTTGTTTTTTGTTTGTTTGTTTTAGTTACAATTATGCTTTATTAAGTAAATACGAGTCACTTAAAGAAAAACGGTACAATTACGTCTTTTAAATCGTCGTGCACCTGTTTTATGCCACATTGTATGTTATTTGTAGTTCATAGTTAAAGGAATAGTTAACCCATAAAATGTATCATGCTCAAGACATCCAAGATGCAGGTTAGTTTGTTTCTTTATTGGAACAAATTTGAGGAAATGTAACACATCTCTTGCTCACCAATGGATCCTCTGCAGTGAATGGGTGCCGTCAGAATGAGAGCTCATACAGCTGATGAAAGCTGTGTTGTGAAGTGAAAAGTTTGTTTAAAAATATATATATATATATAAATCCATCAAAGACATTTTTTTCGTTTCAAACTGTTAAACCAGTTTAAATAGGAGTCTTCAATCCATAATTTTGCTTTCTTTAGTGAAAATGGCATTAGCATTATTTTAGTCTCACGTGTTGATGGTGTTTTTATTTTTGCATGGGTACCTCCGTCTGCTACACATTTAATAAGTCATTATTCATTGAAAGTCCAGTTATCAGCTGCATGTAGTCATTATCAGTATAGGGTAAGTTAGCTATACACAAATGGGTTTTAGTAACATTTTTGCAAATAAATGTTAGTGGGCTTGTTCTAATACCCACAATTGCATTAGTGGCCATTTGGCATGAAGTGAGTGTGCAAGACTGTCCCTGGTCTGAAAAAATTCCAATGCTCAGGCCCTGGGAGATTATATTTAGATTCTTTTTTTGTTTGTTTTGTTATTTTTTAAGGGCAAAGTATTGACAATCAAAATGTGTAGATAAATCTCTGTAAAAATTGTACTAAATTTTTTTACACCACTATGTTATAGAAGTGTGTCCCACTGAGTAATACAATTTTTTACACATGGTTGCGGCCATACCCACTTGAACACTTGGGCCAAATAAAGGAAATACATGTAAGTAAACAAAGTGCAAAGATTGCAAGTGTGCGTATTGCAGGCCTATATCTCCCTTTTCTTTTGATTTGTTGTTGTTGTTGTTTTTCATTGAAGTGGACTATTGATTAGCAGAAGATTTAAGATAATATTTAGGTAAGATAATTAAAAATCAATTCAAATCAATATTTAATTTAATAAATCAATATGTTCACCTATTTATTTATTTGCTGATCACCCTGTTGCAGTTATTTTGCAATTTCATTTTTTTAGCCTCCTGTCATCATCACTGTATTTTTATGGTGAATTTCTGGGAACTACTGCTGCAAGGTTGTTTGTTGTTGTTGTTGTTGCTTTTTTTATTGAACATGTTTTTTTTCATCGTGGGTCTATAAATTAAGTACTTTTCATATCTGATAACAGGTTTAAAAACGAATGCATGGCCTGCATTTTCATATGTAAATGTTTACCTTGAAAAGGTTCTAAAGAAAACATACTGCTTTACTCTGAAAAAGCCATTGACCTTCGAGTGAATTTTGATTATGATTTGAAGTGATGCCAGGCTGTGTGGGGAGCAGATCATCAGGATGTCACTAAAGAGGATGTGGCCTTAGGCTAAACTTGACTTTGAGATCCTTTGCAAAACAGCAAATATGCCACACACCTTTTCAAGTCAAATTAAAATTCTAAAGGAAAATGATTCATATTGTGACATAATAGACCCAATAGACCCATAAACATGCCCAATTGATTTTGTTCATTCTGCTCAGCGTTGTTTATTTCATGACATCCATTCATTATTGATGTAATTATCTCTATGAACGGTATTCTGTCATTAGTGTTTCTTGTCTACATGGTTTATTAAACCATAAATGCTTGAAAGATTGCTTTATACTTGGGTTTACATGAACGAGTGAAAATCGCTCCACTCACTTCCTGTGTCTGTAGAGTCACTCAGCATCAAATCTCATTTTCAGGTCACCATGTCTGGTAACAAGCCAATCCAGACTTAGGCCAGTGTTACATGAGCTGTCACACTCTGAAAACGTGTGAGCGTTCACTCAACAAGCTTCACAACCTCACTTAAACAAGGTTTGAGAATCTGTGCTCCAAACTTGTGAGGTGTATAATGTAGGCAAAAGTATGACAGAAGAATAAATGGTGTGAGGACAAGAATAAATTGTGTGTGGCCTATAAATAAAATGTATTTTTCAATCTCCCCATAGTGTGCTAGTTCTCACATACGGTATAGGCACCTGATATATGTGGACTTTATTTCTTGCCATTTTCGACACCGATGCTTCTGTTTGAATAAATGGTGTGACCATTTAAAAGGCAGACCACAGACAACTATCTGAATGGGGAAGGGACAAATGTCTTGAGGATTCATTTGAGGACATATTAAGAGCACAAAGCTGTTTGCAACTGACCAGCTGTTGCTGCTGTGGTCTCAGATAGACTGTTCAACTGTCTGACACATATTGCACACACAAATGGCAAGAGCGTTGCAAAATCACAAGCTCAAATTTTACATTTACATTTATGCGCTATAGCAGATGCTTTTATCTGTGTATCCATGCTTTTATCTGAATATGAACATCTGGATTCTTCACTGGTTTCTATGCAGAAGTTTTAGTCTGACCGCAAGATTTGTCTCAGCTTGCAATTTTCATATTTTCGAGCTTAATTGTATATTCTTAAAGTCATGAATTTGTATGAGTAGATGATGGCAGAATTTTCTTTTCTCAGTGAATTTTCTTTTTAAATTAAAATTCATCAGAACAGCTAAAAAATAATTTAGTGAATCTTTGATGTCTGGCCTACTAAAAGAACTGAAATGGAATATCTTATATTGAATATCGAAACTGCATATCTTAAAACATAAAGAAATACGATTTTTCCAAAAATAAAAAGGCTTAGGCATTACTTTTAAAAGATGATATTTGGGTTTGTTCATGTTCAGTTCAGTCTAAACCAGAAAACTTAGCAATACAAATCCACCATGTTAAATATAATAATAGAAGGTTCTTATTTATACCAACCCAATCATACAATAGATTCCTTTATTACAGCTAAAAGGCTCAATCTGAGTTCTAAGCCTACTTCTCTATTCTGAGATTCTGGTGAATGCCTTGAAGAAAAATCTCCTGTGGATTGCACATTCTATTCTTCCTTTCTTATTCCACTCTTAGTCTCATAGCTACATTCAAATTCCCATCAGCTCATTTACATTCTCTACAGGAATTCTGGGTAAACAGGCATCTAGAATTCAAAAGCAGAAGCTGCTGGTTACTGCGTGACTTTCACTGTTCAATGACCATCTCATACCAGCATAATAAATCACAAAGGCAATCAAAGCATTCATGGCAGATTTAGACAGCATTGCGGTTTGAGAAGGCCTAAATGGCTGAAGCAATTAAAAACTATTTTTAAATAGCAAATAGAGAACGTGGGACAATGTGGCTCATAAATTAGGATAAAATAAATATCCAATATATGTGAAAGCAGATAACATACAATTGTGCAAACTTAGCTAGTCATGTATTTTTATTTGTATTTCATCCTGCATCTGTTCCATGTTCTGCAGCCAGAGTGAGAAACAGTTTCTTTGAGCCAAAATGAGTTTGTTCATGCCCCTGCCAGATCCAAATGTGACATGTCAGGACATACACTTTAGACACAGCCTGGGGTCCTTTACAGATGACACCCACGACCCTGTCTCTTGTACTTTTTTAATTTTGTCATCTGGGGGTCATTAAAAAGCCATGCGCACTGTAAAAAAAAAAAAAATACTTCTGGCAGGATGGACATTACAAACACCAAGCATAAATACAAACAACAAGTAAAACACTCAATATGAAAAAAAAATCCTTCATATTAATACAGTTGTGCCCTGTTTTTTACAGATTTTTTTTGAGTGCATTTTTACTCAGGAAAATCTGGTTTTGAGCAATTAATTTGATTAAATGTAATCTATTATTTATTTGCTCATTTTAAATGTATTATTATTTTCAAAAAAAGACGTTAAGCAGGATTAAGGTACTATAACATAATTAAACAAAAATAAAAACAGTTGCCAGCATTTAATATATTGTAGCATAATAGGTTAACTTGGATGATTTTCAGGTCATATTTCTTACATGAAAATAGAGGTTTTGCTCTTTACACTGACAATGTGGTTGCTAAGCTCAGTACGCATGGCATTTATGTCAGTTTTAAAAGTATTTATGACACAGGTTACAGCCTTCTTGATAAGATCAAGGAAAGAGAAGAAAACATGCGAAGACTGCAGGTTTGCTCTTTCATTCAGGCTTTAGGCAAATGCACCTCAAAAGTTAAGCTAATGTTCTGCTTCACAGCCACTGCACAGCTTTCTGCCTGAGCACACATGCACACACGTTTTCACACATGCATGCATACGCACATACCAGTTTCCATACAGCTGTGGCTGATGGGGAACCAAGGTCACCTACAGTGATATCACAGCTTCTTCCTTAGGCAACTCCAGTCCCCCAACACAAACACAAAGAGAAAAGAAAAAGAGGAGAAATGGGGGATGGGAACTGATGGGCTATCGGTCCACTGGGGAAATTTGCTGTACAGTACATGCAGATGGACATGCAGTGTGACAATTGATACAGCAATGGATTTGATCCCAGTTTTATCCTTCATGCTTTGTAAATTAACATAATATACTGCAGGATTTAGCAGAATGTTCCAGTGAACGTAATAAAGCATTTAATAATAAAGACGCATTCAACAAATTATGTAATTTTGCACTAATTTGACAAAAAGCACAAAGGTGTTTCTTGGGGAAGCTTGTTTCTGCCGCAGGAAAGAAAGAAAGAATGAATGAATGAATGAGTTTATATCTCACAATTCCGACTTTTTTTCTCACAATTCTGAGAAAGAAGTCTGAACTTTGAGATAAAAAATCGCAATTACCTTTTTATATTCTGTGGCGGAAACAGGCTTCTATAGTCTAATGTAGATCTCTGCTAGAACATATTGGATCGGCTTTCCACAGCATGAAAAAAATCTGGTCAATAGTTTCCCCAACACTCTTTCTGATAGATATATATATACAGTATATATATATATATATATATATATATATATATATATATATGCCTGTGGAAATGTCAAGAACCGTTATACAAAGCACTTTATTTATATACAGCTGAGAAAGGTGAGTGCTATAACCTCAGGCTAAAACAGTCACAGTGATGTCATGTTCGGTGATGTACCTGCAGGTGTCAAGACCTCATTCTTGGTGATGCTTGAAGTGGTTTTAGGCTAAACCCAGACCAATTTTGCTGTTTCCTTTCGAATGGTTAACACCTGGATAAGGGAAGCTAGTCTAAGATAAGCACATGAATGCAGCCTCAACCTGGAGTCTGAAGTGAAATAAATTCAGTTTTCAATTTAAAGGTAAGCTGTCTTATCAATGCATGGTTGATTCTGCTGGGCTGTCAGTCACTTATGGCAGGTATTTTTAAATTGTTATAAGTAAGGATGAATGAATACGCCCAAGGAAATGCTGTGAGGAGATGTGGTGTGGAGATGTGTTTTGTGTGTGTGTGTGTGTGTGTGTGTGTGTGTACTGGTGCACACCATTCCAAGTGTATACCAGCAGTGTATCAGAATCAGGCCCTTGTGAAACTTTGAAACTTGTGAAAAGCCGCAAGCTCTTGTGTGCCACCGCTGGTGATGCTGAGGGTTGTAAAGGGCAAGGACAGCCTGTAGCGCTCTGTGCCAGTATTCAAGGTTAATTTAATAAACATAGTCCTGTGTGCTTACTGTTAAAAAGAGCACTCATTTCTTCCTTTGTCTTTTTGCTGACTTTAAATGCTTCTAGACATTCTGTTGTATTCTTGGGGTTGAGCACTTATTTAGAGGAATATTCAGAGTTCACAAGTAAAGATCAGTTCAACAGCACTTGTGGCACTTGTGATATTGATTACAATCATTAATTTCTATTTGTCTTTCCTTTTCTTGTAAAATGCTCAAATCTGGGTTATAGTGAGGCACTTACTGTACAATGGAAGTGAATGGGGCCAATCTGTACATGTAAAAATACACAAACGTATTGCCACAAGACATACAATTTAATGTGAAAAAACCCTAAAGTCCCCAAGAAATATAAATTAAATTAATAATAAATTACAATCTATTTTCTAAATGCATGTAATTGATCTTATTGTGACTGATTCACCCATACATGTGTTTGGGGCTTCTTCTTTTTTTTTGACCTTTACAAAATATCATATTTCGACCTTCCAATGAAATATCAGACTTCTCCACTCATTTAGTCAGATTAAACCCTAAATTATTCCCTTATGATTTATTGAGGGGGATTCTATGCTGTACTTTTAAAACAATAAAATAAATGCATTTATTTTGCATTTATGCATAAATGCGGTCTGCTTTTATTGGTACGCAACAGGGAGTTAAGCAACCTATTTGTTTTAAATGAGGAAAAAATGCTTGCAGAGCTTGCAAATGAAGCAAAAATCCTCCTCTAACCTTATTGATAGCCCCAAACATGCCATATACAAATGTTTTGTGTGATGTACTGTGCAGCAACAATACTGTGTGTTAGTATACAGACAAACTATAGTTTCTTATAGCAGTATCTCTCATCATTGTCTCTATCAAGTTAAAAAGAGCACAAGAGATTTGAGAACACTGTGGGTAGAGAGGACCAAGCTATTCATATTATCTGCCCACAAACACCCACAGATCAATGTGCCCGAAAGCAAATACAGCATCTATCAAACTACACAAATGAGGATGCGCTGGCTACAGAATGCGTGTAAAGAGATCAAATACTATTTACAAATTATAATTTTAATGCCTCTATTAAAATGTTACTTGTAAACTGTAATTTACATAAGTATGTTCTCATCTAAATGATAAAAAAAAATCAGGGCTCTATCAAAGTGGGCTGTTGCAAACGATTTTGTCTCCCTCTTGTGGTGGTCTGGAAAATATTGATTGACTACAGAATGTTATGACTAACTATTTTTATTTTTTATCTTAGGTGGTAGTCTGGGGATGAGAGCAGGAAAACTGTAAGGAAGAGAGTAGTTATTGTGGAATACCACAACAAAGTATATAGGGCTTCCCTCTTTGTACTTCATTTCATAAATACATCAAATCTAAGGGAAAAAAATATGTGCAGGAAAACTGAGTGAGGCATTCTGGGAATGCGTGGTGCTTGCAATTAGAGAAGGCAGTCAGAGCCAATGAGGTGCTGGCAGAGAAGTGCATGATGGGAGCCAGCCTTGCCCAGAGGAATGGAGAATAGCCAGTGACTGTGCTGTTAGTCTTGGAATCCCTCTTCATCACATACTTGAGCTCGAAGCAACGAGAAGTCCCCATCTTCCTTCCAGACGGAGTATCAGGTTAGGGTGTAAATGTTTAACAATGTCTCACCTACTTGCACACTGGAGATCACAATAAGTGAATCATAGTGAACAATGACTGCCTTTCCTGTCATGCCAGACAAGACAATTTTCTTTTCCCAAGTAAAGCAAGTTTGTTCCTGGCCTGGTTGACTTTTGAATATACAATTTACAACAGTGTAAGTAATCTGCAATTAACAATCATCATAGGGGTGTAGAAACATTTTTGATGCATCACTAATTTAAATAGACGTTTCTGTTCACAGATAGATTTACAGTATCTATACAGTAGTTTCAGTACATTCTGTTGTAGAAAATATGAACGCTGACAAAAGGGAATTTTGTTCCACAATTTAATTGCAGTAATGTTTTTTTCTCAATGGGGAATGCATTACTGCAATTCTGAAAGAATATTCTATAGAAAGACCAAGCGTAAAAGTGCACAATGAACTCTGTAGTGAGGATGCGCTTGGCTTTTAAGAGCAATATTAAGGGATAAATGATAATTGTTCACTCAGTGTCGTGGAGCTATTGATAAAATAGATAGAAAATAGATAGATAAAATAGATTTTAAAAAACTGATGGAAAAAATGATGGATGAGGATCTTGATCTCACCTTTTTTTACCTTTTTGACAGACAGACAGACATACAGAGGTTAAGAAAACTTCTATTTTGCATAATGTTTAATAAAGTGTTTTTCTCTTTAACGTACATAAACAGATGGAAGAGTGAACTCCTTGCACACAAATAGCAAAGGATTTATCAAAGGTCAAACTTCATTTTCTACAGGCTATCTGCATGTGACTCTCCACTTTTCTCCAACAGGGGGAGACTTGAGACAGACACTATTGTGGGAGTCCTGGCAAACTTTGGGGAAATTTGGATTCTCCAACAGATAAAATCTCCCTAGCATTATCTGTTCCTGTCCTTCTCCTTCTCCCTTTCCATTTTTTATTTTTGTTTTATTATTATTGTTTGTTTGTTTAAAGTAAGCTAATGTTCTGTCAAATTTAGAAAAAAAATAAGGTCTTCTGAGATGGGTATCTTTTCTTAGTCTCTCTCTTTCTCTCTCTCCCTGTCTGACTAGCCATAGGCACTTGGAAAGATGATAGTTCTCCATCTCCAAGTCGAGCACAAAGAAACATTGTCCAGGAGAAAAGTGCAGGTATGACTCTAGTTGGAGCTCATTAGCTTGAATATAATCTCAGTCCATTCCTTAATGAGAAGGTAATTTTTTGGGTGCTTCACATAAGAAGTTTGTTTAAAGGGGTCATATGATGCGATTAAAATTTTTCCTTTCTCTTTGGAGTGTTACAAGCTCTTGGTGCATAAAGAAGATCTGTAAAGTTGCAAAGACTAAAGTCTCAAATCCAAAGAGATATTCTTTATAAAAGTTAAGAGTCAGCCCCGCCTACCTAGAATGGCTCGTTCTAACACACCCCCACATATCTACGTCACGATGTGGGAAGATTTGCATAACGCCACCCAAATGTTCTCGCAAAGAAAGAAGGCATAATTTTTATTCTCGCTGTAGTTTTGTTGTTGCCGCCGCCATGTCGTAAAGACGCTGTGTGCTTCGTTGTGAAAGTGAAACTACTTTGTTTGGTCTTCCAAAAGAGGACGATATCGCTTCGTCAAGCCTGGAGCTGATCCGTGCTGGTTGCTGAGGAAATACAACAACTTTGCGCTGTCGATCGCCGGATCGGTTTTCACCGTGGACGAAGTGAAGTCCAGCCCGGAGTCGTCACATGTCCTTCCGGGCGCTCCTTCGTCGAAATCGCCGGCCGCGCCGTTCTCAAGCCCGCCGCCTCCGCTCACTCTAACCCTCCAGCCGTTCCTCACGCTAGCCCCCAGCCTCTGCTCACTGTAGGCCGCCGTGTATGACGCTGCTTCGTTGTGAAAGCAAAACGACTTTGTTTGGCCTTCCAAAAATGGACACGATTAGAAATCAGTGGTTAAGTTGTATTTACAACACTGTTCCAGAACACTTCAACCCAAATATTCAGATGTGTCCAGCGCATTTTATGGAGGACTGTTTCCTGATACTGGAAGAGTAGACTACCGGCTGTTCTGACTCACAGTCTGTAAGTACGTTTTT
>NW_015505271.1:165540-168690 GCF_001515645.1 Sinocyclocheilus grahami | reverse complement strand
CATGGTTTTATGTTTACGCGGCGCGATGCAACGCAACGCGTAAAAAGAAAGTCATTATAATCCATAATTATGTCCCCACTGGATGCAGCGAATGCCTCGTTTATAATGGGTTTTCATGTTTTTGAATCATCGCTCCGGCTGGACAGGGCATCATCACAGTATGGTGAGGGGCGTAACATTTCCGTCACATGCTTGAGGTATTCGGTCAATCACAACGCACTGGATAGCTGGCCAATCACAGCACACCTCGCTTTTCAGACCGATGAGCTTTGTAAAAATCGACGCGTTTCAGAAAGGCGGGGCATAGAGGAGAAACAATAATGTACAGTATGTGGAAAAATAATGTGTTTTTTTAACCTTAAACCGCATAAACACATTTCATTACACCAAATACACAAAATAGTGTTCTTTTTAGCAACATCATATGACCCCTTTAAGAAATCCTGTTTCATTATGTTCTGGTTTGAGTATACTGCTGGAACTTTGCATACACAATGAAAAGAAGCAAGCAAAGTGTAATTCATAAATTACAGCATAGCTGACCTTATAAAGGGATAGTTCACCCAAAAATCATGACATCAATTTAAACCTATATGACTTACTTTCTTCTGATTAACACAAAAAGAGATGTTAACCAGGACAACCATGATGTTGTTTGTGATACAATTATGTGTTAAAATTACCAGGGACTGACAAGAACCAACAATGTAAGGAATTATAAACATCAATCTTGGTCTGGCAACTTTTTGATGCACCATATTTCAATGTGAACATGAATGAGATTTGAGAGCTGTGGTGAAATTTATCACTGAATTATGATTTAAAGTTCAGTGTTTCTCACACAAAACATCTTCAGAATCAGAACACTTAAAATATACAGCAGAAAAGCAGTTATATGGACTTGTTTTGGGTTTTTTCTCATGGCTATCTCCTTTTCTGTTCCATGGAAGAAAGAAAGTCATACAGGTTTAGAATGACTAAATGAATTTTTGAGTAATCTATTCCTTTAAATTGGCATTTTACTAACAAAGAAAAAACATGTGAAACTTAATGGGTATAATGCATTAAATTATTTAAAGTAAACATTTAAATTTCTTGTGTCCCGGCAAAACAGGTATTTTCAATATTTAAATCAGAGAAGTGATCCATTAATTTTGACAGTTATGAAGATACATAGTCCTCTGTGTGACCAAAAAAAGCTATGTAAAAGGATCTGTCCATCATTTTGCACATAAACAAATCTGCACATTACTATAGTGATTCTTGAGAAAGTGCTGTTACTTTACTGGCACTATACACACAAACTAATGATGATTGAGTTATGGAATGAGCAGTTTGTAGAGCATGTACATTTATGGCTCTGTGTACGCTGGAGTCCGAGTAAGTGTGTTTACAATATGAATAAATGTGTGTGCTGTATATGCCTGGTATAAAACACATTCTAACCATGACTCACCTCCCAAGCTCCACACTAAAATGAAAAATCGAGCCACAAGTGTGTTTCTGGTCAACGTTCTGCAGTCAGTTGTAAGTGGGAGCTGGGGGAGAATAATAAACAATAGTGGTCTGAGGTGCCTCAGGAGTAAAGCTCCCCTTGGCAGCTCTGGGAGGCGCTTTATAAATTAGAAATGAGTCTTGTGGCCAGGTGCACCAACAATAGCTGCCTGAGCTGCTTAGCTGGCAAACCCTGTCCTCCCACACCCCCACCCTTACACTCTTTCGGGTTCTCTCTCAGCACCCCCTCTTCTCGGTGTGTGAGGGGTCCGGGACAGCTTTGCGCACTTGTGTTCATCTTAGTCCCGTCAGGAAACACCTTGAAGCCAGAAGGGAGTTAGAAAGAATGGCAAGGATGTCAGTGATATATTTAAACCTAGATAAAGCTGCTTTTGTATGATCATGTTTTGTTCTGGCAAACCATAATTATATGGCATATTTTGTAATGTACAATTACGGCACATTTCCCTCAGACTGAAAGCTTTAGTTTCAATAAAACACTCAGCAAACCTGTACATGTATGTCTCTGCAGTAATGCTACCATTTTCATTTCCCTGGTCACTTAGCACTTCATTACTTAACGTAATGTTTATGGCTAATTTCAAGAGAGTTCAACCCCTTAACCTTCATTCCATGTCTGGTTTTTGGGAGGCTTAAAGGTGAACGTTTCAGGCTATAAATTACTTCTACATTCATGTTCCCTTTAGGGTTTTGGTATACCCAAAAGAATTCAACAATAGCAACACAGAAAACTGAAACTTTCAACTGAAAATCCTGCACTGAGGAAATTTCATTTTTTATTTTTCTTGCAAACTCTATGTCAGTACACAGGAACCTGTTAAATAAAACCCTGGGTTTGCCAGATTGCGTCCTTTTTTCCAGCAACAAGAGACTAGAGTCTTTCATATGAGAACTGTAGCAAATAATGGAACATCCTGAACCACTAAAAAATATTAAATAGATATTTTCCCACAATCTATAGGATTTAAGGTGCTTTTACAAATTAGGTGTCTAATTTTTAAGTATCAAATGTATTTTTTATGAAGATTTGAATGTTATATTACACGATTGATATGTTGATATTCAGTTTTTATATTATCAGTAAGTGACCTACATTGAAAAGTAAAGATTTTCCCCCCAAATCATTCTGTTTAAAAATCATCAGTATGCAATTTTGGATATATATTTTATTCCTATCAAGCAACAATGAATGTTTAACATTAAAGTAATTGACTAAAATATTTTTCACTAGATAATAGATTAATGGCAATTTTAGAGATATTTTTCACGATTTACATTAATATTTATTCATGTCAGGAATTAGTTATAAAATGTATGTATGCCACTGAAATGGCACCACTTTTAAGATTGACATTTTGTTGGCATCTTCATAGTTTGCTTGCCATGGGTTCTTTACCTTTGTTTCATGTGCTTTACCACAAAACTATCATTGCTCATCTGTTCCTTGGCTCCAAAGATTGTCTACATAAGGGGTCACCAAACTCGGTCCTGGGGGGCCGGTGTCCTGCAGAGTTTAGCTCCAACTTGCCTCAACACACCTGACTAGAAGTTTGAAGTATACCTAGTAAGAGCTTGATTAGCTGGTTCAGGCGTGTTTGATTAGGGTTGGAGCTAAACTCTGCAGGACACCGGCCC
>NW_015505271.1:131221-164984 GCF_001515645.1 Sinocyclocheilus grahami | reverse complement strand
TATATTTAAAGCAAGTTTTTTGGGCAGTGTAGAGTAGGGCTTGTTGTTTGTCATTTCTCCGATCACAAATGCAGACATGGTTTTATGTTTACGCGGCGCGATGCAACGCAACGCGTAAAAAGAAAGTCATTATAATCCATAATTATGTCCCCACTGGATGCAGCGAATGCCTCGTTTATAATGGGTTTTCATGTTTTTGAATCATCGCTCCGGCTGGACAGGGCATCATCACAGTATGGTGAGGGGCGTAACATTTCCGTCACATGCTTGAGGTATTCGGTCAATCACAACGCACTGGATAGCTGGCCAATCACAGCACACCTCGCTTTTCAGACCGATGAGCTTTGTAAAAATCGACGCGTTTCAGAAAGGCGGGGCATAGAGGAGAAACAATAATGTACAGTATGTGGAAAAATAATGTGTTTTTTTAACCTTAAACCGCATAAACACATTTCATTACACCAAATACACAAAATAGTGTTCTTTTTAGCAACATCATATGACCCCTTTAAGAAATCCTGTTTCATTATGTTCTGGTTTGAGTATACTGCTGGAACTTTGCATACACAATGAAAAGAAGCAAGCAAAGTGTAATTCATAAATTACAGCATAGCTGACCTTATAAAGGGATAGTTCACCCAAAAATCATGACATCAATTTAAACCTATATGACTTACTTTCTTCTGATTAACACAAAAAGAGATGTTAACCAGGACAACCATGATGTTGTTTGTGATACAATTATGTGTTAAAATTACCAGGGACTGACAAGAACCAACAATGTAAGGAATTATAAACATCAATCTTGGTCTGGCAACTTTTTGATGCACCATATTTCAATGTGAACATGAATGAGATTTGAGAGCTGTGGTGAAATTTATCACTGAATTATGATTTAAAGTTCAGTGTTTCTCACACAAAACATCTTCAGAATCAGAACACTTAAAATATACAGCAGAAAAGCAGTTATATGGACTTGTTTTGGGTTTTTTCTCATGGCTATCTCCTTTTCTGTTCCATGGAAGAAAGAAAGTCATACAGGTTTAGAATGACTAAATGAATTTTTGAGTAATCTATTCCTTTAAATTGGCATTTTACTAACAAAGAAAAAACATGTGAAACTTAATGGGTATAATGCATTAAATTATTTAAAGTAAACATTTAAATTTCTTGTGTCCCGGCAAAACAGGTATTTTCAATATTTAAATCAGAGAAGTGATCCATTAATTTTGACAGTTATGAAGATACATAGTCCTCTGTGTGACCAAAAAAAGCTATGTAAAAGGATCTGTCCATCATTTTGCACATAAACAAATCTGCACATTACTATAGTGATTCTTGAGAAAGTGCTGTTACTTTACTGGCACTATACACACAAACTAATGATGATTGAGTTATGGAATGAGCAGTTTGTAGAGCATGTACATTTATGGCTCTGTGTACGCTGGAGTCCGAGTAAGTGTGTTTACAATATGAATAAATGTGTGTGCTGTATATGCCTGGTATAAAACACATTCTAACCATGACTCACCTCCCAAGCTCCACACTAAAATGAAAAATCGAGCCACAAGTGTGTTTCTGGTCAACGTTCTGCAGTCAGTTGTAAGTGGGAGCTGGGGGAGAATAATAAACAATAGTGGTCTGAGGTGCCTCAGGAGTAAAGCTCCCCTTGGCAGCTCTGGGAGGCGCTTTATAAATTAGAAATGAGTCTTGTGGCCAGGTGCACCAACAATAGCTGCCTGAGCTGCTTAGCTGGCAAACCCTGTCCTCCCACACCCCCACCCTTACACTCTTTCGGGTTCTCTCTCAGCACCCCCTCTTCTCGGTGTGTGAGGGGTCCGGGACAGCTTTGCGCACTTGTGTTCATCTTAGTCCCGTCAGGAAACACCTTGAAGCCAGAAGGGAGTTAGAAAGAATGGCAAGGATGTCAGTGATATATTTAAACCTAGATAAAGCTGCTTTTGTATGATCATGTTTTGTTCTGGCAAACCATAATTATATGGCATATTTTGTAATGTACAATTACGGCACATTTCCCTCAGACTGAAAGCTTTAGTTTCAATAAAACACTCAGCAAACCTGTACATGTATGTCTCTGCAGTAATGCTACCATTTTCATTTCCCTGGTCACTTAGCACTTCATTACTTAACGTAATGTTTATGGCTAATTTCAAGAGAGTTCAACCCCTTAACCTTCATTCCATGTCTGGTTTTTGGGAGGCTTAAAGGTGAACGTTTCAGGCTATAAATTACTTCTACATTCATGTTCCCTTTAGGGTTTTGGTATACCCAAAAGAATTCAACAATAGCAACACAGAAAACTGAAACTTTCAACTGAAAATCCTGCACTGAGGAAATTTCATTTTTTATTTTTCTTGCAAACTCTATGTCAGTACACAGGAACCTGTTAAATAAAACCCTGGGTTTGCCAGATTGCGTCCTTTTTTCCAGCAACAAGAGACTAGAGTCTTTCATATGAGAACTGTAGCAAATAATGGAACATCCTGAACCACTAAAAAATATTAAATAGATATTTTCCCACAATCTATAGGATTTAAGGTGCTTTTACAAATTAGGTGTCTAATTTTTAAGTATCAAATGTATTTTTTATGAAGATTTGAATGTTATATTACACGATTGATATGTTGATATTCAGTTTTTATATTATCAGTAAGTGACCTACATTGAAAAGTAAAGATTTTCCCCCCAAATCATTCTGTTTAAAAATCATCAGTATGCAATTTTGGATATATATTTTATTCCTATCAAGCAACAATGAATGTTTAACATTAAAGTAATTGACTAAAATATTTTTCACTAGATAATAGATTAATGGCAATTTTAGAGATATTTTTCACGATTTACATTAATATTTATTCATGTCAGGAATTAGTTATAAAATGTATGTATGCCACTGAAATGGCACCACTTTTAAGATTGACATTTTGTTGGCATCTTCATAGTTTGCTTGCCATGGGTTCTTTACCTTTGTTTCATGTGCTTTACCACAAAACTATCATTGCTCATCTGTTCCTTGGCTCCAAAGATTGTCTACATAAGGGGTCACCAAACTCGGTCCTGGGGGGCCGGTGTCCTGCAGAGTTTAGCTCCAACTTGCCTCAACACACCTGACTAGAAGTTTGAAGTATACCTAGTAAGAGCTTGATTAGCTGGTTCAGGCGTGTTTGATTAGGGTTGGAGCTAAACTCTGCAGGACACCGGCCCCCCAGGACAGAGTTTGGTGACCCCTGGTCTACATAATTTGATTTAACAAATATGTTGAATTCTTGTCATAGAAATTTGAATGATATACACAAGGGAAATTTTTTTTCCCCCCTTTTCTTTCTCTAGTCAGGCCAACTGTGCCAAGGCATGACCAAAACCTTCACATCTACTATAATTCCAGGAATTCAGTCAGGTCTGATGAGTGTGTCCACTTATCAAATATCAGAGTTGCTGGAAAGATCAGACCTCCCACATAGCACCAGAACACTGTGATAGATCCGTCTTGGCAACTGCATGAAGATAAGTAGCACTTACAGTTTATATTTTGCCTTTAAAAATAGCAGAGGCTTTATCAGCATTTATTTAATCAAGAGGTTGGCCGTTATCTATTCCTGGACATTATGAAGCAAATTCCTATGTAAGTAAGAGAGGAGTCAAAGACCAATTGGAGGTAGAGGTGACTGGGAGATGCAAAGCACCTTAGCATTCTTTGATGCAAGCATTTTACAGAGAGTAATCATAACATAATATCTGTAAGGAATCTAAACAATCATCTTCAGACTGTCTCATGAAAGCACCTCAAAACCTTTTAAAGATCATTTTGGTTTTGTAAATGAACACAGTACAAGCAGGAGCATAGGAACAACCTAAAAAGTGTTTACATTTTATATTTTTTAAGTTTTCAGTTCCATTAGCCTTGCTTCACTATATGACACAATTTTAATGTTAAACACTGTTTAAACAGATAAATTCCTATGGGACACAATTTTAAAGCATAACAATGGAACATTAAACATCTATCAAGCATCATTAATTAAAATGCATGACGAAATGGCAGAAATTGAACTGCAAGGTACTTTGCATCTATTTTATGGTGTGTTGAGCTTTTTGTATGGCGAATTGTCTAATTTGATATATAACAACAAGGCAGTTTATCATAATACTAATAATTTAGATGAGAATTAATTTTAAACATGTTACACAACCTGTTATGGATTGGGCATCTACTTTATTTGCCCACATATTTTTCTTTATCAAAACCATGATGTTTGTCCATATTTTCATAGCATTTATTATTATTCAAACTCATCTCACTGATGTATTACAATTGTAAACCCTAATAAACCCCACTTAAAGTATGCAAATATGGTCTGTTAACAAACACTAATTAAAAGCAGAAGGTGTTGTCTGACCTTTGGAAACAGAGAGTGAGTTTTAATCATAGATCGTTTCCTAATAAGGCAAAGCTCTATCCTGACTCTTTCCAGGCTTTTGAAGACAGCTGCAGTAACTATGACGGGGATGAAACCACATCTGAAATACATTTTGCAATACTAGGTCATTTACTAAAACCATATGTCCAAAGATTGGTCTTGGTATTACTCCTGCATTTTTCATTCTTGAATGTTTTTCTATTGAGATACACAGCAAAATAATTAGCTTTTTATTTCTTACCGGCGTTAACAGGAACTCTGCATTTATTGGCTTTTTAATAATAGTTCTGTGTTTGAACATCACACCAATCAATCTGAGGTTATGTAGTTGTCTCGTTGATTGATTTAACATGTTAGTTGAGTGGTTGATGTGGTTTATTGTTACCTAAAAATGTGAGTCCTTGTGTGGCAAGAGTGCTAGCCTAGACCAACAAGAAAGACTTTTAAAATGTTTACTTTTTAATCTTCAGAACACACGAATGCCGAAAGGTGAACCATTATCACAATTAAAACACATCACATTATGTATTTGGCTGTGTATAGTTGGTATGGATATGCCATCATCCAAAACCAACTCTGTGAAATCAGTTTGACAGCTGAACCATGAGAGATTTGTTAGAGTTTGCGTTTCATATCATAACCATATTGAAACAAATAAGAAAAGCATGCCTAGGTTGGGATTCTTCTCAAAACACCACAAAGGTAAAATGGAGCATAAAAACAACAATTAGCTGTATCTGGCAGTCATGTCTGAGAGATGCAGACAGTTTGATTAACTCTGACAGTCTTTTTTTTTTTTTAATACATAGAGCATGGCCCATAAATCATCTGAAGCATGGCAGTGAAATTGCCGTTTATTGAACTTGTGCTCATTGTTGATACAAGACTGTTGCAACATTCTAGAGAGGATTAACATGCTTGAAAAACAAGCAGTACGAATGAATGCTGCCATTTATTATATATTAAAAAAGTATATTAAAGTAATTTCACTTTATGAATAATTTACCTTGGCCATCGTACATGTATTCTTTTCTCTGTAATTATACCAGTCTGTGTGTTTGGCCTGAACTTTTCAGCTGCTACCTATCAAGGCATAAACCCTCATTATGAAAAGTCCCTCATACATCATAGTGAACCAAGTTCACAGATCAACTCATATCAACTAAGCAAAATAAACTCAAAATAATCTAAATGTTCTAAATGTGCAAACTGAATTCTAGGATAAATAATACTAGTGTTTTGTAATGGTGTGACTATACTGGTCAGGATGTTCTGTACATATTAACCATATCAATTCTCTGTATGGGACAATGACTGTAAATGACCACCACAAATGTGTTTCAAAACTAAAACTTTGAACTACTAGTTTAATAAAGACTGTAAATAACATGGTGTGCAAAAGACATTAACATTTTTATAGTCTTTATTTGATATTTGTGCTAGAATTTTATGTACAAAATGATTGCCAACATAAAAAATGGGAATAGAGAAACATTGAAACTAATAGTGCTACACCACAAGATAATTTTATGGAAAAAAAAACAAGAGACACGTTATGCAATGCACACTATACATTCTTAAATGATTGGTGACATGCATTTCAGACAAAGCTGTGGGCTAAAATGTCAAGAGTCTTGTGTTACGTTACAATTAATAAAACCTCCTTTCACCTGCAACGCAAACAGCGTTATACACTAACAGTAGCGAGTTGTGAGATTACATGGAAAAATGTCCTGCAGGAATGAACATTTCTATCAGTATTGTTGACGTTATATGCTTGAGTACTGTTCTTTTATATAATAATTTTACTAGTCAGAAAACAGCTTGTTCTACAGCAGATAAAGTATAGGCCTATGTATACAATATTCTACCATCAAACAGAATCCATAATCAACTCATGGATAAGTTATAGGGGTCTGGGCAGTTCAATTTGTCATATACATGGCTTTAGCAGTGCAATAAATGTTATGCATATATATATTGCCAGTAATTAAGCAAAGCAGACCTCTTTTTGATGACTGATTGGTACAGGTCACATAAAGGACTGTGACCGATGCACCCTGTAAAGTAATGTTGTCTATTGAACTTGGAGTAACTTTAGCAACTTATAGTAGACTCGATAGACCAATTTCAGTGTTTGCAAACAGTGATGACGGTTTTTGTGGGCGGAGCCTATCTGGTGGCAAAAAATGACCGTTTTAAAGTAGCAGTCTATGGAAGCCATGGAATAAAAGAATAAAAAAGGTAATTCTGACATTTTTCTCTCAATTCCAAGATTATATCTCACAATTCTGATAAGAAAAATCAACTCGTCATTCTCTCTTTTCCCCTCGGCTCAGAATCATGAGTTTATAATCCCACACTTCTGACTTTTTTTTCCTCAGAATTGACAAACTCGCAATTGTTAAATTAAATTGAGTTATAAAGTCCGAACTAGAAGATATAAACTTGCATTTGCGGAAAAAAGGTCAGAATTGGCCTTGAAATAGGTAAATGTTATAGGTTTACTTTAAATAGTAGGCTATTTCATGCTGTAACTGCAGAGCTATACAATATGTCCCCTATGAACTGCATATGTGAATATTATGTAGACCTACTGTTTAAATCAAATTTATGCTTTAAAAGTAGGGTAATCATAGCAGGTTTCATATAGTATAGTCTGTCTGTTTAAACGTCTGCGTTTAACTTCAAATGGCATCTTTGACGACAGTATTCTATAAAAATGATTTGCAAGTCGATTCTGACATCCAAAGCCACAACAATACATTTTTTTTGTCTTATTCCATGGATTTTACCCATTTCCCTCCACTTGTTACCAGTGTTTTTCTGCCACAACAATGTTCGTGCAGCTGCAAGTGACATAACTGTGGCGTCTACTCCAAATTGGTCTATATGCCTAAAGAAATGGCTTATATGGTACTTTCACAGCGTGTGCAAAAATGTTTGGCAGAGAATTATGCGTTGAAATGGAAATCTGTTGTAGTATTTTTCTTAGAAAAATTTAAAAGAAAAGTCAACAATCAATTGTAGGTGAATTATGATAATTTTACAACATATTATCACCAGTTTGGATATATACAAAAGTGATCCGTTGGTTGTGGTGGAGAGTTTGTCTACTGTATCATTCATTATCTTTTCAGTCTTAAACAGCACAGATCCAAGAAAAAACACCTCAAGTGTTTGACCTATACATGAGAAATATATATATAGTACATGAATAACACAAATAAAACAATATTTTGGGTTGCCTGGATGTGCAAGTTCATAAAGTAAGTGGGAGCTCTGAGAATGTTTATTTGAAGACATTCTCAAAAGCAGGGCACTTGTGGCTTTTGAGTTTTTTCATGGTCTTTTTTAACTCCTTGCTGGATTTGTCCCACTTGTGAATGCCGGTGAGAATGTACTGTTTGTCCACCTTGCGTCCCATGATAAGGTATGTGTTTCCGAGATTTTCTAGCTGCGTGCAGGGGCAGTCGGCGCCGTTCTTCAGGTACAGAGTGAGTTTCTTCAGGTCCTTCTTCTTCAAAGTGCCCGGCTTTAGGATTTTTTTCCTCTTCTGCAGGATCACCTTGCGATCCGTGTTCTCCCGTTTGACCTCTTTGATCTTGGTCTTTATGGCTGAAAAAAAAACAGAGATATGGATAAGGTTGAGAATATGGATAGAGAATTGCGATCAGCTTTCTGAATTTTCTCCAGTGGGTGGAGAGGAGACTGAAGATTACATCATCTTGCCAGTAAATAATAGTTTTCGGTATTTCTTCAAAGTAGGCCCTTATGTTTATTTCCATAATGACATGTAGATTTTGAGCCCCCACACTGTTTTTAAACACTGCTCCCACCTACTGCATCTGTTGTGGTCTATGATATTGCAAAGCTTTGTTCAATCTTGCATCGTATCCCTGGACAGTGCAGCGCTCTCTCATCTACACAAAGTCATCTAATCTCTCAGGCCACGTGCTGGGTTCAGAGAGGCCAAGAAGGGTTTGGGTTGCAAGGGGTATCACTGGCAGTGCCCAAACGTCCAAGGCCATAAAAGAGAGATTAGACTGCTAAGTAATCCAGGGGGCATAAACAGAGATGAAGGAATGGAGGAGAAAAAATACAAATGAGAATGTGTAATCAATATCAGTCCTGTCTTCTCTGCCAATGGTCTCAGGGCAAAGCCATAATGATACTGGTCTCTCTGTCATGAATTCCGTCAAGTTCAAGAAAAAACATCAATATCCTTGCAAACCAAAACCACTCTCATAGCCGTATTCTTTTCCCAGGGGGCAAGAATGTCCCAAATTGACTGCTCTCTGCCCCTCTAGACGTAACTAGATACTAGGTTTTGTTCCTTTGAATACCTCTCTTATAAGCTTGGGGCAATTAGTCAAAGGTCAGAATTTTTCTTGGCTGTAGGTGAAATGTTCCTCATTTAACTATTACTCCACTGGAGAAAAAAAAATCATCATCAAAAAAACATTCATCAAGCACCAAAAGTAACCAAGGATGCACTGATAACAATAATTCTGATAATTATTTTTAAGTTATGTCTCATTAACAAAAAATGTCTGATATATTTTATAGGTTTTTGTTTACTGTGTGGAGACAGGTCTCGTTCTGTATAGGGATGCAACGATTATAGATTTTGTTGGTACGATTATTGTCTGAGGAATAATCACGGTTTTACGATTCGATTATTACGATTATTATGCATTTATTCATTTCCCAACATAATATCACATGAACACTCTTGAGATATTAAAGTGTTATTTATTGCTGGCTTTTGAAACAGAAATAACACAGTAACCAACAATACAGCACACTATTCTGTGTGTAATTTATATAATGTATAAATATAATGTAAATACAAATCAATTAAAAATAAAAACAAAAGACTAAATCAAATCAATCTTTTTAAATGCTAGAAGTGAATTTAGGCATCACAACAAAGTGCAATATGAAAACAGATATTCATTTTGAGATTTGCTAAAGATTAATTCATCGACAAATGTAAATTAGTGTTTTTTAAAGATTCATTTTAAGTGAGCATTATTTGCCTATAAAGGTAATGTAGATGTAAAAATAGGGGAAATGAGCATGAACATTTAAATATCTAATAGTGACTGATACAATAAATTTAAAAAAAAATTATAATATCAACCTATACAATTAAATAAAAAAAAGTCTAATAACTGATATGGTACTGATAAGTGACAGAAAACGGTTGGTAAAAACCTCTGCAAAGATTTCATAAAATGATGTACCTTATCCATCAGTATAAGACAGACTCTTGACTTTTACATGGGTAAATTCTGTCATGACCACTCTTTTGACCACTTAACTCCTGTTTTAATCTAACTCCACATTCTTAGATTTGTCTTAAAGGGGTCATATGATGAGATTAAAATTTTTCCTTTCTCTTTGGAGTGTTACAAGCTCTTGGTGCATAAAGAAGATCTGTAAAGTTGCAAAGACTAAAGTCTCAAATTCAAAGAGATATTCTTTATAAAAGTTAAGAGTCAGCCACGCCTACCTAAAACGGCTCGTTCTAACACGCCCCCACATATCTACGTCACAATGTGGGAAGATTTGCATAACGCCGCCCAAATGTTCACGCAAAGAAAGAAGGCGTAACTTTTATTCTCGCTGCAGTATTGTTGCTGCCGCCATGTCGAGAAGGCGCTGTATGTTTCGTTGTGAAAGCGAAACTACTTTGTTTGGCCTTCCAAAAGAGGACGATATGGCTTTGTTATGCCTGGAGCTGATCCGTGCTGGTCGCTGAGGAAATACATTAACTTCGAGCTATGGATCGCCGGATCGGCTTTCACCGTGGACGAAGCGGAGTCCAGCCCGGGGTCATCACATGTGGTTGCCGCAAGCCCGCCGGATGCTCCTTCGTCGAATTTGCCAGCCGCGCCGTTCTCAAGCCCACCGGCCTCCGCTCACTCTAGCCCTCCGCCCGTTCCTCACTCTAGCCGCTGGCCGTTCCTCACTCTAGCCCCCGGCCTCTGCTCACTCAGCCCGCCGCCCATTCCTCACTCTAGCCCCCGGCCTCTGCTCACTCTAGCCCGCCGTGTGCGACACTGTTTCTCGTCGTGAAAGCGAAACTACTTTGTTTGGCCTTCCAAAAGAGGACACGACTAGAAATCAGTGGTTAAGTTGTATTTACAACACTGTTCCAGAACACTTCAAACCAAATATTCAGATGTGTGCAGCACATTTTATGGAGGACTGTTTCCTGATCCTGGTAGAGTAGACTACAATGCCGGTGTTTCTGACTCACACACTGTAAGTCCGTTTTTTGTATTTAAAGAATTTGCCACTGACGATTCAAACGCGAGTTTTGGGCAGTGTAGATTACGGCTTGTTGTTTGTCATTTCTCCGATCACAAATGCAGATATGGTTCTATGTTTACGCGGCGCGATGCAACGCGTAAAAAGACAGTACAAGTCATTATAATCCATAATTATGTCCCCACTGAATGCAACAAATGCCTTATTTATAATGGGTTTTCATGTTTGTTTTTGAATCGTCGCTCCGGCCTGATAGGGCATCACAGTATGGTAAGAGGCATAACATTTCCATCACATACTTGAGGTATTCTGCCAAACACAATGCACTGGATAGCTGGCCAATCACAGCACACTTCGCTTTTCAGACCGATGAGCTTTGTAAAAATTGACGCGTTTCAGAAAGGCGGGGCATAGAGGAGAAACAATAATGTACAGTAGGTGAAAAATAATGTTTGTTTTTTTTACCTTAAACCACATAAACACATTTCATTACACCAAATACACAAAATAAAGTTATTTTTAGCAACATCATATGACCCCTTTAATCTGTCTGATCTATCAGTAAACTCTCTTTAACCTGTTAATCTTTTAATTTCCTTAACCTTCACACGAGTCAACTCCACGGTGGTCCTGCCATAATATAACTTCAATGGCTGTTACTTCAATGGCTGTTATACGAAGAACGTAACATCTTAGCAACTTCAACGGTCTAACATCAGTGACCCACCAGTGAACTTCAGAAGAATTTGGTCCAATTAGCAGGCCGATCCTGAAGACCCGTGGAAATGAGCAGACATCGGTATTGAGATTTACTGCTAATTATGCTTTAACAACCTGATTAGTCTCCATTGGCTGTCAGTGAGCAGACCACAGTGAAACTAAATCTTCATCATATCCTCTTGAACCTTGACTTACAAATATCCTCTACAGCCTGGAGCATGAAAATATAATGCTTGATCATTGCCAAGGAAAGTTAAAGTTCCCCATGAGGACCCCTTTTAAGTCATGAGAGCAGCTATAGTTATACTTATATTACAGTTATACTGTAATTCAAAGAGTTACATGATGAAATGTGTTTTAGTCCGCAAGCCATAACCTCATATCTCACACCTCCTCACTTCTAATGACTCTTGCAGAAATAAGCCTGTCTTCCCAGTATTATTAGTGCACATGGAAGGGATTACAGCTTGATCTGAAGTCTATAAAGGAGCTTAGTGTTTGATGAAATAAAAAAATGGTCTGAAGGTTAAAGAATTATCAAGTCAGGCTAGAAAGAGTCTTGCCTACCTCCCACATCCACTTTATCTTAGTTCAAATCCCGCTTTAACTCCACTGTGAACTCCTTTTGCACCTTGTGTTTGTGAATGTAATCCTTACAAATGCAGGGACATGGGTACAGTTGAATACCTTCAGATGTGGCTTTACAGCTAATATGTGTAACACCACACTTTCCGAACAATAACAATGGGAAAGCTATAATAGGTTTGGTTTCTCTTGTTCTCTGTAATCCAGTGTCTCGAAAAGGTCAAGCCAAAATAAAGCGCCATATAAATCAAGCCATTGGAGATGCCTTTCTAATGTCCCTCAAAGTGACAAGTCAATATCAGTGTTGACTAGCATACCACTCTGAAAAGTCTACACAGATGTGAGGATAGTAAGCAAATATTGTGCGCAATGACCGCACATAATTGCTGCATTCATACAACATACTACAAAAACACGAAGCAGCCACCATTTCCAAGCACAGTTGGTAGATCAGATTCTAAACACAAACCCGAGCAGATAATGTTTCAATCTCAGATGGTCCAAATAAGTAATTCATGCTTGAAAGCTTTGGTAAATATTTGATAAATAAGATATAAACAAAGAGAGCATATCTCAGAAATCGTGTGGTCACAATCAGGGTTCTTTCCAAAATGAAATGAATCATTTTGATAAAAAAACTGTGAAAGTATTCACATCATCTGTGATAACCATTGCTTTAAAAAACCTTTTAGCCTTCGTCCCTGATCTTTGACCTGGCTTCCTCTGTCATTCTGGAGACATGTCCAGAAGTAATGATGCCATAAACTCAGTAGGGAGAGTTTGGGCTGAAACAATTCACAAACATGGCACATGTGGCCTGGGATGAGCTCCAGTTAAAATGGTGCTACACCATACAGTTTTACTACAGGAAAGCTGAGCATGCATCACTGACCACAGGATTGACAGCCAACTAAAGTGTGCTAATGCAGTACTGTTTTGTCGGAAAGACGAGATAGAATGGCAATAAAATGTATCTATACTTTGTCTTCTGTTCCCATATTCTTCAAATATCTGGTATTCACAAATCTTTAGGATTTTCTGAGTATCCAGAGCTGTTGTATAGAATATGTATAGAATGTATAGAAGCTTGATGGAGAGACTAACCCATACATTTACTTCCTCAATTAAAGCAAGATTTCACAGCGTGAACCCTGCCTTCCCTCACTGTCTGTCTTTGGCAGTATCCTGGATAACAAATGTAGTACTGAGGTCACAGAGAGAGAGTGTCAGTGGGGTCGGTTTACATAAAGCTGACCAGAGACAGACGGCAGCTTTCCAGAGATAGCTTACCCATTTCAAACACTGAATGAAACTTTATGGTTTTGTCAGAGGCTAACCAAAACCAGCTTTTGTTTTCCTCTTCAGAGGAAAGCAGGAAGTCACTCTCGCACTGCTCTCCTTTTGTTGAGGTAACTCCTGCTGTGATTGGCCTTAATGGCTGCAGTTATAGGCTCATTTAACAGTCATTGTTGTTAACCATCCTCAAAAATAAATGTTCAGTAATACTGAAATTCTAATAACAAGAAATTAAACACATCTTTTGTAACAGTATGGAAAAAAGGCCACTAATGTACCAATGTCATTCAATCAATATATCATTCTAAAGTTGTGTTGGTAAGATATTTTTAATGTTTTTAAAAGAAGTCTCTTATGCTCACTAAGGCAAGCATTTATTTGATCAGTAACAACAGTAATATTGTGAAATATTATAACAATTTTAAATAACCATTTTCCATTTTAATATATTTTAAAATGTAATTTATTTAAGTTTAATTTAAAAGAACAGCATTTACATTTTAAATAAAAATATTGCGTATGATTAATTTATTTACAAATGCATCCTTGTTGAATAAAAGTATTAAATTATATATATATATTTTTAAATCGTACTGTCCTTATAATATATATATCCAATTAACTCCAGTGGCCAAAGAGTAAACTCTTGACAGTCTCTGCCCAGAGGTCAACCCCTGGGCTGTCGTCACATGGAGGACAGGAGAGCAAACATCCCAATTTAGAGCTGTTAGTAACAGCCAACTAAAGACTGTACAGCCTCTGTGAATTACCGCAATTCATTAGTTAAACAGTCATGGCCTCTCAAAGGGTAATCCAAACCATGCAGCTGCTGCTGTTTTAATGTTTAAAACCATTGCATTGTTCCATTAAAAGTGGATTTGGCAGTCAAGACAGTTAAATATGTGCAAAATAACAAAATTGTGATCCAGTGATTCTAAAAGTGCTTGAATCTGTCCCAAAAGCAGTGTTAATGGCCATGAAATAAAATATCATTCTGGCACTCGACATTTATGGCTAAAGAAAGCTATGACTCAACGTGATGACTTAACACTGATGAAAGGTGGTCCTCATCTTTAAACTAAACTAAACTAAACTGAAATATTTAATATAACAGTAAGCAGCAAGTCATTATAAAAAAATGAATTGCTATGGTTTCCGCTCCTAAAAGAATAAAGTTTTCCCTCATTATTATAACACAAGACCATGAGAACCAAATTTAAGATGAGCAGGAACATTAAACTACAGGCATCTGTATGAGGCTGCTGGGGAAGCTGAAGGAATAGGTGAATACTTTTGGTTCAAGACTGTGGGGTTTTGGCTGTTCTTTCAAACGAATATATATCAGTCTTGGCTCTCTTGTATGCCTACTCCATTTCCAGAATACAGAAGATGAGAGAGGAAGATGGGCTGCAGTCCTGACATGTTCAGTGTGTGAGCGCAAAACAGCATGGATGTGTGTTTTTTCTGTGTGTAGGCATGTGTGATATTATGTTCTTACCAAATTCACTGGCGCACATGTGCTCCAGAATCACATCCGTTTTCATTTCATTGTCACAAGGAGGACAAACTGGGGAGTATCCTAAAACAGAGGAAATGCTGTCAGTGAAATGTCAGAGAAATTCACCATTGGTATCAAAATCCAGAGTAATTGTGACCAAATGTTTTTTTTTTCTTTGTGTACTTTGGTATATTTAGTCCCAAATTGTTGTTGTGTGCGACTCTTTGGAAAGTCTGCATTTGGCTTTTAACAGTGGGGATCCAATCACAGTGAAGTTTTCTTTCAAAAGGAGGAGAATTCAAACTTGTTCAACTTCCTCTAATTATCTACTCGTCAGGTAAACTATGGGAATTTCTCCTGGCTTTCTTCTCTTTTTTGAAAGGGCCTGCAATACATCCTGTGCTTTGAATTGTTAGTATACTTTTTTTTTTTTGCGCTGCTCTTCTCATAGCACTAAAAGATTCGAATCAAACCTTTTTAGATAGACATAAAAATGTTTGCTTGTTTCGTTCTTTGCCTGGCTGTCACATGGTAATTTAAAGTAAACCAATATGATCTGTGCTATTTACATTTGTATATAATCTATTGTTACAAGTTATGCAGGTTAGAAAAAGGAGGCACAGGACAACACCCCAATAATGGGCTGACTGTAATTAGGACAACTATTCTTCTCCAGATATCTCCCTATAGTCATGGAAACAGATAAATTAAGCCTTGATCATTATAATCTGCATTTCAACAGGATCAGACTCCCTGTCTGTCTTTATTTACGCTATTTGACAAGACTTTGATTTCATTTTTGGTGACTAATTGTTTTTTCATTTGCATCTATTTAACAGATCACTGTGGAAATTGCACTCAGGTGAAAAGAGCTTGTAAAGACAGCTGCTGGCAAGGAATTCCAAAGATAAACATTTTTATGTCACAACTTTTCTGCGTAATTTAAATGATCACCCACTTGCAAGCTACCAGTGGGTCAAACTATTATTTTAAAGCATTTTAGGCTGATGGCATCAGCAGCAGTAAACTTAAACTGCCCCGCGGAAGATAAAACGGAGTTCGAAAAATTCAGTGGCTCCTGGTGAGTGTTACTTTCTCCCCAGGCATTATTGCCATGGAATCACAAAAAACAGCGGACAAATGGTTAGGGCTTAACCCCTTGTAGAGAGTAGGAAAAGAGGAAATACCTTTCTTCTCTTTAACCCGACACTGCTTGAAGCTTACAGTGGGTCGATATGTGAGGGAGGGTCTAATGTATCTGTGGCTTTGGGTTCATTCGACCATGATGCTGATAGCATGTGATAACAGCTGACAGGATCTCTATGGGGTGCTTATTAATTTAACTTCTCTCTCTGGTATTCCAACTTCCAAGCCATCATGCTAGTGAGCTCTCACTCAGGACTGTGCGTCACTAACAGCAGGCTAGGGCAGATGGCTGAAGTCACAAAAGTATCTTCTTTCAGTGTGTTACATCGTTCTGGCACACAGTCTGTTCATTCTAAAACACCATTGTAACTTTTGAAATGGAAATTCCCTTGTAATTTATGAGCCATCTACATAAGCTAGTTGTACTTTCCCTTGTCTGGGACATACAACTATAGGGCTTGAGTGTTTCCATAGGGAGCTGGTGCCAGATGCCCTGACTTACCTGGTAAAATAGTCCACATGACTACAAGATGATATACTCTAACCTGCCTACTAACCTACCTAATTTGCTTTAAATTACAGGGGAGGTTTTTAATGGGAGTCTCTAAGAGTGTGGAAATGTATTTATTTATTTTCTAACCATCGAAAATGTTAATTTTCTGCTTTGGTGCCACCAGTAAATGAAAGCAGCTGTTCAAATCTCTCCCTTTGTCTGAGCTAAAGTACTATCCTCCTGCATTACCTTATGAAAAAAATGTGTTAACAGGCACAGCAGGGAAGCCTGGCAAAGTTTTTGCTGGTGTCGTATTGAAATAACATTACATTTACAGAAATAACTCATAAATACAGTAATAAGTCATTTTTACAAAGAGAAACTGCACTAAAGAAAATGATCTATTCCAAAAATTAGGTGCCACAGTTGTGAAATAACACCAAATAAATAGATATGTAATAGTCTGTTGTTGGCACACATCCCAGCGTTGTCCTGGAACTCAACTAACACCCTGAAATCAATTGCTACCAGCTGTTAAACAAGCAAAAACTCAGCTTTTCATCTCTCATGCTTTACCTAGAAGCCACATCCCCTGCGTCCTCTACAGATGTTATTGTAAGGAACGCGTTACCTATAGAAATGTTCCCAAAACTGAATCACTTGTCAAATCAGATAAAACCATGAGGTATTTAAGAGCCTGAGAGGCAACAAAAGGTGTGATAAGTCTATATGAAAACCCCCAAATGGACACCGGTCCCTGAAATAACATTGCAACTGCCTTTAAAAAGTTAAAGTGTTACTTCTCACACACAGCAAAAGGTGAAAGGCTGTAACATAGGTAAAATAATACTAAATGTATACAGTATACATTGAAACAGTCAGTATAACCTTACATGTTTATCAGGATAAAAAGTGCCATCACTGAAATATACAGATAGAAAATAAATCAGTATTGGCAAAACAATTACAACTTTTTTCACCCAAATTTTCTTTGCAAGTCAAAATTTGCATCTAGGTATATTCATTTGACATATTTTTGATTAGCCACACATATATATCTTCATGTTTTAGTGAAATCACACCTGATAAAAAATGAATAAGGCCAAACTTAAACTTTTCATGTTAAGCCATTTGGACTTACCAGTGGGCTTGGAGGCCTCTGTGGCATTGGGCGCACTGATGCACACATCATCTTGCGGAAACTTCTCGCAGGTGAGCATCTCAGGCCAGGGAAACCCAAATGCTTCCATGATGGGTGTGCAGCCATCACGCACATTTTCACAGAGCCAGCGGCATGGGTAAATGGGCCTCTCCAGACACACGGGGGCAAAAAGGGAGCACAGGAACACCTGAGTGCCCGGGTGGCAGTTCTTGTGCACCAGGGGCACCCAGCTCCCAGCCTGCTGCTTGACCTCAGCCATAGTCTCGTGCTCCAGTACGTTGGGCAGCAGCATCTGGTTGTAGCCCACACCGTGACAGAGCTTCAGGTCATCTGGGATGTCTACACACTGCGGAGGCTTGTCATAGATACGGCCGTCATTGTAAAACTCTGCCTTCCAGGTATCATACACATACTCAGATGCTTGGCCCAGTGAGACCATTGGCATTATTAAAATGATGATCCTCCAAAGGAACAAAGATGCGAAGGACTTCATTGTGAACACCAGGTCAGGATCCCCAGTCAATGCAGCCCCCAAAGCGGTGAGCCTTGAGTGAAATTAAGTCCTCTTTGTCGACAAAATAAGGAGGGAGAGCCAAATACCTCTGAAGTGAAAGTATTGAAGCTGTAGAAACTCCAGCTCTGAAGCCCCGTATAGCTTGTTGCTGACTCACACAGCTGAGTTGCTTGAAATGCGCTGCGCTCGAGACCAGGGGAGACTGAGACCGCCTCGGCGACCAATAGGAAACTTTCTGCACCTTTTGCTTCTCATGTGTCAATCAAAGTATTCAATGGCCCAATGAATGAGCCAATATCCCCGCCCGCGTGCGTTTCTCCCACTCTCCTTTTGTGGAAACAGGTCTTTAATAACTTCATTTCGATAACATTATTCGAGGCATTGAAATGTATGAGGAGTTACTCGCTGAAGGCTTGTGATAATGACATTTACAATATTCTGAAAAGCCGACAAGAGTAGCCTACCTGAGGAAAACTGTATTACCACGGAACTCTGGTTTGCCGTGCATTTTTAACTCCATGCGGTTTCCTCAATATGTGCGGAATAACATGTTAGCTGTAATAGGCTAGCCTACTGATTTTCTTGATAAACCGGCATATATGTCATTTCTGTTCACATAGCGAGCGTTTAAAGGTGTATATTTCATAAGACATTATTTGCTCTGTATCGTGCAGGGTCTCATTTGTATTTCAACGAGCCAAATTAAGTTAAAACGTGAGGTGTGAAGTCGCCCGACGCATGTTAACTCCTCTGTGCAGTTGTTTTGCTAATCACATTGGTGAGATAATGAAGTCTGAAGATAGCTCAGAACTCATTACCAGCAACTCCCGTTGTCAAGACAGTTTAAAGCAATACGGATTGTAGAAAAATGTGACAATGCAGAATAGCGCAAAATGTTTTCTCAACTTTTGTGTTCCTCTGTGTAGAAAATTAAGAATTAAGAAAATGAATCAGGACAGCCAGTGTGTACATTATTAAACACATTCAGTCAAGGTTATCTTTCCGTTCTCAGTTTAATTTTAAAAGATGATTAAATCGTCACAAAGAGGGTGACAGTCCTGGCAACGTTTAAAATTTTTTTTTTACATACATACAATTTTATACATAACACCGTTTTAATCCTATAAAGCATAGACTACTGTATCATATTTGATAAGCCTCTACATACCTCTCTTCATACTTTTTTCTTCTAAAAATGTACACCTTAAGGTTGTGGCAGGTGTGTTTTTGATGTGAAATCTTTCATATTTTTTATAAAGTAAATGCAAAAATAACTTGTATTGTTCAGTAGCTAACATTTCACGATTATTCAGGATTATCAAGAGTAAGAATATTTCAACATTTAGGCTACTGGACTAAAGCAATTTAGTCACTTTATTGCAATGCAATATGTTCTGAACTATTAAACAATTAAAACTACAGAGCATTGATCATAAACTAAGTATTTAAATCATCTTACTAAGATATATTACTGGGAGATATAGAGTGACAACTGATATTTATATGCATTTTATGTAAGTAGACATATTAAGTTTGGGCTTCTGAATAAAACTGATTCCCACTTTAATATAATTGAAGACTAAGGCCTCATTTAAAATAATGTTGTCCTGACAGCTCCTGGGGAATTCACAAGACTGTATAACGCATTTCTACATTTTACACCAACCTGTGAGTGCTTGTCTGCATGTGTTGCAAAGCCAATGACTAACATTTACAGATAACTTGAACTTTCATGTTGGGATGAGGAAACAGAAAGGGAGAGCGAGAGAGAGAGTGAGAGAGAGAAGGAAATAGCCATTCCCTTTCTTACACTCCTGTTGATTTAGGTTAAGAGATTCATTTTTTAAATGTCAAATGCCAAGTTATAAAACATGTTCACACTCCATAATCTCACTATCACACTAGATGGGCCATAAAAGCCTGATACAAATATTATACAAAACAAACTGTTTTGTCATAACTTACCAGTAGCCAGCATCATTATAAGAACTACTGTAATCAAATTATTTTTCAAATGGTGACACTTGATTTTCTAAGTTTGATGATCTAATATATTTGATCAAATACCTACTGTACCGTTAACCTACTGAAGAGAACAACCATAGGATTTTAGACATAATTTCATGCATTTCCACAAAAACACACTTATAGATAATGTCTTATAGCATGAAAGACTATGTTTCTATGAATTTGGTTAAACATATATCAGCTGAGACTGCACTTCATCTGTGCTAAACTAAACAACAAGACATGGTCTACATGAAGGTGAACATATCTGAAAGACATGGGGCTAAAAAAGCAAAAGTGTCAGGAAAAGGGAGTGCTGGCTTAACGGAAGGAACAACGTGAAGCCCACAACAGCCTTCAACTGAAGCATTTTTCAGCCAGCACCTTTCTGGGAGTTTAGGGAGTCTCTTAAGCTGAATAAATGAATGCCTTTTCTGTTTGTATAGCCTCTGGTATAGAGGGAAAAGGGCTTGATCAAGCTAATATCACACTGAGAGATGCCTGCATGAATGCTAATTGAATGGCTGTGAGTGGAAAAGTGACCCAACAGTAGGCCTCTTAACATAACATTTAAACTAACAAAGCAAAACTGTGGTAGTTGTATTGAGTGCCCATTGGACCCTATGCAAAGTGGTTTCCTCAGCCACAATAGAGATCATTATCAGTAAAATGCGCATACGGGTACACGAAAGGTCTAATCTTATAGTAACTGCAGCACCTGAACACTGCAACTTTCCTGATTTAAAGGAGAATAGATGGCTAAATGCAGGAATGTGATGATGCATAATGGGAGGTCTTTGTCTTCCGTTTGTAGAGTTCCACACCCATGAGTGAAAAATAAGAAATCTTAATTAAGTTACTTAGAAAATCGCATCAGGACTAATTAAACCTCTGTTGCATGAATTCCAAAGTAGCTTCCATATTCAGTTAAACTGAAAATACGCATGCCATTTCATTTACTCAAAACGTATCCCACTTTAATATAATTGAAGACTAAGGCCTCATTTAAAATAATGTTGTCCTGACAGCTCCTGGGGAATTCACAAGACTGTATAACGCATTTCTACATTTTACACCAACCTGTGAGTGCTTGTCTGCATGTGTTGCAAAGCCAATGACTAACATTTACAGATAACTTGAACTTTCATGTTGGTATATCTATATCCCAATTAACAAAAGGAACAAACTTACAAACAAGTTATAGTAACATTATTTGAATGCTCTTTCAGTGTTATCAGGCTTGATAAACATTCACCCAACGTTATCATAAAAACATTATTCATGCTTCGTTATTGTAAAGTTCTTTACTACAGGTCAGTTAAGTAACTCCATGACTTGAACAAACAGCAATTTAATAGGTTAAAGAGAATTAAATTAATAATTAAAATATATTTAAAAGTCATAAGACACTAATTATTTAGTCAGAGTGAAACACTCTAATAATAATAATAATAATAATTCATTACATTTATATAGCGCTTTTCTAGGCACTCAAAGCGCTTTACATTGTCAGGGGGTATCTCCTCATCCACCACCAGTGTGCAGCATCCATCTGGATGATGCGACGAGAGCCATAGTGCGCCAGAACGCCCACCACACACCAGCTTACTGGTGGAGAGGAGACAGAGTGATGAAGCCAATCAGCAGATATGGGGATTGTTAGGAGGCCATGATGATCAGAGGCCAATGGGCAAATTTGGCCAGGATGCCGAGGTCACACCTCTACTCTTTTCGAAAGACATCCTGACCACAGAGAGTCAAGACCTCGGTTTAACATTTCATCCGAAGGACAGATGAGACGTTCAACTCTAAACAGAAATTCAAGGGACCTATTACCAAACTAAAATAAATGCAAGTTTAGAATTCAAATTTAATGATTTAAGTAAACCTTTTAAGTTGCAAATATTATTTTGTTCTGCTGACATGATTATGTTAAAAAATGTACATCAACTTAATATTGTGTGTAATTTAAATGGTAATTCCTGCATTAATTGAGGTTTAATGATAATAATAATAAAAAATAAATAAATAATATTAATAATAATAATAAAGCTGTAGTAAGTATAGTAATTGTAATAAGCATGAAATTGTCTTGATAACGTGGGCAGTGCATTTTCCATTTCCCAGTATGCTTTGCATAGGACTGGATAAAGAGAATAAATGTTGAAATAATCAAATCCTCAATGTAGTTTGTTGATTTCATTATAAGAGGTCCTAAAAATATGGATGCACACTGTATATATATATATATATATATATATACATATATCCAGCCTGTATCCTTAAGCAATATATATATAAACACTCTTAGAACATAAAATTGTTAGCTGAGTAACCAAATGTACAAACCAAAAGCCATAGAGAATTTAAAGTGTGGATCAAATTTGAAATGTATATAAGAAAATTAGTGATTCATTCATATCTGTTTCTGATTTCTGACTAACATGCATGGTATACCAGTGTGGACATATGATTAATGATAGGCCAAGGTGCTGCTAAGATTGAAGTAGAGGCCAGGAAGAGGGAGGTCACCTGCCTGGTGGCAAAGTTCCCAGAGAAAGCAGCGTTCAGTTCCTTGCTTAAGGATACAGGATGGATGTGACAGGAAAAGGGAGGGTTTTCCAGCCCACAAGCTTCATGGGAGTGCTGCCTCCCCCGGCACGCAGTAGGTCATCCTGTCGTCTCAACTGACTGTCAAAATAATGTGAGTTTTGGCAGCCCATGGGCAACTTGATGCCATTAAGTGCGGTTCTAATCGGACTTGTCTGGTCAAGACCGTTCCAATGATTACACTTAATCATGCTCTCTAAATCTATAGGCTACACGGGAACCTAAAACTGTTAGGATATAAAATGTTTGGCAGTGATTTCATGTATTTCTCTTGCCCCTGAGAGCTTATTGCAGGGAGAGCATTTCAAGGCACTGGAAAAGCAATTAAATCAAACATGGGTGAGTGACTACAGGACAAATGCCTCGTCAGCACTTCTCAACATAGCCAGAGAAAGCTAGTCGGCTTTTTGAGGGAAGGGGCACTTTAAAAAAATGGTCGAAGGAGAACCCAAACAAAGAGAAGGCGAGAGAGAAACCGAGAAAAGGACGAAGTATGAAGAGATAGACAAGAGGTCAGTTATATACTTCCTCGGTTTGAGGACCCCCTTCAAATTTGGGGTCAGACACAGAGTTTGACCTTTGACCTCACAGTTCACATCACCCCATAATTGACTTTTTGCAGCAACCCTCCTGCCATCGATGAGCAAAGACAATGTAACAATTTGTCTTTTCAATTGTCACTCACTCGAACCTAGAGTCTTTCAGGGGGCGTATTTGGTTTCTTTCTCCATTCCTATTTATTTATTTATCTTGAATGGAAATGTGGGGGTCGTCTGGACCCTGGAAAAATTGACTCTTTGTCTAAGTTGGTTTCGCATCTACCCCCTCCGCTGTTCACTACCACTCCATATTCAATCATTCTTACTTTATGCCTAGGGCTATACCCTTGGGTCATTTCAAGGTGGATTTCCATCCTCCCAAACTCATCAATAAGGCTTTTATTTTCCTTAAATCCCAACCAGCGACAGACAGGACAGTGTATTGTAATGACCAGAATTTTAGGATATAGTTTTTCTCAGCTTTATCTAAACAGATGAACATATTTGTCAGTTTGTTTTCTTCCCCTTCTTGTATTTTCCTTTTCCTGTATACAATCAAACTGTCTTGATTGCGTCATTTGAAACTTTAGGACACTCCAAATTCACAATGTGTGCCAAATCTATCATTTAAACCTGCGAGGAGAGTTGCTTTGCTTGTTGTTTCAGTCCAAACATGTACTGGAATTCATAAATCTTCAGATGGCTACATTCATCTCACTTGATTCTAAATGAAGGAATTCTGAAGAGGCAAAATTATATTCATTATTGCTTCACAAGAAAAATATACATGATGAGATGAAAAATGATTTTTTTTTGTTATTTCATTTTCTTGGCTTTTTACCAATATAAGTGTTTTCAGTGAGAGTAATTAGAAGAGAATGAAAGACAACATGATTGTTTGCTTGCTTAGGAACAGCTTGACATGCTGGCAATTGAAACAAAATATTTATCAGCTGGTATTAAAATGGTAGGATAATAAAGCGCGGATTTGTGAGTCATAAAATGGAGAAGTCTGAAAAGTTCTGGCTACTTTTATTCTCTTATAATCACTCGTGCAAAGATGAGTTATTTATCTTCAGATATAAGGAGCATGATATCGCTTTTTCCTTTTTTCTTTGCTTTGTTTCCTCCCTGTGCTGTTTGTTAAAATCTCTCGGTTCTGTTCTTATCCACATACTTCCATTTATGGGGATCAGATCTTACTGTAAATATAATCAGAGGATCAAAAGGCCTTGGAAACATGCTACATTCCTTTTACACTTACCAAAGTTATACATTAGATGGAGTGATGGAGTTTGTCACTTAAATTCATATTTGGAGAGGCTGTTTGTATTTTTCGATATGAAACTTCAGTTTTATCTCTGTGTCATCACATTTATTCCAATATAGTTCTCGACTTCCTCGTAAAACTACTTATAAGTTATCAATCCAGCATGAATCAGAACAGGGAATATGTTTTTGGAAAAAGCATGCATAGATGTTTCCTAAAAGAGTCTTACGCTTGATGAAAAATTAAACATATTTTTTATGACCCTGATGAAGTGGTCTTGACAATGAGTAGGCAGAAGAATGTTGTGTCCTTGTTTGGAGAAGAAATGGCTTTAAGGAATATAAAGGCATTCCAGAGAAATATCTGGTACAGATACGGTTACAGCTGAGATAGAGTGATAAACGCACTCTGAGACACAAAGTCTCTTTGCTAGATACCTCAATGTTTAAACACAGCATATTCAAAATGAAATGAATATGACTGTACTGAACATATCTACAACCCTAATACCTTCAGTAATCAAATCCTGAGGAAAGAAAATATGTTTTGAATTTGGACTGTTTCATATTTATTAGTTTTGGAGGGGGAAAACACACTTTTTATTGACCAAGCAAACCCCTTCAGCCTTGCTTCTCATTAATTACACAATTTAGAGAAGAACAAATAATAGAAGTATGATAATTTTTTTTATATTTATGGAAGAACCCTGATTAACAACGAGTCTAAATTGTCTAATACACACTGCTATATTCATTACTAAGGAATTGTGTCAAACGTGAATGTTGTTGGACACGTTCAAGGGTCAATATTAATGTCTCTTATCAATCATACTGCATCTATCACTGTTTGCCATTTACAAAGCATATGTATGATGATTTTATAATTTGCAGCACTGGTCTCAGCGTGTAAAGTTGTACAAAGGTCAAAGACAAAAAGGTATTTTCAAGCATCATAATAATAATTTTCTGTACATTAGAATGTGTCCTGTTTGATTGTTTATTTATTTCTTCCCTGAGCAAAAAATAATGACTATCATACAATTTACCAAGACACCCACTAAAATATCATTATCAATATCAGCATTAGTTCATACGCCAAATCTTGTCAGCCATATTTAGAACAAGAATTATTAGATGACATTAAAAGACTCTATTTAAGAATCACAGTGCAGTTATTTGAAACATTTACAAATCTTTGACACTATCCTTCAAACCACTAGGTTTTACCTATTTGCCAACAGTACGTTTTTAATCATTTAAAGGAAACATATTATGCCCCTTTTTACAATATGTAATATAAAGTCTCTGTTGTCCCCAGAATGTGTCTGTGAAATTTCAGCTCAAAATACTCCACAGATCATTTATTATATAATTTTGAAAATGCCCATTTTGAGGGGTAGCAGAAACACGCTGTTCTTCTGTTGTTTCAGGCCTGTGTCTTTAAATGCAAATGAGCTGCTGCTCCCCGCCCCCTTTTCTAGAATAGAGCTGTGCCATTACAGCGCATACCTGCTAAAAAAACATCTGTTTTGGTTCTGATTATCATGTTTATCATGCTGAAATCATGTGTTTTAAACCATATGAGTTTAAACTTCTGCTATACAGTTTTCTGAGTGCAGGTGGACAGAAAGCTGCTGTATTTGAAACATTTACAAATCTTTGACACTATCCTTCAAACCACTAGGTTTTACCTATTTGCCAACAGTACGTTTTTAATCATTTAAAGGAAACATATTATGCCCCTTTTTACAATATGTAATATAAAGTCTCTGTTGTCCCCAGAATGTGTCTGTGAAATTTCAGCTCAAAATACTCCACAGATCATTTATTATATAATTTTGAAAATGCCCATTTTGAGGGGTAGCAGAAACACGCTGTTCTTCTGTTGTTTCAGGCCTGTGTCTTTAAATGCAAATGAGCTGCTGCTCCCCGCCCCCTTTTCTAGAATAGAGCTGTGCCATTACAGCGCATACCTGCTAAAAAAACATCTGTTTTGGTTCTGATTATCATGTTTATCATGCTGAAATCATGTGTTTTAAACCATATGAGTTTAAACTTCTGCTATACAGTTTTCTGAGTGCAGGTGGACAGAAAGCTGCTGTCACAGCATGTGAGTACTAAACTAAGTTCTCATTCACACACAAGTTTACGTTAAAAACACACATGAGGTACAAAAACAGTCGGTTATGTCTGTGAAGGTAAACAGCTGGGAAATAAATTGCATGTTTATTTTAGATCTGTGTGGCAGCAGCAATATACAGTAAATAAATCAATAAATCCACTGCTCTCTTGTCTCCTCTGAGGCTGGGACTCTAAATAGTGTTCTGTGCTCGTCTGTGCAGCCAAAGACAGAACAGTTAGCATGTTTTCCTCAAACTTTCGCCATGGCATTAGAACTGGTACACCGTTGTCGCTTGCTAACTCAGAATGACAGCGCATGAGTGGAAATTTACAGATTATAGGGCGGTAATATTATAATGAGATCCCTTTGCCACGTCACCAAGGGAGCGAAATCAGACACGCTCGTTTTCTCAGAGGCGTGCAGAAAAAGGCTTACCAAAGTTACTGGGTTAATCTTTTTCATGTTTCCTTGGTTGGTAGATGCACCGGGGACCTGATTATAGCACATAAAACCTGGAAAAGTCAGATTTTCATGATATGTCACCTTTAAAATCGAATACAAATTAGTATCATCACTAAGGAAAGGTTTACTACTCACTCAAGCAGTTTACACACATACACACACAGTGTTGGAGAGAGAATAATGAAACTGTCAGATTTCACAGTAACTGTTTGATTAACTGCTTTTATAGAGATGAATGCAGCATGAAGTTATGCACCTCTGGTTCAAACATGCAACTTAAATTAAATTCACTTGTTGGGGTAGGACTAGACATGACCCCGTAGAGCCAATGAATGTCATCAGCAACATGCAAACCATATAAATTTGGCAGGTTTGCCACATGCTTTACAAGGCGTGAAACCTTACTTAGTAATGCAAGTCTGATTCATACTTCATTTCTAGTAAAGATTAGAGAAGTTTTGGTTTGAAGGACAAGGGTCAATATAAATCACTTTTTATGGTGGCAAGCCTTTGACCACAGGTTCATTGTCACAGCTTAAGTTAGAATATGAAGACTTAATGTTACCCTTGATTGTGAGAAATGGAGAGCAAAAGGAGCTAGTGGGTTAAACTGGAATGTAATGACTAAAAAGGAATCAAATGTAACCGAATGATAAAAGAGACTCAAAGCAGGATATTAAACAGCTAATAAACATTAAGAGACATGCTTTGCTTCTCTTTAATGCTTACCAGCTTGACAAAACAACATGGCTCACTAGTACAATTAATGTGTTTAGGGAACATTTTCTAGTAGCCTTTCATGTGTTGCAAAAACAAGGTCTCATTAGTTCCAAACCAATGTTTGAGACTAGCTAAATGCAGGATATGTCAAACACATGTTATTACTTTCTTTATATAAAACATTTTTTTTATTTTATTTATTCATTTTTAAAATTTTGTGTCAAGTACTGTGCGGTTGCATAGACCGTTGTAAAATTATGATTTATTGAATATTATTTCTGTTACCACTAGACTTGGTTGCCGTGTTAACACGTTTCATACATCAGAAGATGCAGCTTAAAACAATTGATCAAAACACAAGTTTGGAAGCCAAGAAGACACTGAAATCCATCCAAACGTAAAACAGGCTTTTGGTTTATATTCTGGTAAATAAAAATGAAAATGTGTTCCAGTTATGTGTCTATATTTATTAGTCTCAGTTATAAATCGCATTTTAAAAGGAACCAGCTGGCACATCTACAAGGCCATGAGCCAGCAGCCAAAAACCAGGTTAACCCTTGTCTAGAAATCTATCAATACTCACTCCAAATGAAGTCATCTATAAACAGTTGGATGGCTAGTTTAATGCATGGTTTATTCAAGTGTGAAAAATACTGGGCAGGGAAGCGCTCAAAGGTTACTCATGTCAGTGTTGCATGCACAACTGGATGAGATGGACTGACCTGAGATTCTACTCTCTTTGGGTCCAGACCATAATATGACCAAAAACAAAGGCTATATTGAAGGATTACATTGTTCTTTCTTTAAACAGCTAAAAAATGTGTTTAGCTATAAAAAAATGTTTTTTTTTGTTTTAAAGTTACTGCTCAGTATTTGGCTCTCTGTGAAGCTGACTGGCCTAAGGCAACTCATTTCTCGCATTCAAATTAATGGTGGAAAAGAACTAGCAAAGACCTCATATTTGTCACAACCATTTATTTTCTTTCTTTTTCAACTTGTACACTGCGCCATATTGAAGTCTGCTGTTGGACTGGATCCAGGTATGGTTGAAAGGAGCTTTCTCTGAGCTCTAAATTCACCACATCTGTTGCGGATTGTTTTTGTGTTTTTTATTTTGCCCATAAAGCTACCATTTTAAGTGCTGTGTTACTCTGATGTAACAGTAAATTGTCTGTCATTGAGTTATTCAAATCTGAGAGATAACATAACCGATATTTAAATTATTTCCCTAACATCAGGTATTACTCATTATTCACAATATAGTTAATTATAGTTAATAGTTAAAAATACTTTGTTATATGTTTTTATGGTCACTCTAACATCTGTTGTTTACACCATTAAAGGGGTCATATGATGCTGCTAAAAAGAACATTATTTGGTGTATTTGGTGTAATGAAATGTGTTTATGTGGTTTAAGGTTAAAAAACACATTATTTTCCACATACTGTACATTATTGTTTCTCCTCTATGCCCCGCCTTTTTGAAACGAGTCGATTTTTACAAAGCTCATCAGTCTGAAAAAGCGAGGTGTGCTGTGATTGGCCAGCTATCCAGTGCGTTGTGATTGGCCGAATACCTCAAGCGTGAGACGGAAATGTTACGCCCCTCACCATACTGTTGATGCTGTGTCCCGGAGTGACAAGACAAAAAACATGAAAACCCATTATAAACAAGGCATTTGTTGCATCCAGTGGGGACATACATTTTTTTGTGTGGGGACATAAACTTTTTACGTGTTGCGTTGCAACAAAACCATGTCTGCATTTGTGATCAGAAATGACAAACAAGCACTAACGTGAACAGCCGGCGGCGGGCCAGCGTGAGCTGAGGCAGAGGTGAAGCGTGAGCTGAGGCGGCGGGCCAGCGTGAGTTGAGGCGGCGGGCAAGCGTCAACTGAGCAGCACTAAGTTGATATATTTCCTCAGCGACCAGCACAGATCAGCTCTAGGCATGACGAAAGCGGATATTGTCCTCTTTTGGAAGACCAAACAAAGTAGTTTCGCTTTCACAATGCAGCACACAACTTCTTCACGACATGGCGGCAGCAACAATACTACAGCGAGAATAAAAGTTACGCCTTCTTTCTTTGCGTGAACATTTGGGCGGTGTTATGCAAATCTTCCCACATAGTGACGTAGATATGTGGGGGCGTGTTAGAACGAGCCGTTTTAGTGTGGTTAACTCTTAAATTTATAAAGAATATCTCTTTGGATTTGAGACTTTAGTCTTTGCAACTTTACAGATCTTCTTTATGCACCAAGAGCTTATAACACTCCAAAGAGAAAGGAAAAATTTAAATCGCATCATATGACCCCTTTAACCAGTCAGCTCAATGGAATGGATGGGTTTTTGTGTGTAAATGGGTGCCGGAATTGAGACATGTGGAGCTGCAAATGTGTAACAAATCAAATATGAGACACATTGCAATTAAATTATTTTAAATCACATTTTGAACCAATCTGATTTTTTTATTTTTTTATTTACATCACTCCACTGCATTGTTGCCACTATTTCTATTTTTGCACATTTCTCAAACATTTACATAGCACTTACTGCCATCTGTAGCATAGATAAGGTACTGCTTCAATAGAGAAGATTGTTGTGTGTTGCCACAATTATGTCATGTTTACCTTTAGTTTGTATTGCGAACTGAAGCTAGAATTCTATTCTAGGGTCATTGAGAGACAAATATCCTCAAGACTGTTATCAGAAAATTTTTATAATTATCGGTTTACTCTTTAATCTCGTAAAATTCAGTATTGAATGAATTCCGAAACCTCAAATAATGTTATGAATTTCTGTTATGTATGGAGTTTCTTCTAAGCTCAAAAGTGATTGAATAAGTAAAATAAATGAAGTACTTCCAACTAAAAATGCAGGCTTGATTTAATAAGGCTTTATGAATAGGTCATACGGTACACATAGACACATTCACATGCCATAATAATACTTGGCTTTCTCATGAAGCTGTAGTTCACATGAAATACTTAAAGTTCGAGTGCATTTCAGTTATATAGCTTGTAATATTTATATCCCTCTAATTCCAAAAACACATGAGCCATTTTACAATCTAACAAATGTAACAGGACTGATTTTGAAAGGGGTATATCAGGACAACAGTACTATCCTTGTCTTTCATTTCAGCAGGGGCTGTGGTGGAAGAGGTTGGTGAAATGCGGAATACTTTTACTTGTCTCTCTGTGTTTTCCATTGGCACATCACTGGTCTGTTGACACGAAATGAAAACAAGAGTTTTATTCCCTTCGCAATTCATTCATTGCTTTAAGGAACATTATCCACTCATTTAGACTGGATTCTACTATTTTCTGGCTGTATCCGTCAGTTCCCTTGAGCTGCATCCAAATTTTAAATCTTATCATGTCCAAAAACATGACAAAAAAAACAAAGACATCATGTCTTTCCATTTAAAGTATAAAAAATTGTTACCATTAGATCTAAACTATGCACAATCCCAAGATAGGAAATAAGTTACTTATTTTTAATTGACTATACTTTGCCAAAACTATAACAAGGTAAGATTTTGCTGTTTTATTACAATGATAAAAAAGTGCAGAGTTCCCACTAGAAAAGCACCTTTAATTAAACTATACTGCCTCTCATAATTATTGATTCAAATGTCTTTATCTGGCTACTCACCAAATAAATAAATACATGTACATGAAAAACTTATTTGAAATCATTTACATTTTTTGGACTGTATGTTATCTTAAAGCATCCACTAAGAAAAAAATAATAATCCACTTTAACATACAACAGTTACATGAAAGATGACAATAATAATACTTAAGTCTTTCTACAATCAATAAATTAAATGTAATTTTTTTTTGTATAAAACAAGAGAGCCACTCCGCGCTGTGATACAACACGGTTCCCTTTCAGTCGGTCACTCCAAGTCACGTCGGTGACCGACGAATTGGGATATCGCTTCAATAGACCAATCTACTTCGAGTGTAAACTAAACGAGCCAATGCACATTGGCATGCAATTATTGCATTCAGCCACCGCTGATCACCCGGTGCCAGATAACGCTCCGCTACTCGCAAGGGGGCAGAGTCCCGTTGCCGCTGCCGTGATCTGGGGCTCGTTCTGGCGGACAGACGAGACCACTTCCAGCAGTAGAGCGGGTGGTTTGAGGGTTACAGTGATGGCAAACCCTGCAGGGAACCAACCCTCTGGGGACCATCACTCCTCTTGCACCCCACACTCACACCCCTCTCTGGGCCTCTCACAAGCCACCTGAGTTGGGTCCATCCAGTGGTGCGACCCATGGAACGCACTGGGCCCTCTTTAAAGAGCATACCAGCGGTATCCAGTTGACCTCTCCCCGATCAGATGTCCATCTCAGCATCGGAGGGAAAGCTGTCCGATGAAGATTCGGCCCCGCTGCCACCCTCCGGATGGTGGCGAGGCCTGAGTCGGATCCGGAGATGGCAGCTATGCTTTCCCAGGCCGCCGAGGGGTTAGGGCTTGAGTGGAAACCTCCACCGCGTCCCGAGCCCTCGAGGCTGGATGATTGGTTTCTTGGAGTAGCTCGCGCTCTGAGCGACGAAGGTCACCCCGAGTTCTCTGGGTCGTGCGATGTCCACGCTTGTGGTCCAGGAGCGCCATCTCTGGCTGTGTCTGGCAGACATGAGGGACACCGACAAGGTTCAGTTCCTCAATTCCCCTGTGTCCCATACCGGCCTCTTCGACGACGCAGTCAAGAGCTTTGCCCAGCAGTTCTCGGCTGCCCAGAAGCAGACTGAGGCGATCCGACACATCCTGCCCCGGCGGGCAGCTGCTGCCTCCACCCGTCCGCCGGCTGCAGCGCCCCAGCCTGCTCGTCGCCGAGGGCGGGCCCCCGCGTCCGCCCCCGCTCCACATCCACAGCAGCCTTTAGCAAAGTGGCGTCGTGGAGCCGGGCGTGGAAGGGCCGCCCCACCTGTCCAGGCCCCCGTCAAACCTGGCGGCAAGCGGAGAAGCAAGCGGCCCTCACCCAGAGATGGAAGGATCTGCTCGTCGGGATATGGTGAACGCACCACTCCCTCCCCCGGAGGAGGGCCGGGTGGAGAATCTTTTGTTTAGTTTTTTCCCGCCGTTGGCCTCACGGCCGACGGTACCCAAATTCTCGACAAAAGAGCAGTTTCCTTTATCTCTGGGTCCCAGGAGGGTGCGGAGAGTTGCGGACGGACCAACGCCGGACCGCACTCATCCTCCTCCTTCACCAGCCGGCAGCAGCGGGCGGTTCGAGAGCATCAACAAAGCTGATTTGGAGACATTTCGGAGCCGCTCAGGTAGACCTGTTTGCTTCTCCAGAGACCTCTCACTGCCAGATGTTCTACTCCCTAACCGAGGGAACACTCGGCACGGATGCACTGGCACACAGCTGGCCGCGGGGCCTACGCAAGTATGCATTTCCCCCAGTGAGCCTTCTCGCACAGACACTGTGCAAAGTCCGGGAGGACGAGGAGCGAGTCTTGCTAGTGGCGCTGTATTGGCCCACTCGGACCTGGTTCCCCGAACTAGTGCTCCTCGCGACAGCCCCTCCTTGGCCGATTCCTCTGAGGAAGGATCTACTGAAATGGGGCACCATTTGGCACCCACGTCCAGACCTTTGGAAACTCCATGTCTGGTCCCTGAACGGGACATGGAGGTTATAGGTGACCTACCCTAGGAGGTAGTGAACACCCTCACTTCGGCGAGAGAACCGTCTACGAGACACGCTTACGCCTTGAAGTGGAACCTGTTCATTGAGTGGTGTTCTTCTTGCCGAGAAGACCCCCGGAGATGCCCGATTGTGGTCGTGCTTTCCTTTCTGCAGCAAGGGCTGGAGCGAAGGCTGTCTCCCTCCACCCTCAAAGTCCAGGTTGCTGGTATTGCTGCGTACCATGACCCGGTGAAT
>NW_015505271.1:130179-131103 GCF_001515645.1 Sinocyclocheilus grahami | reverse complement strand
GTGGTGAACCTGCAAGCGCTGCCCCCGGAGGAGGCAGACCCAGCCCTGGAAGCTTTGCTCTGTCCCGTCCGAGCAATAAGATGCTACGTAGACCGGACACAAAGCTTCAGGACCTCAGAGCAGTTCTTCGTCTGTTACGGAGGCCGGCAGAAGGGGAATGCCGTCCCTAAGCAGAGGATGGCCCACTGGATTGTGGATGCCATCACCCTGGCTTATCAGGCACAGGGTGTGCCCTGCCCGTTCAGGCTGCGAGCTCACTCAACTAGAAGTGTTGCATCCTCCTGGGCGCTGGCTCATGGCGCCTCACTGACAGATATTTGTAGAGCTGCGGGCTGGGCAACCCCCAACACATTCGCTAGATTCTATAGCCTCCGTGGAGGCCCCGGTTAGTGTTGGCTTGCTAAAAACTGCTCCAGAGTGTCCATACAGTAGACCCTGTTGAGATCCTCCATCACCCTCAGCAGCGGACGCAGCGGAACGTCTGGCTCCGGGCCTTCATGATGAATCCGCGGGAACCGTGGAAGGCCGGGTTCCCTATTGAGACCTAAGCGGGTTATGTATGTGTATAATCCACGGTATAGCCTTAGAGCCCATGTTCCCCGGCAGACTTCTGCCTGTCCAAGAGGGTTATAATCACCTCCAGTTTCTCCATATACACCTAAACGGATGCTATATGTGTATTTGTTTCCGAAAACTCCTTCGGGAAGGATGGGGCTTCCGCAGCGTCCCTGTTCCAAGTGGAGCGGGTAAGTTTTCCCAGTGTTATCCAATCTCACTCAGTAAGGTAGTGCTTTGAAAAATGGTGAGTGGAACTACTTGTCCCGAGCCCCGGCCTACACCAGATAGGGGCGCAGGCGGCTCGCACAGGGCACTGGAAGGGGCAGCACCATGGCGCTTTGGTAGGGATCCCAATTCGTCGGTCAC
>NW_015505271.1:114569-129194 GCF_001515645.1 Sinocyclocheilus grahami | reverse complement strand
GAACTACTTGTCCCGAGCCCCGGCCTACACCAGATAGGGGCGCAGGCGGCTCGCACAGGGCACTGGAAGCAGCAGCACCATGGCGCTTTGTTAGGGATCCCAATTCGTCGGTCACCGACGTGACTCGGAGTGACCGACTGAAAGGGAAGGTCTCGGTTACGTATGGTAACCCTATTTCCCTGAAGGAGGGAACGGAGACGTCACGTCTCGTCGTCATGGTTGCTGTACCACCGCTGAGCCGCCGGGTCACTGGCTCGGCTCCTCAGTGAAAACCTGGAATGCATTTTACCTGCTGCCTTATTATACTCACGCTGTGATCAGCGGCAGCTGGATGCAATAATTGCATGCCAATGTGCATTGGCTCGTTTAGTTTACACTCGAAGTAGATTGGTCTATCGAAGTGATATCCCAATTCGTCGGTCACCAACGTGACGTCTCTGTTCCCTCCTTCAGGGAACGAGGGTTACCATACGTAACCGAGACGTTTCAGTTATTCAGATTAGTGGACTGATGCAATCGACATTTTTTTATTTGTATAGCCATTTTCACAATCCTCATTGTTTCAAAGCAGAGTTACAGAAATTCATACAGACTGAGATACAGAGTTGTCATGGACAACTGGAAATAACAGGAAATCTCTGACTGTTGAATGCTGCGATTGACCAGTCAGAATCAGTTATTAAAGAGCTGCGTAATAAGTGACCTAAGAAGTAAAAGATCTGGATCTAGAATATGCATCATCATCCTCCCTGTCCTGAACATGACCTTTCATTGCCTCTCTCAGGGCGTATTTGTCCTCTGTGCATTGCCTTCTCCAGGATCAGACAGAATACCAACAAGCATCATTTGGGGTGGCCATTTACATGCCATGCTGCTTAATGGCTGTTTTTATTGCTCAGGAAGCAGCATACATCTTCACAGACTGACCAGTGTGGCCCACAGCCATGATTTATGCTGGGACAACACTACCATATAGCACAGTAAAACCTACTCCTGAGTGGACATTAAGATTAGTCCTAACAGGACTTTTTATAGATGTGTGCTTAAAGCTAAAGTTTGAGATGCACAATAATATATATATATTCATGTGTATTTTTACCACTTCACCCAAATACAAAATGTAATGTTTGAATTTGATGTGGATTAAGTTCTAACATGTTTTAATCTTCTTTAAGCAAAGCCTGATATTGTGTAACAAGCTACTTTATATTATTCCACTGTTATTTCAAACTGATTTTAGAATGGCCTGCTGTTTATTTTTCTCCAAATTTGTCTGTCATTGGCTACTAAAGGCAAATATTCCGCTGAGACATTTTGTAAACCTTAGTAAAAATGGTCAAGGATTAAGCAGAATGGTTTCTTTATCATTTGAAATATGTCAAGCATCTTTAGGAAATCATTCATCCAAGCAGAGTAAGAGTGAATTCTGAGTGAAAACACCATGTCTTATTTAGTTGAGACATAATTAATCTTATCAAGTCCATCTGCCATGTTATGCAACGCTACACTGTCCTGCCTCACTCTGTGCTTAATCAGTGTTGTAGACCACTGTTTATCTATGTTATATAACTTCATTTATGCAAATAAAATCATTATCTATCATTGTCTTTTCATTTAGGCCCTTATGACTTCATTGTTTTATGTAACAATTACTAGACATTAATTATACATCTGTCTGTGGCACAGTTCAGTGAGGACAGAGGATGAAACCCATAGACGAGTCAAACATCAAATTGATTGTCAATTTTAATGAACTATTTTAATGATGGGTTGTGTTTTCTGTTGTATTTTATTTGGAGTTGTTTATGATGTGCTGTGGGGCTACCTAATAACCCTAAGTATATATGTGACCCTGGACCACAAAACCAGTCTTAAGTCGCTGGGGTATATTTGTAGCAATAGCCAAAAATACATTGTACGGGTCATATTAAGGATATTAAGTAAAGATCATGTTCCATGAAGATATTTAATAAATTTCCTACTGTAAATATATTAAAACTTAATTTTTGTTTAGTAACATGCATTGCTAAAAACTTCATTTGGACAACTTTAAAGGCGATTTTCTCAATATTTTGATTTTTTTGCACCCTCAGATTCCAGATTTTCTCATAGTTGTATCTCGACCAAATATTGTCCTATCCTAACAAACCATACATCAATGGAAAGCTTATTTATTCACCTTTCAGATGATGTATAAATCTCAATTTCGAAAAATTGACCCTTATGACTGGTTTTGTGGTCCAGGGTCACATATAATCAAATCTAATTTAACTTTTCTAAGAAGTGTAAAAAAGGATGATCAACAAAATATTCTTTATGGAATCTACTTGAGGATTTGCCACATAAGATCTGGTCTACGTTGCAGCTTATTCTTCAGAGAATTAATAAATAACAGAGAATTATGTATTCTGTTTTGTTTTTCTGTCGTATATTGACTGATGCTATACTGGCAACAGTTTTACACATTTAGTCCCCACACATTTCATTCTATATTATATTATATATTACATATATCTCTGAATATATATATTCAGAATATATCAGTCCACACGTTCCAAAAGAGAAGAATATAAGAACAAATGTTCCTTGAGACGAGTGAGCACACAAAGAGATGTTCTTCTGATTTATGAACACATTGAGAGGTTTTCAAACTTGTGAAATCACTAGACAGAGAAGCATAACATTGAGTTTGACAAAGGCTGGCTTCTTACGCTGCACAAATTCCAAGTTTCTGCACGTTCTGGGTTTTTTCTCTCTCTACTTAGAGACCAAAGCCTCGAGCTGACACTTCATCAAAACTAATAATGACTTTTAGTCTGTCTGGCCATCATCTATCCTGCACAGAGCTGGCATGCAGCTTTTTCTGAGTGGTTTGAATTTGACTTGCTCTTTTTTCTGTGTGGTACTTGATTGTTTCAGCTCTGTACGAGATATAGTGTTCTTCTTTCATCAACTCTCTCATCTCATCTCATGACAGCAAACATGGCCTCTTTTGTTCTTTTGTGAGGTGTGAAAAACAAACCAGATCAGTCGTTTTGTCATGATGATTTGAAAGAAAGAGTTCCAAATGGATATAAAAAGTTTGGGAACAAAGGATTGAATGTTCCTGTGTGCATTGTAGATTCAAAAAAAAAAACTGACACCAAGATATTTCTGTCCTACCAAAACTGAGCAATTGGACAAGTATAATTGGCAGAAAAATGACAGATTATAACACTGTGAGAATTTTAGAGGATTTGGCTGAAGTGGGAGAAGCTGTCCAGACATAACCATCTTTTCAGCCTGTCAGATTTGGAAGAAAGCCTTGGAGAGGCAAACATTAAATCATGCCAAAAGTTTTCTATATTTCAAGACAAAACTTGAAACCTTTTGTAAAATCTTCAAGATTCTAAGACAAAACATGAAACCTTAAGAAACTTTTGGTGGTGTAGTGAGACTAAAACAGAGCTCCTTGGCTTGAAAGCAAAGTTCTTTGTTGAGAATGAATGAATGAGAATGAGTTTTTATTGCCAGGTATGTTTACACATACAAGGAATTTGTTTTCATGACGATACATTGCATACATCAATGATTTTTACATCCATTCAAGTAAGCATAATATAAAATTAGCTGATACTGTCCCTCAAAAAACAGAGGATAACACTATTTTAGCACCATTGACAGACAACAAATGAAAGACATTCCACATAAAAAAATTATGAAATAGCATCCCTGTCTTAAAATAAGTTATTTAATGCTTGCATGATGAAATACTATGAATACTCTTGCATGAATAGCTGGAAAGGATCAGACTGCTTGTGATGTTTCCAGTCAGATTCAATAGAGTAAATAATGCATAATGATTGTCCACCTTCAGTGAATTCAAAATAACAACAAGAACAGGGTGGGCAAAAACTAATAGAGTTTGCACAGGGTCACCTGCTCCTAGGATGCCAGTGTTTATGAACCACTTATCTGAATTGGTAGGCTTAAGTTTTCTTACACTGCAATTCATAATGTAACAACATAATTCCTGAAAATACTGATGAAATTGGACATTGATAGAAAATATTGTAAGACTCATAATATCTTTCTAATGCATCAGTTGTTTCCATTACAAACCCATAAGGTACTTGAATAATAGCCAATAATATCTATAAGCAGACGTCATCAGCTTGGTTTTCGAAACGCCAAAGTATTTAGCTGAAATGCATGACACACAAAAAGAAAAAGGTCTCTTCATGCCTTTATTATTCTGTAGATTTATGTAATATTCTTTCAGAAGACTCATCTGAGGAAAGTCCTCTCACCTTATCAAAACGCTTACAAAAAGACCTAAACCACAAGTCCTGTCGATTCAAAAAAAAAAGAAAAAAGAAAAGAAAAAAAGTGTGCCAGAATTCCTTTCATGTCTGAAGTTAGAGTTCACTTGAGAGTTCTCCACAGTTTCATCTTCAACACCAGCAGCAAACAAAGAAAGAATGAGGTTTCAGAATTGCTACTGGCTCAGAGGTGAGAGGGAAAAACAGCATTTCAGTCTGTTAATCTCAGCCAAAGAGCTGTTTTCAGAGTCAGTTCCTGCCTCAAATCTGAGTTCTCAACTGAAAAAGTGATGTTTAGTCCTGTAAAACAGTAGAGGACTGACTGTGCTGGCTATGTGGTGACACTGAGCATAATTGAAACAGTACCATGGAATTACTGCTGAGATGAAAGGCCCTCTAGAGAGGTGTAGTGGTTCAGGGCACTTGATAATCTCACTGGTTGGCCGTGGTTTCTGGATATTCTACAGCGCCACTGTTTTACCTATGGGTCACCTGGTTGTTGATCAGGCCAGGGAAGGTGTCTTCTGTCTCTGCACTAAAGGAGCCCCCTAAAAGAGACAGAATCACAGTGAATCACAGCTATACATGGTACTATATTATACAAACATATATTATTTTACTTTAAAATTTATGAAGGTGTCAGTAAGAATTAGAATTTTTTTTAATGAAGTCTCCAAGGCTGCATTTAACTGTAAAAACAGTAATATTGTGAAATATTATTACAATTTAAAATAACTATTTTTAAAATATATTTTAATATGTAATTTATTCCTGTGATGGCAAAAGCTAAATTTTCAGAAGCCATTACTGCAATCTTCAGTCATCTTGATTTCTTATTATTATCAATGTTAAAGACAGCTTTGCTGCTTGATATGTTTGTGGAAACAAATTTTTCAGAATCCTTTGACAAATGGAAAGTTCAATACAACAGAATTTCTTTGAAATAGAAATATTTTCTGACATTAGTAAAGTTTTCATGGTCATTTTTGATCAATTTACTGCATACTTGCTGAATATTTTGTTTTTTAATAATTATTTTAAATAATTACAAATTTTTTTTATAAAATAAAAAAAAATGTACCAAAATATTTAAGTAGTAATGTACATTTTACATTTACATTTAATTTTTAAAGAACAAGCACACTTTTCAAATAAAACAAAAAAGATAAGTTTCAAATGATAAAATTTATATTATAAAATGTAGTATTTAGACACTTTTTGGTCGTTAAACTCAGTAGAAAATATACATATTTGTGTGAGGGGACTAGTAAAGCCCAAAATGACGGCATGTGAAAACATTTTTCATGACAAGACAATGTGAAGAGGCATAATTCATAAATGTTTGTTTACCTATATGGCAATTATACATCCATATACGGTGACCATCATATCGACATCTGCATTTGACAATGTTATTGGTGTAATCTGACTCTGAAACCTCATAATTGGGGTTAATTAAGCCGGCGATAGGAGTTGGCTGGGATGTAACTGGAAGTGGAGCCCAGGCAGTTCTCCTCATAAGCGCACTGTAACATGAACATAGGACGGTCCTCTAAGTATGTGGTCTGTTCCACCACCTGGGGGTTGAGCACTAGATCTGGGGCAGCTGCAGGGAACATAAAAAAAAAAAACTTAGCTAAAGTTTTAAAACAGATGTCGAATGGTGTCCAGAATAGTTTATGCATGTTTCTTCTTGGTTTTCAACTTCATATTATCTGAAAGTGATGGGTTTTAAACACATATTACACCACAAGCTACATTATTTATTGTCCTTTATTTTACCAGGAAATTAACTTTCAGAGAATCAAAAATATATTTTTCAGTGTCCTGGCCAAGATGAGCAGTCACAGAAGTTCTCACAGTATTACAATAACAAAACAACACAATATCAATACATATTAAAAAAAAGTACACACTGACAACAAACTTTGCAACTACCACTAGGCATGGCATACCAAAAAGCTTGTTTCCCTAATTTAGTTGGTACAAATGGAGCAGAAAGGGTATAAACTGTATGTGCTAGTGTTTATACAATGCAAACAGGCTTGCATGTTATTTTCAACTTAACCATTAGAGGTCAGTGTTTTGTCCAGAAACAAATTAGTTCAAGTCATAAAAATAAATGAATACAAATGTAAAAATATAAGAATAACTGGATTTGAATATGATGATAATAATCTCACTCTCAGAGCAGGAAACTCCAGCAGCAAAGCGGCTTCCACCTTTAGGGCAGCTGAGATATTCTCCATGATGCAGACAGTGGGAGAGAGACATCTCTGTTCCTGCACACCTCACCCCACTCATTACCACTGAAACTGCATTCACTGCACCAGGCCAGATCCATGTCTCCTGTGCAAACACATAATTACACCTCAGCTCAAATCATTCATCCAATCCACAGGGGGAATTAAAGGAAATGCAAATACACCGAATATAAAGACAGCATTTATCATTGTACAGATTGTTACATTATTAAAGATGCACCCAGTCATTTTAACTCATTTGAAATATGTTAAAAAACTTATTCTTTTTTTTAAACATAAAATGCTTTTGAAAAATGTATATTCACATGAGTAGACTCAAATGATAAAAATATAAAATATCATCATAGCCTAGTAGAACCTGTTTTATTTTACATGAAGCAAGTTGCATCATGGGAGCAGACATGTATGAGGCGTACCTAAGATGTATATAATACTTGCTTTATCTCAGTACAGTGTTGGTATTGTTAATTAAATCTAAAATTAAAACTATTAAAAATTGCTTTCATTGATTGAAATAAAGCTGAAATATAAATAATTTTAAACTTTAAAAAACCTAAACAAAAACTAATAAATGTTGCCTTGGCGACTAATGCAAATACATAAATAGAAACATGCAATTACCCATATTATGCACATATTATACAGTAGACAATGGCACATTTCAAAATTACAAAAAACTAATTGAAATTAAAATGAAAACTGAAAATCTAAAAATAAAAATCTAATTCAGTGAATAGAGCATTTATCAAGTGGTATCTTTAACTGAAAACGTCAGCTTTTTCATGATACTACATTCACATCACTAGGTGTCGTTATAAGACTGGCGTAAAGGAAAAAAATGCATACACTGAATGCACCCTTATGAAAGAACAGATGTTAAAAAACAAAACTGAGGGAAAATGTCAACAGAGAAAGAGTAAACACTAAGAGTAAAACGTAAAATAACCACAAGATGCTGCTATTGCATGTCACCCTATCAAAACCTAAGGGACTTCTTTGTTCTAATGGAGAAAAGACCTCAGCACCCTAGACTAGAGATCTGCACTTGCGGCAACCACATGTGACGACCCCGGGCTGGACTCCGCTTCGTCCATGGTGAAAGCCGATCCGGCGATCCACAGCGCAAAGTTGCTGTATTTCCTCAGCGACCAGCACGGATTAGCTCCAGACATGACGAAGCACATATCGTCCTCTTTTGGAAGGCCAAACAAAGTAGTTTCTCTTTCACAACGAAACACACAGCGCCTTCACGACATGACGGCGGCAACAACAATACTACAGCGAGAATAAAAGTTACACCTTCTTTCTTTGCGTGAACATTTGGGCGGTGTTATGCAAATCTTCCCACATAGTGATGTAGATATGTGGGGGCGTGTTAGAACGAGCAGTTTTAGGTAGGCGTGGCTGACTCTTAACTTTTATAAAGAATATCTCTTTGGATTTGAGACTTTAGTCTTTGCAACTTTACAGATCTTTTTTATGCACCAAGAGCTTGTAACACTCCAAAGAGAAAGGAAAAATTGAAATCGCATCATATGACCCCTTTAAAGGGTTGCTCAATGTAGCCAATCACAGACTCAGCTGTTGATTTCTGGAACGCAATGGCCAATCAGAGGTGATTAAGTTAGAATCCACTCACAGCAGTGCTGAAATTGCGTGCTCACGAATCCTCTCATTTTAACACACGAAGTGTAGACACTGTGAAAGATTCATTGTGCATATATTTTGTTGTGTTATAACAGAGCTTTATGAGATCGCGATTAACTGTGATGTCAGGTTTTAGTGATAATAAAGGAAGTGCGCTGCTCGCATTCTGCCATGCACACAGCACCCCATGCTTGCTTTTCTGTTAAAAATAAAAAAAATTTGTGAATGTTGATGCTTAGCCTAAATAACAAATATTTGATCGGTTATAGTGTTTATGCTGGGATTTTGTGGAGCTTAGGGGATGTTACATAACCATTTCATGTAAATTTCTTCGATGTACTGAAAAAAATCTATATAGATTACATTTGGGCTTTTGCGGGTGGGAGCGGGACAAAACATGAATGTCGCGGGCAGGAGCGGGAACAGATAAGATATATTTTTGCTGGAGCGGGCGGGCGCGGGACAGAATCTTGCGGGAGCGGGACTGAAAAATCCGTCCCGAGCAGGTCTCTACCCTAGACCTAGCTTAGCAATCAAATCAGTGGAAAAGTCAAAACACTAAATAGTAGCCATAGGATAGTTAAACTTAATATCCAGAGCAACAAATTGTTCTCTTTGCAACTATACTTTAAATTACCTACGCTGTAATGTCATGAGACAATCCGTTTCCCATCAAACTATTTAATTATTTAAAAGAACCACAAACAGTCCATATTGTGTAACCATTTTCTAGCTGTAAAATCACTTGTCAACACAACAGTAACATCTTCAAAAGCAGACCTCTCCTTCTTTTTTCCAACCCTGCGGGAGTCAACTGTTTTGTTCTAGCTTATTATCTATTTAAGATCCATTTGATGAAGAGATATAATTTCCTCTTGGAACAGAGAGTCTATAACTCTCTTAAATGCTTCCCAGGTGTAACTGTTTATCTTTAACAATGTCAAACTAGAAGGGAGTAACCGTTTCTCTTGGTAACCGTAAACACATACATCTATAACTGTCAGAAAGCATGTATTTAAGAAGATTAATCTGAGGAAAACAAACATGTCTTAAACAGGTGGTTGTTCTACTAATTACCGTTATTCTCTATCAGAACCATCATTCTCACAGGACGACTTCAAGTGGAGCTCAGCATAACAGATCAACGCAATGTGAAAACACATCACATTCTAACAGAACTAGGATTCATTTCAGACTTAAGATATACAAGTACATATGATTCCTTGCAGCAACTCATTTGCCCAAGCTGTAAAAAGACAACTGACTTTCTCAAGTCAGTTGAGAAAGAGCAATGCTGGGAGAAACGAAGAAAAACTGTTTCTTTATGGACATATTTGACAAACAGAATCAGGGGACATTCTTTCAAAGGTACACCAGTTGGCTCTGTTTACAAATTCCCATCTGTGAATTGACAGATGCAATGTCATTAGACTAGACAATGTGCCTGAAGAATGGAATGCTGCGATTTCTTATTTACAACCAGCAGGAATAGTTAATACAGTTGTCACAAGATGATCAATAAAGACTGAACTGGCCTGAAACATTCCAGAACTGATATTATCTGGTTTTTATAAAGCTAATTTACAAGTAGAGATTACTCAAGCTTTTGCAAAACTTTCAGCCCACACAGAGCTTTGATTTCACTAACAGCAGTCTTCCACCATCCCTGCTTATACAAAAAGAGCTGAATAGTAATGTGAAGTTGGAATACCATGAATTTCTTCAAAGGGCCAGCATCCAATTTACTAAGATCAAGGGATGACCTGATGAGAGGGATAGACATATCTTACCAACAGTCTGTTGAGGTGTCAGCAGTGTAAAAGGATCACACTTGAAACTGTTAACCCTGGGTCATCCTAAACCCTGATTATCTTGCTTATTGTAACTCTGGTAGCCAAGGGTTAAGCACAGTGGGACAGTCCTTATTGTGAGACTTAAACGTACATTTCTGGTGGGGTTTTGAGAGTAAACATACCTGGAAAGCATGGCTTGCGAAACCCAGGCCCCGCTGTCTGCAGACCACCATGGCCTCCATTGTGCCCCAGCCCTCACCACACACAGTCCCCCACACCAGAGAACCATTGCGCTCCATTAGAACCTCCACACGGCCTTCGAAGAGGTTACGACCTCCACTCAAACGCAGCTGCAATAATGAAGAGCACAGTGGCCATGTACTATGACTATGACAGTAAAAATCAATTTCAAAATTCAGTCACTTAAAAAGGTACCACAGACGCATAAAACAATGAGTTCTTACCCTCTGTTGAAAGCCCATGGCAGGAACATTGCACCTCACGCCTGCGTCTTCCTCGTGACTGCAGCCTTCAGAGTCTTTGTCCATACTGAAGGGGCACTCAGTGACAGACTTCTCAAAGCCAGAACATTTAACTTCATTCATATGTACAGGGCCCATTCCTGGAAAATACACGTTTTCATACAGAGACACACCCATAAACAGTCATAAACGTATATTTAGTCATAATTATTTCCTGTTTATTCAAACAGTGAAGCATGTTTAAAGGTATGACAAGAGTCATACATTTAAACACAGATCTAATGATGGTAACATAGGCGGAAAAAAAACAATTTATCACAAGAATCACAAGAATGCATTACTTTAAATAGATATTGTGTGCATTTTTGAAAGAATTGAAGGAATTACTGTTTTCAAGAGAGAAAGAATTGATATTTTTCAGCTTAAACCATCTCAGGTTACGCATGTAACCATGGTTCCCCGAAGGGAACGAGATGCTGCGTCAAAAAGCTTTGGGAACACCTTCAGCGTGACCACGCTCTGAATCACATGTGTAATCAGTCCAATGGAAGGGTGAGACGTCACGTGCGGGATGACATAACGACCAGGAAGCTTAAAAGCACATGCGGTGGAACCAGCGTCAGCTTCTAGGAATGAAGCAAGCGCTTGCAGGGATGCAGGAAGTATGGCACCGAGACGCAGCGTCTCGTTCCCTTCCGGGAACCATGGTTACATGCATAACCCAAGACATTCCCCTTCAGGAGCTTCAGCTGCGTTGAAACGCTTCGGGAACGAGAATGCCCACGCCGCCAGACTTACAAGTCCCTGCCTAGTGTGGAAGAGCACAGCTAAAGCGAGAGAAGGAGCCAGGAGTGGTGCAGAATGCAGGTAGGCACCTGACAAAAGTAGGCGGGGACATCCCGCCCAAAGGCCAACTTCAGAAGGAGTGAGTCTTGACCCCCAAAAGAGAGGGGAGATCAGAGGACTCGAGGCTTTGGAATAGCATCCTGATCCATCGCTTAGCATAAGCTTCTCTGGCCGAAGGCCTCAGCGCACAGAGGAGGAGGTTGATATAAGAGACCGCCGTTGTGTCGCCGGTGCGCACCGACACATGGCGACCTCTTAGGTCCGGGAGAACATGTTTCAACTTTGCTAGAAACACGGCCAGCATCTCCAGGCAGTTGAAGTCCCACATGAGATCCCACTCATGACCACTCCTCAACCGGTGAGGGGCGCGTCCGTTGCTAGCATAATATGCTTGTGTAACTGTTGCTTGTGCAACTGGCGAGCTCTTCGACACCCTCCGTATCAATCTCCTCGGAGAAAGAAAGGCGGAGCGTCGCGCCCTCTCCGCGGGGGGAAGGAAGGAAGGAAGAAGATAGGGACTCGCCCATCTACATTCCCTTTACCGGATCCATATGCGAAACCTCCCTCAAGAGCTGACTCTGCGTGCTTCACTCCCAAGCAGACAACAAATAAACTGTGTCCCCACCCGAAATATTGAGCACATAATGGAGCTTATAAGTGGTCTGCGTGTGTCTGGAGCGCTGTTGAGCGGTACGACTGGTCTTCAACGAGCCCAAAGAGCCCATGTTACACCTCTCTTTATCTCCTTGCACAGGCTACTGGTTGCGGCTCGAATCAAGTTCAAGACATTGATGCTTGCATATAGAACAACCACAAACTCAGCACCCGCCTACTTCCACTCACTACTACGAATCTACATCCCCTCCAGAAGTCTGAGATCCGCTAGTGAGTGACGCCTCGTGGTACCATCACAGAGAGGCTCAAAATCACTTTCCAGAACATTCTCGTTCACCACTCCTGGCTGGTGGAACGATCTTCCGACCCCTATCCGGAATGCTGAATCCCTGACAATTTTCAAGCGACAGCTGAAAACTCATCTCTTTTGAAGCTACTTGACTTTTTTTTTAAATTCTCTATCTTTATTTATTCCTTCTCTTTCTAGCTTGTACTTATTTGAACAATGTCTAAGAACTTGGTATTACAACCACTTCCTGTGTCTGTTTGCCTCTTTAAGAAAAATCGCTTTATGTATCCCCCAATTGTAAGTCGCTTTGGATAAAAGCGTCTGCTAAATGACTAAATGTAAATGTAAATATAGCATGGGCAGGGAGGAACACACAGCCTGAACGCTGCCTGCTCGCCCAATTGCTTCTTTCGATTGAAGCTTTGACAATGGAGCTTATAAGTGGACAAACAACACTAAATAAGTCTCACAAACAGATGGTGACTGACACACACACACACACAGAGCGCTTGCTGAATGACAGAAAGCTGACGCTGGTTCCACCGCACGTGCTTTTAAGCTTCCTGGTCGTTACGTCGTTACGTCAACCCGCCCGTGACGTCTCGCCCTTCCATTGGACTGATTACACATGTGATTTAGAGCGTGATCACACTGAAGGCGTTCCCAAAGCGTTTCGACGCAGCTCGAGTTCCTGAAGGAGAACTATCCATCCAGAGGCTATATGACCATGATCTACCATATCATTTGGATCACTTTTAGGACAACTATAGAGATTAGTGACCTAAAACAAACATGGAACCATGCAATTTGTCAAAACCAAACACCTTTAATTGACATAGCATGGTGGGACTACTACAAAACATTCAGATATACTGTATTGTACGTATGTATTAATTATTGCATTAATATATTATTTAGGCCAGGGGTCTGAAAACCCCTAAACATGATGATCCCCATGGGGACCTATTTTATAACATATAAAGTCATCTATACATTTTTCAAGCGCTTGCTGAATGACAGAAAGCTGACGCTGGTTCCACCGCACGTGCTTTTAAGCTTCCTGGTCGTTACGTCGTTACGTCAACCCGCCCGTGACGTCTCGCCCTTCCATTGGACTGATTACACATGTGATTTAGAGCGTGATCACACTGAAGGCGTTCCCAAAGCGTTTCGACGCAGCTCGAGTTCCTGAAGGAGAACTATCCATCCAGAGGCTATATGACCATGATCTACCATATCATTTGGATCACTTTTAGGACAACTATAGAGATTAGTGACCTAAAACAAACATGGAACCATGCAATTTGTCAAAACCAAACACCTTTAATTGACATAGCATGGTGGGACTACTACAAAACATTCAGATATACTGTATTGTACGTATGTATTAATTATTGCATTAATATATTATTTAGGCCAGGGGTCTGAAAACCCCTAAACATGATGATCCCCATGGGGACCTATTTTATAACATATAAAGTCATCTATACATTTTTCAAGATCTATTTGTGTGAACAGCAGCAAAAAATATGTTAATATAATATGGAATCCTAAAATCCAATATTACTGTCTTTCTTACATATAAAAGGTCATTGCACTATAAAAACATACCTTAAATTTCAGAACTCAAAATGACTCCAAAATGACTTGTTACTACTAATAGTAAAAACATGAAGGAGTTCCACATGTAATACTTGTTTCATATGCAAAGACGTTACCCAGTCATATCAGAATCAGAATGAGCTTTATTGCCAGGAAAAGGAATTTGTTTTCGTGACAGAAGCTTCCACAGTGTAACAGAATGACAGTGACAGAACAAAATACACAGAAAATAAAATATAAAAAAAATAGAACAAGTAAATAAGGAATAAAAATATATAAATCGACAATTGTATGTGCAGGTATATTACAATAGACGGTTTTTGTATGTACAGGTACTGTATATTATGTGCAAATTTGAGGTGTAGACTGAGTATGAGTGTTAGATAAATAAGTGTATGAGTGTATAAATAGTGTGTGTTCCACAGTTATTGTTAAGTGTTGTTGTGGGCCGAGCTGAAGTCCACGAACAGGATCCTCACATAAGTCCCTGGTCTGTCTAGATGTTGCAGAACATAATGCAGTCCCATGTTGTAATTGGTGATATCTTTTAGACTTTTCCACACTGATGCTGAGTCACTGGAAAAGATAATTTAATCCATATTTTTTCTGAATAATTCCTCTTTGCCACTCTGATCTCCTTTTCCAGTGTGTATTTAGCCTGTTTATACACGACATTATCCCCCTTCCTGTGAGCATCATACTTGTCCGAACTTCTCAGCTATCAGCAATCCTCTCGCTCTCTCAGATCCTCTGATAAACTTTTCTTGCATATACCTCGCTCTCGCT
>NW_015505271.1:73692-114286 GCF_001515645.1 Sinocyclocheilus grahami | reverse complement strand
CGTGGAACAGAGTGATATGCATTCTTTATTGTGGTGTAACAGTGATCCAATATATTACTGTCTCTGGTGGGACATGTGATGTGCTGTCTGTATTTTGGCAGTTCACGGGAGAGATTTGCTTTATTAAAGTCCCCGAGAATGATTAAAACAGAGTCTGGGTGGTGTTCTGTGTCTGTGATCAGATCAGCGATTTTCTGTAAAGCGGTGCTCACGTGTGCTTGCGGAGGAATGTGGACACTGACAAGAATGAACGAGCAAAACTCCCGCGGCGAATAGAACGGCTTGCAGTTAATGAAGAGCACTTCTAGATCTGAACAGCACATCTTCTTTAACACAGTTACATCTGTACACCACCTCTCATTGATGTAAAAGCATGTCCTGCCGGCGCATGGTTTCCCCATTGATTCTGCGTCGCAATCTGCTCTGAACATCTGAAAGCCCGGGAGACTCAACGCGCTGTCCGGTATGGCGTCTTTCAGCCAGGTTTCCGTGAAACACAGAGCAGCAGAGTTTGAAAAATCCTTATTTGTCCGGGAGAGCAGAAGGAGTTCGTCCGTTTTGCTGGGTAGAGAGCAGAGGTTCGCCAGATGGATGCTAGGCAACGGCGTTCTGAATCCGCGCTGTCTGAGCTTCACAAATGCGCCGGCTCTCTTCCCCCGTCTGCGCGTCCTGAAGCGAGTGATCAGCACCGCAGCTCCCCCGACAACAATGTCCAGCAAAACATCCGAATAGTCGAAAACCGGTGAAATATCGGGTGGTGTGTACTTCCGAATGTCCAGCTATTCGTCTCTGGTGAAACTGATTGCAGGGATATAACTAAAGACAGGACAAACTAACAAAAACATCAAAACAACTGCGGTGCACGCCACGGAGGCAGCCATCAGCGTCGGCGCCAGTTCATGCCCCTTTAAAAACTGGGTTTTAAATTGCTTATATTTATATTGTACTAAAGCCAAAAAAGATGTAAACTGTAGAGTATGACAGCATTTTAATGCCATGTAAAAAAAAAACTATTAAGTCAAAACTATTTTCACTTTATTCTCATAATTTTGACTTTATTTTCAAAATATTATGACTTTAATCTTGTATTGCTACTTCTATAACTTTATTCTTGTAATCTTTTATTTATTTATTCATTCATATATTTATTCATGTGGCACCAAAACACCATTGTAGAAGAAAAACAACTAAAATTCTATTTTTTTTTCCTCCCACACCTTGCGGCCCCCTGGGGATTCCAGATGCCCCAGGAGTCATAAAAGCAGTTATATTCAAGTTGCAAAATAAAGGTGTGCTAGAAAGATAGTGTCTGTAGTGAACACACTGATGGCAATGACTTTCAATATAACAAGCAATATATCAAATTTAGTCCTCCATTTCCCTAGAGCACCTTGTGCTATGAATACTTAAAAAGGGCCCAAGCAAATGCACAGAAGTCAGGGTGGTTGTAATGTTCTGTCTAGAACCTTCTGATCAATTCAACTATTTGCACCTTGTCCAAGTTGACCTCCAGAAAGAGCCTCTTTGGCACTTCCAAATCCAAGCTCACGACACACCACAGTAGCTGCTACGGGATTCCAGTTGTCATCACAGATCGTGCCCCATTCTCCATTTTTCAACACCTCCACACGCCCCTCTCCAACTACAGCGCCACCTCTGAGACGCACCAGGGGTTGCTGTGAAGGAAGAGGAAGAGAATGACTCCTCTTAGCAGAAGAGATGAAACTCTTTGGTTATAAGCTAGTTGAAGGAAATTCATATTTGTGACCTTGGACAACAAACCCAGTCATAAGGGTAAATTTTTCGAAATTGAGATATATACATCATATGAAAGCTGAATAAATAAGCTTTCCTTTGATGTTAGGATAGGTACAACTATTTGAAAATCTGGAATCTGAGGGTGCAAAAAAATCTAAATACTGAGAAAATCGCCTTTAAAGTTGTCCAAATGAAGTTCTTAGCAATGCATATTACTATACTATTATTTACAGTAGAAAATGTACAAAATATCTTCATGGAACATGATCTTTAATTAATGTCCTAATGATTTTTGGCATAAAAGAAAAATCAGTAATTTTGACCCACACCCATTTGAGAAGTTTTCCAATAATTCAGGCAACTCTAATGGCAGATGTGCATGACAAACCTCAAGACATCATAAGCCTAACATCATTATAAAAGATTATAAAAGTTAATAAATCCATTTCTCTCCCGCAAAACAGTTGTGCTTGCTAATTTGTTTTTGGCAACCACAGTACATTGCTCAAAAGAAATGGAAAGAAATTATTTGAAATAGATTTTTTTTTGTAGCATCATAAATTCATACTGTCACTTTATCAATTTAATATATCATTGCTGGATAATAGTATTAATTTCATGTAATGCTTCATCTTTGACCATAAAATCAATCTATATATTCTATAGGAATTATTTCAGGAATACATTTAAATGGTGCAGATCTGTATCATGCTAATGAACTCACTGACCTCGCTGAATGGTATGTAACAGACAAGCTTTCACATGGACCACTTAAATATGTAATTTGGAAAGAGTGATGCCATTTTTGGCTAAAATGTCTGTCATCACAGTGCTTTAGAGATTCAAAAATATCCTCTTCTTCACTCTCTAACATTAGTATTCATATAATCACAGTTTATGGCAACTTAAAATATTGGACTCGAAAACTTTTGCCACATAAACTTCTTTAAATAAGAGGCGATTCACTTTAAAGTAACCGCTTAGTCTAGATCAAGATTCACTATCATCATGGAGATAAATTGTGCTGAGCTCTGTTCCATACTTAATAGTTTTCATAAAGGTGAGAGTCAGAAGTTCAGCACAAAGCAATACCTCATGTGGACGTGTGGCTTCTTGCATTTTTTGGAAGGAATACATCATCTGGCCTCACCTCCTGTCTGAAGGCCTTCTTGTATCCTGCCATGGGAGTCTGGGCGAAAGCTCTGCCAGGGACGCAGCTGACTACCACAGGACTGCCCTGCTCACATGTGCTATTGGCTTTAATGGAGAGCATGTGGCCCAGCTTACAGCTAGACAAATGAGCTTCATTTCCGGTGCAATTTATGGAGTAATCCCAGTATGTTGGCTTTCTTCGGCGGGCAAACATCCTGAGAAATAAAGCACATGGGATTTATTTAAGAATTAAACAGAATAAACATTACTAAAACAAAACTCATGTATAGGCCCAAGTGGAAGATCCTAGTCATAATATGGCTAGTAAATGATTCATGAATGCATTTAAGATGTGATACACACTGAACTGTAAAAAGATGAAACGTTGATGAAGTGACGTCATACATTCTTGCAGGAAAAATGGTGCTCATCCTACAAACAGAATATTTAACAAGCTTCATGTGAAATGCCATAATGATTACAGTTCCCTGTCAGAAGTATACTGGCTGTCATTCACAAAAAAATACACAATCCACATTTGTTTTTTTATTTAGACTCGGGGGGGGAGAGAGAACGTCTCACATTGGAATTGCTCCAAAGTCTGTTTCAGGACTCTACTACAACCACTATTGGGAAAACAAATGTGTACACAAACACACACACACACACACACACACACACAGGCTTTGGTAGATACAAAAGAAATGCCAGACAAAGCATTTAACTCACAGATTTGATCTAACGTTTTGTTACAAAAGTTTGAACATATAACCAGGCAGTTAATTTATATTGTTTGCGGGAACAGCTGTAGGGAAAGCAGTTATACTTCCACACCGGTGCTTTATCGTCTGAGAACATCGTCTGCTTGTTCCAGCCAGGGAAAGAGCCATATTATTTACAGGAGCCATTCATGCGCGGTCCTCTGAAAGGATAGTCCAAGCTTTCTAATGAAAGCACGGTTTAAAGCCACAGGGCAGACAGAGGTAGTTGAAAAGAAGCCCATTTTGGCTCCATGCTGAAAAAACTTCAGCCTTTGGCTATGTGTCCCCCCTCCCCCCAACATCAAGCACCGATTAAAAAAAAACAGACAGCGCCTGCACATTTCATAAGGCACACCATGTGAGGGGAAGCACGTAGCTTAGCTGAAGCGTCTGAGAATACAACCAAATATTAAGCTTTAATTTCCATTGTCCCTATGTGTTTTCTCATATAGCAGATTAATTATTATCTAGCCTAACTAGTCTTTAGTGCTGATTTCCACATAGTTATGAAAGTGCTCATGAAGATTTACTCGAGTCATACACTACGAATACAGTATGGAATGTAATAGCTTAGCAGAAAGTATAAGTTTGAGTTGCCCTCAGCAGATTTTCCTATTTATTTTCCTATTTTCTAGTAGGAGTAATGCAGAAATTTATCTGTAAGGACATTCAAGGACTCGCTAGAAACATCCTTCATGATGTGATTCAAATAAGGTTCACTTGCCTAGACGTGCTTGAGAGGTAACCAGTGGTTTCTCTGACCAGTGCTGATGGAAGAGCAGCATGTCTATTTTTGTTATTTCCAATGTTGGGTATTTTCTTTCAGGCTTCATACCAACAGCTAACATGGTATGAAAGTGTCAGGCTGCTTACACTAAGATATTTAACATATTATATGGCTTGGATTTAAGCAAGATAGCAAATTAGATAAAGAAAGTTTTACTTCAATTTTTTATAAATGAAAATGTAAGCATAAATTGGAAATTCTAAACAAATATTTCCTCTACTGTATTATCCAGTACGTTTAGAAATACACTACTAAAAGCAGAGTAAAAACGCACACTTGGAAATTCTCTCTACCAACATCATAAGATATATCCTGCTTTTTAATCCATAGTTTAGGATGATTTTCCCTGAACATTCAGTCCATCCTCAAAAAAATTAAATCAAATAAAATCGTTTTGTGATGAAACTCTTATATTGGATAACTTAGTTCACTTGTCTACAAAACTAAAACCTCTATATATTTTACGAAATTTGTAAATGTTTTGTATGTCAGCTAACACAGACCCTACAGTACCTTTAAGGACCCTAGGGGTCCCTGGACAACAAAAGATGCATCAAAGCTGTTAAGAATTCATACACTATGATTGAAACATTTGCTTTGTTCCATAGATTGAATCATGGGATGGAATTCAACCGAAAACATGACCATATTTTTATGTGAAACATATTTGTCAGTGTACATTCCAAATAAAACTACAATCAAACTATTAAACTCCATGTGCACTGTATTTCCATTTTGCTGTAGTGAGAGTTGAATGGAGTATGATTTTTATTATCTCAAGAGGAGTACCTCCATGTAAAATATTACAATTCTACGTTTCTCTGAGGTCACCAAAATGACTTTTGCTTTTATGTAGAAAGAAATCTATATTCAAGGAATATTTGCACAAAAGACATCTCAACTGAAGGGCAACTGAGAACTCACTTGTACACACGGGTGTTGTATCTCTTGTCTCCAGGAAAGCCGAACATGCCACAGATAACCCTGCTGTTCATTTGAATCCACTCATCATCACAAATCTGCTTCCACTTGCCTCCATCCTTCACCTCCACATAGCCCTCTGTTACTGGGATGCGCTTACGATATGATGACCGGATGGGGCGTATACGAACATCCTCCACCTGAATGTTCAGACTCTAAGGGGCGAAAGAAGACACGTATTGTTACTGCAAAATTAAAGCTGATTTATGGCATACAATGATTCTTGTATTAGCAATAAAAAAAATTCAGGGTGACAAACTGAAGGCCAGACATATTTTATGTTTTAACAAGGAATGTCCTGTCAGTAGGGTTACTCTAGTAAGGCTCCGTTTTCATATATATATATATATATATATATACTGTATATATTAGTGTAAAGTTTCAATTTGTTCTATGTCAGCATTATTCAATGTACCCATGTTGTGGAACTCTTAACTGGACACTTTAACTTTAACACTGTAAACTAAACCGGTTTTACAGTTCTTCACTTCATTATAAACATCCTATCAGCAGGACTCGTTGACCTGCTCCACCTCTGAAAAAACTTCCAGCCGTGTTTACCCTTAAGCCAACTACAATTCACGTCTGTAGCCAGACTGTAAAAATGCATTTAATGGGTTCTGACGTATATAGTAGATGGATAAAAAGGCAAAGAAGAGGTTACTGCCTTCAAGCTCACATCAAGTAATCCCAGACACCTTGATAATCAGGCAAAGGTGCATGGTTAAAATTCTTTCCCCAAATTTACTGGAGAGTCTGGAAAATTGAAGTACATGGAGAACATCTTACGCAACACTGAATATCAGAAGGTACGTCAACATATGACATTATTTATAATTAATTATATGGACTAACACCAAATTCTTCCAGGACGTATCTAGACCTACGTGAACTGTAAATGCGTCAGAAGGAATGAAGCCAAATCATTTCAGTAGACTCTTAAGACTACATGAAGAGCTTTAGAAGTAGATCTACATTCCTATGCAATGAGACCATGTGGGTTGAGTTTTGAAAGACTATATGAGATGCTGAGCTCAGCAAATATAGTGGCCTAAACATTCCATTGCCCTGTGTACCTTATGATATAGAACAGAAATCTTCAACAAGGGAGGTCTGTCAAAAACAGTTTAACCTCACATTTGTGAAATATGTTTACATTTGTGTTAAATACACTACCATTTAAAAGTTTGGGGTACATATATAAGATTTTTGTTTTAAAAAATACACTTTAATAATTTTATTCATCAAAGATCTATTAAAGGGGAAATGAAAATGAAAATGAAAAATGAAATTTTCCACTTTTTTTTTAGCTTTTTTTTGCATTTAGTTAGGTTTCTGGCATGTCTGCCAGCTCAGAAAAGTTGAAAAGAAAATACGCAGCCAGTTTGTTATGGGCTGTCTGAGTCTGAAACTGTGTCATCCAGCGAGCTGTTTCAATTTGCTGTCGCATTCTACTAGATAGCTATTAGCTAGCTATATGAATAAGACCAAGGCAGCAAATCATGTGTCTTGTGTGACACATGCAAAAAAATGTACATGGTTTCCACAAAAATATTAAGCAGAACAACTGTTTTCAAAATTGATAATAATAATAATAATAAGATATATTAAAAAAATATCTTAAAAACCAAATCATAGTAGTAGAATGATTTCTGAAGGATTATGTGACTCTGAAGACTGTAATGGCTGCTGAAAATCCGGCCTTGACATCACAGGAATAAATGGCATTAAAACAAATGTAAATATTAATATATTAAAATAGAAAGTGGTTATATTCATTTGTAATAATAATTCACAGTATTGCTGTTTTTTTTTTACTGTATTTGTGATACAAAAATATTCAGCCTTGATGAGCATGAGAGACTTTTGCTAACATCAACAAAAAACGACCCCAAACTCTTGAACAGTGGTACATGCATTAAAAACACATCATTAAATTAACTTTAACCAAAGTTAAAGATGCTAAACTAGACACTGTCTCTCATTCTCTCTTACACAATACAATTGTATTAAGTAAAACTTAAAAAAAAGAAAAAAAAAAGAATGACTTTGCAATGGCCAGGCATAAAAGTACTCCTTGGCCTGAAAAAGGTTGAAAAACCATTGCTGTAGAACATAACTTTTCATGAAAAGTGTAGGAGAACATGAAGTGATCATCCCCCTCCTCCCGACAACATAAACCAGAAAAGAGAGGGGTGTCTTTCATTAAAAAAAAAAAACCTCAAGCAAGTAATGCAAGCTGAAGTCAGAGATTTTGAACTAGGAATGAGAATGCGGTTGTGAATGAACATGTGGCATAGTAAAAGGGTATCCTTACTGTACCACACTGGAAACGCAAGCAGTGCTATTATGTGGGTTTATTCCAACATGGATACACTTTGTATAGAGTTCTAGAATGACAAGCGTTCATTCATGTGACCTAAAGACTATTATGGATTTTAAAATGTCCAGAATTTTCACAAGGCAAAACAAACCAACAAATGAACAACCAAGTACTCAAAAACATGAAATGGACATTTTTGGGCTTTTTTTGTAAATGGAATGGTCAGTCTTTTTTTAATGTCTCTGACAAAGCGGTTACAGCTGCAGGTTGAATAGATTTAATGAAGAACCGTGCCTTTCCAAAATCGAAATTTGTCTCTGTGGTCAGCAAAAGACATCAACATATAGAAGCAGTTTCTGTGACTTGGCGCAAAACCAAGTAAACCTTTCATAAACAGTTTTTGTTATCAAAGCTACTGTGTGATCCAACAAAGCATTCCCATCAAAGGCTGAAATAAAAAAGCTATAGGAAAACATCAGCTAAAACGGCAACACAGCAATCACCCCAACACAGCATCATGAATTTTTAAATATGTTGCATAACACATTGTTTGATGCTATTAAAAAGGGAATTTCCATCATAAGAAAGTAACTCTGTAGTCTTGATAAATCAGATTTTCCATTTTTTGAGTGAAGTCACCATTTACTTTGTGACTTGATCAGTGAGTTTAAAGACAAGTGCACATATCTCAGCTACACGAGGTTTCAATTAACTCTTTACTAAACAGGCAATGTGGAAAGTTTCAAATAAGGTTGGAAGAAAAAACACCTTGAGGTGTGATTTATTAGCACAAAAGAGGAAGAAAAAGACTTCCTAAATGTGTGGCTGGCTTCCATGGTAACTGGATTTTGCAGTTAGGAAAGAAAAATACAGCAGCTGGGATATTGATTTGTGAGGGCTTGTCCTTCTGTGGATGTAAGTAAGCATCTCAGGAGACTAGTCTGTCTTTCAAAAAGAAAAAAAGAGAACCCTCCTACTGCTCATACAGGAGAAGGAGTCAGAGGCGCAAGTGGTGAACTGACAGGCATTCTTCCACTGGCCGGCAGACAGATTGTGAAAAGGAAAATGTCACACAGCCCACATTGTTTTTTCCCTTCAAACAAGAAGAAGAGTGAGAGAGTTGAGAGGGTCTTCAACTAAACAATACAAATAACATAAAACTATTCCACAAATTGCCATTCAAAAAATATAATAAAGCAGCATACCCAAGTAAAAATTTCCAACCTACGAAAATATAAAACTTTAACCTAAAAACTTGCAGAGATCATTTTATTATAGATTTTTAACAACTTTGAATAACTTTACTGATGAAGAAAATTTAAATGTCTATGAATGTTTAAAATCCAAAAAGGAGTACAAATGGTAGATATTATTGTCACAAGCTAAATAGATGGAAACAAAGACATGGTAGTAACAAAAGTATCAAATGTAACGTTCATATTTCTGTATACTGAACAGGGTGTCCTGTTTTAGAAACTCTAGTGAATTCTGCTGTTAAAAATGGCTGTTTGTTCGTTTGTTTTTTGTTCAACTCTTTGCAAAGACATGTTAAAGAATGCTATTCTGCAGATGGAGCCCATTTCCTATTACCAATTTCCCTCCCTAACTTATAACAGTACAGTGTGTTAAAAAAATGCTCATAGTTTTTACATATAATTGCTGTTACTGAGCTTTTAAAACAGTCTAGATCGTCAACAGTTAACAAACAACCCTTATACTTTGCTGGACAACTGCCCTGGCCTGTCTTGTTAGACAGACTGAGAGCCTTAGCACAAGTGATGATTATCTATTTCCTAAAATAGCAAGATTGGAGTAGCAGTCTGGTGCCCATGTTTAATTGTCTTTTTATTCTTTCTCTGACTGCAACTATTTTAGCAGTTAATTCTGACCTAACAGTCTCCTACAAGAACTCTGAGGAAAAAGCAACACTGAACATTGGTGTCAGTTTTCAAGGAAAACATTTACACGTACAGAAATCTCAGAATCCTCAAAAATAGTTTTTCCACTTGGGTCTAAAGCAAATGTACTACAAAAACCACAAGCAATAGTCGCATGCTATACTGAATGTAGGGTGACTAAGTATTGAAGGCTAGGCTTAAGACTGAAAGAACAACTCTTCTCACAGTAAATGACACTGCTAGTCACATTAGCTGTGGTTTGATTTGCATTTTCAGAGATTACGCTTGCTACTTCATAGAGATAAACATCCTGTGTAATGTAGGGTGTGTCATTCCCCTTAAGTATGTAACTTGAAGGGGAGGAGAGGCAGATAAGTAAACACAATGAAGATTGATTTAAAGAGACAGTGAAAGCGAGTGTTTATGATAGTAATGAAACTGCTAACTGATCATTGAAATGTAGTGTAGTTCAAGGTTATTTTCAGTATGACATCCATCAAGCGTCTGTGGCATGCAGTTCATTACCTTAATTAGGGGTGTAATGGTACCGTGTACCGAACGGTTCACGGGCAACTTCCAAAGGGAAGCGATCATCCCTATCCCCTTGGAGTGGGGACTTTGGAGTGAGCAGGGCACGTGCGTGCCATTATGCAGTTGTTTTGAATGCACTTAGCAAAGGGAGCGATGTAATTTCCTCATTATCTTCAGCTGGGATGTTCCCGTGACAACGCAGCATGGTCCGTCAGCAGATTCGCTGATGGACACCGGCATTAAAAATTTACATTTTATATTTTAAAACGTTTTATATATATAATTTTTTTATATATTATATAGCATATTTTAAAATATTAAATTTATGTTTATTTGCAACAGTTATGCTAACAACAATAAAAAGACATTTATGACAGTAAAACAGCGACATCTGCTGACGGACACCGTGCTGCGTCCGTTCAGTACACGATATGTGTACCGTTACACCCCTACCTCAAATTTAATTTTGACTCATCCCTCAGTTATTAAAAGCATTTTCCACAACAGGAAATTTTTTTTACAGTCAAATCCTTTAAACAAGAATACTACTTTATTTCATTTACCCAAAGGTAAGGAATGACAGTCACATTTTGAACTTTGATGTGTGCAGGAAATGTATAGGGAATATACACTGCATAACATTTACATAATAGACAGCTTATAGACATATTAAGAATATCTGTGAAGTACAGTCTTGAAAAAAAGGTTTAAAAAGGGGGATTCATGGAACATGTAGAGTAAGAATAATTGTACATGCTGGGCCAGACTCCAGAGATGAGGAACATATTAGTCACTAGAAAAATAATGGCTGTTTCCGAGCTGATCAGCAGCATCTGTCTGAGATGAAGTGGTGGTGACTATGTTTATCTTCAGCTGTTGTAAAATTATTAACAAAAATTATTTCTAAAACACATTTCTATGAAATGCCTTACCTTAAAAATACATCTTTCAAAGTCATATTGAGCCCATCTAGGATTTTATGTTGTATCACTGTGAAAGAAACACAGTCGTCAACTCTTCAGCAAATAAATAATGCAACTTCCCCTGAACTCCGTAGTACTTCATAAAGGTACAAATTCCCTGTGTTGTAATCAAGGTATTGCATAATACGTGTCTGCATGGTAGGCCCTACAGGCTTCCAGCTGCTTCTGCGTGTCCCACTCTTCCATGATATTGGTGGATAAGAGCATTGGTCCAGATTTATACAGGGCTTGTATTGCCTATATTTATCAGAATTGGCAAAAATGGATTAATATAGTTTTCATGTATAGAGATAAATAAATGAAGTAAATGGCATGGAAACATTTACTAAAAGCATATGACTGTCTAACCACATACGTTTCTTTCCAAACAGGGAGAGCATCTTGTTCATTCACATTAAAAATTAGGCTGTACAAAAATATTCACAGATTTGACCAGCCAATCCTCTAAGACTTGCTGTAAAAAAAAGTCATGTAATGCCATAATTTAACTATAGCAGGGGTCTTCAACTAAAATTGCTTGATTGAACCCTCCTCACCAGCCGAGGTCCAGACAATTATATAGAAAAACATGAACTGATGGTTTTTGCCAGACCAGGGTATCTGCAGGATATTTGAACTCAAACTTAAGACTTTAAGACCTTGACTGTAAAAGCATGATTTACAGTTCAGATACAGGTTTTTCACAAAAAATAAAACGTTTTATAAAAAGATAAACTTCACATTTCAGCCTTTAAACCATTTTTTTAAGAAAATGGAGTCAAAAGTATAAATTATTAATTTAAACAATTATCATCAATCGTTATATTAATTAAATAACATATAAATATATTTTACTGTCTTAATTGTTTAGAGTATTATGATTCATTATGTTCTTGTCGATAGGCCTGTCACGATAACAACTTTCTGTTGTGCGATATATTGCCCCAGAAATAATTGTGATAAGCAATATTATTGTCATTTTAAAGACCATTTTATGCCACTTAATATATAATCATAATGTAACAGCATAATAATGCAAGAAGGCCTACACACTTCCAAAAAACTTTTAATTTTTAAGAATATATAGATCATGGAAATTAAATACTGAAATATCAGATACCTTAAAAAACCTGAATAAATAGTAAATAAAAAAAATTCTAACAAAAAGTGCAAAGTAACAAGTAGAAAAAAAGAAAAACACAAAGACCTTGTATGGAGATTTTTCCATACAGATTTTTCCCCGACCTTCTTTTCTCTGAAAATTAATGGTGCACACTATTGCTGAAAAACACAATCACTTCTTAGCAGTCAGATGTCCGCATGCACAAAGGCACAGATCCCTAAACAAGACCATATCTGCAGATTAAACTTTTTTTTTGTAGAAGCATTTTTTAAAATTTGAACAAGCACTTCATGACTACACCACGTTATGTACGAGAAGCTGCAAAAGACACAGGAACAAGTGGAATGTACAAACATGGTGACATTAATTTTTAAGTAAATATAATGGGTGATATATTGCGTCACCAAAAATTATTGAGGTCATGTACATATATTGTGCGATAAGTCGATATATTGATTATTGCGACAGGCCTACTTGTCGATCCATCAGTTCACATTTACAACTCTGCGTGTTTGTAGCGTAAAAACATGGTTTGATTTTCACATTGGTCTGAACCAGGGGTGGGCAAACTTGGCCCTTCCAGGCCACTTTCCTTCAGAGGTTAGCTCCAATCCTAATCAAACACACCTGAACCAGCTAATCATTGTCTTCAAGACTACTAGAAGGCTACAGTCAGGTGAGTCATATCAGAGTTGGATCAAATCTCTGCAGGAAAGTGGCCTGGAAGGGCCATGTTTACTCATCACTGGTCTGAACAAAAACAGCAGACGGGCTTATTGAAAATGCACAGAAATAATGGTTTCCCCGGTAACAGCTGTACACAGAGCAGCACAGCACGTGACTTTGAAACATGCAGCGCTTGTGTTTAATGAGATCATCGCCTTTTGAAGTTTATTCGTCTCATTAAGCCGTATCGCAATTCTTGTCTTTCCGTCCCCAAATTTAAGACCTCCTGAAAACATAATTAAGACTTTCTTGTACCATTTAAGTTTGAGTTTTTATGGCATACAATGTATAGCCTTAAATCTCATACAACTAAATTGAAGACTTTTTAAGGACCTGTCAACTTTCCTAATCTTTGAGAATGCCATTGTTTTTCACTCACTGAAAGTTTCATTTGCTTTCTGCTCTCTTCACTGCACGCACAACCGCATGTCTGAATGTAGCAACAGTTAACTGTAGTAGCAACCCGTGTCACCGTAGGACCCAGACAGCTCTACTGAGCTGACATTGATGTGCTTGATATAAACTAGATTTTATTACAAAACAGCGTTTGGCATTTATTTCATAATGTCAAAAGGCTTTGCGATCCGGATTCATGTTCACCGGAGTCACTGGTTATTTGAGGCACACAAATATTTGCAGCTTTTTGGATGGGTTCAGAAAAGTACACTGTATTTTCAGGTTTTTGGTTTAAAACAACTTGACAAGATGATTAGATCAATGCATCTGATAAAGTGGACCAGTGTGTTATTACGTATTCTATAAAAATATTACACTTTTAATGACAACAGTTATTCCATACCACTACCACTATTCTCCCCCAAGGCCTGTCTGCATATTCTTTTGAAGTCTCAACTTTGGACTCTCCTCCACATATGCCATTTCTGCACTACACTTATACATTACATAATTTTTCCCATTTTAACCCGAGGAAGGCCACAGTGGGCTGCCTATGAACATTCCCAGAAGACTTGAATGTGGCCGGCATTATGGTAAACCTCCCTTTGATTTAACTGCCTTAATGTGGAGCCCTTGCAGGCTATCAGTAGATGGAAAAGCTGACTCTGGCATTCTCTCCAGGAGACTACCAAATAGAAGCTGATCTAAGACGTCTAGAGTTCCCTCTAGTCCCTGCTTGACTCATATATTTCCTATTCTTTTAGAAAAGGCAATAATAATGAAATTCAGACACAATAGGTATCTTTCTGAAAACTACATGTGTAAGTATATTCAGATTTGCTGCAAATTACAGTGGTGATAAATGCTCAGATGGGCATTCATTAAGGTTTCCATTTGGTATTACACTGAGAATTACAATAAAAGTTTCTGAAATCTTATTTGTCACATCTTCTATAGTCTATATTTCATCATAAGTCTGGAATTACAGTTCTCTTTGTTTACAAGAGCGCTTATCATGAAGTATTTGTCTGCATGCTTAATGCATTCTTTCAAGATGACGCTGTTGGCTCTGAGCAGCCTGTGGACAGGATGACAGGATGGGTACAAATCCTGTTATTACTCTAACTGGACTCAGAAATGAATTTAGACAAAGCCAAGTAACATAAATCTGGGTAGAGTAAAAAAATGTGCCAAGAAGGCGTTTAAACATTCCATTGTCATATGCCTAGCAACCAAGCCACTTAGCTCTGGGTGCAAAAATAAATGGAAAAGAATGCATCGAACCATTGGAAATGTGATCTAAGGAAAAAAAGCAACAATAGTTTCAGGGGCATCCCGCACCAAGTTTCCCCTACCTGGAAATTATTTCATGAGGGGCCCGCAGAAAAAACCTGCACCTCGGCCCCAGATGGAGAACTTGACTGCCAGTAAAAACAAATTATGTACTTGTACGTGAATTATGAACACACATTATTAACACATTTGTTGTCGCTGTTCCAGAATATTAAGAATTTTAGGTCTTAATTTTAAGTCCTGCATTGATTCAGTCCTCCATGTATTACAGAAACAAATTAAGTGTAAACCATCTGGACTGATCACCGCAAGGCTAAACTGCACCTTTTTACTGCGTTCGACAGTGCATTTTGTGAATCAGAGGCTGCGTTGCACCTGCACAGATTTCCTAGCATGTGCAGCAAGTCATCTTTACAAAATGCACTTAAATGGATATGTAACACATCTCTCATTAAATTCTAAAACTGTTCGGTTGTATTGTGTTCGGTTGTGTTGTGACAAATTAATATTTTGTAACATTTTGGACAGATTTCCCCTAAAAAACCACATTGGTTTTGCACGAATCACTAAATGACATATTTTGGCTTCAAAATGGGCGAAATTCACTAAAAGGCTTTGGGGCACTATTCATTTTGTACCTACAATAATAAGGAACATGACAGTAAAAATATTTATTTGTGTCCTTTGGAAGTTGCATTCAAAACCATTTAGCTCAAAAATTTGAATGGGCATGATGCCACTGAATAGTTTTAGACAATAACAGATCTGTACAAACACATCTGTATTAAATTCACTTACATTGATGTTGTTGGTAAGGGTGTTCACAAACTTGAATCCTGGGATTCTCTTGTCACTGCAAACCACCCCGACATCCTCAGTATGCTTACAATCAGACACTCCTATGCCATTAGACTCACACTGGGCCAAGCTCCTCTCATTCCCCGTGCAGTGGACATTGTCAAACCAGATACGACCTAAAAACACAGGAAGTCAGTGCACATATATTCTAAAAGTCATCAATACTCCATAAAATAATATCACTGAAATATTGCCAATATTCACTGTTTTGCTAATTCTTTCATAATTATTATGCATGCAGCTTTAAAATTAATTTGTCACAGCAATGGTTCATTTAAAACTGTCAAAGTCAAAAGGGTGGTTAAAACAATAAAAAAAAAACATGGTGACCAATTCTAGAACCAAATATTCATATACATTTAACCTAAAATCTTAATGTTGATTTAAAAAAAAAAAAAAAAGAATTTCATGGACATGTACTAACCTATACTATCAAAGGAATAGTTCACCTAAAAAATCCAATTTGATAGAATTGTCTCACTTTCAGGCCATCCAAAATGTAGATGAGTTTGTTTCTTCACTGGAACAGATTTGGATAAATTTTGCATTCCATCACTTGCTCACCGATGGATCCTCTGCAGTGAATGGGTGCCATCAAAATAAGACTGCAAACAGCCGATAGAAACATCACAATAATCCACAAGTAATCCACATGACTCTAGATTACTGTGATATTTTTATCAGTTATTTGGACTCTCATTCTGACAGCACCCATTCACGTCATTGGTGAGCAAGACATGTAAAGCAATTTTTTTAATCTAAGATGGCTTGAGGGTGAGTAAATTTTCATACATTTTTAATTTTTGGGTGAACTTTTTCTTTAACTGCAATGTGATTTTAATTGAGAATAATGCATCAGTGTCACATGATATCATTCTGAACACTAGCTTACCTTCTCCCTTCCCATATTTAGATGAGGGAAACCAGGAGACTGCTTCAAAATAACCCAGTTCTCTGCATACAACTTGGGCTGCATGAATGGTGAAATCATCATCACACACAGTCCCCCACTCCCCTTCATAGAAGACCTCAACGCGCCCTTCGTTGTGCTTGCGTTTCTCTCCTGCCAGACGTAGCGGTACCCTGGGCATATCTTTAGGAAGCTCTGGAACAGTATAAAGGTCCTGTGCAGGGTCTTGGTAGCCCGGAAGGTAACCCAAATGGTCATACTGTGCATAACTAAATCTCCATACGCACAACAGTACAAATGACACAGACCAGAAGGCTAGCATAATGATAGAGGCTCAGAAGGTTTTTATGGCCTACAAAAAAAACAAAAAACATATGAAAAGTGAAAGTGAAGCAATGGAAGTAGATTTTATTGTTATTACTCTTTATTATTACTATTTATTGTAATTCATAAATTTTAATACATTTCTGTTGTGACAAGTCAGAAGCGTTTGGATCCATTTGCAGCTTTTATTTAGAATAGTCAAATACAGAGAATAGAATAGAAAAAGAGAATACAGGGTCAAATACCAGCAAGACAGAACAGCATGGGCTTGGACAGAGACAGGGTCGAATACCAGGTGAGAGATCAGGGCAGGTGGCAAACACAGTCCAGGTGAAACAATCCAAGATCGAGGCAGGCAGAGAACAATCAGATAAACAGGAAACAGTCCAAGATCAAGTACAAAGGAAGCAAACACGGGTATAACGCTCAGAAATTAAAGCCAGGGCAAATCAAGACTTCGCAGAGAGTCTGTGTGTGTGAGTGGCTTATATGTGTGTGTGTAAATGAGGTGCAGGTGTGGATGGGCAATCAGTCCCAGGTATGAGGAGTGATGGGAATTGGAGTCCGAATGGGAATGGTTAATATTCAGGAAACAGTTCCCTCTGGTGGTGCGGAGGAGGCGGTATGGGAGCCTCCTCTGTAACAGAGCCCTCCCCCTGCGAGCAGCTCCTGACGCGAGGAAGCACACGACGCCGGGGTCTCCCAAACGATCGGGGGGCCGGTTTCTCCGGATGCGTTCTATGAAACTCCTCAGTGAGTGTGGGGTCAAGGACATGTCCAGTGTTGACCCAAGATCGCTCCTCCGGACCGAACCCCTCCCAAATGACCAGATACTGGAGGGTACCGCCCCGGCATCTGGAGTCTAGCAACTCGTGCACTCGATACGCCTCCTCGCCATCAACCAGGAAAGGCAGGGGGGTCTGCGGTCTGGCTCCCTCCTCCGTCTCTCCTCTCGGACCACCAGCGGGTTTCAGAAGTGATACATGGAATGTGGTAATTAGAAGGCGAAATGATACTGGAGATATTTGTCTAGAAATTTTGAAGGGACCAACATACCTGGGACTGAGCTTTTTACATGGAAGTCAGAGCCGTAGATCTTTGGTTGAAAGCCAAACCCATTGGCCTGGGGTGTACTCGGGACTGGGACGTCAATGTCGGATGGCTTGTTGTTCTTGACGCCTTACGGCATGAAGTAGGTGAGTATGTGCCCGGTCCCAGACCTCCTCGCTGTGTTGCAACCAATCTGTAACTGAAGGTAATTCGGTGGGTTCGCCAGACCAGGGAAACAATGAAGGTTGGAAGCCCAGAATGCACTTGAAAGGGGTCATACCGGTGGCGGGTTTCATCAATGAGTTTTGGGCATATTCTGCCCATAGCAAGTACCTGCTCCAGTCTGATTGTTGTTGTTGACAGTATGATCTGAGGAATCGTATCACCTTCTGATTCAGGCGCTCAGTTTGCCCGTTGGATTGGGGATGATAGCCGGACGTGAGGCTGATGTTCACATTGAGATACCATACCCGGACCATACCATAGAAGTGAACTGGGGTCCTCGATCGGATACTATGTCTTCGGGTAATCCGTAGAAACGGAACACATGATTACAAAGTAGTTCAGCGGTTTCGAAGGATGTGGGGAGTTTAGGCAGCGGAATCAGATGGCAGGCTTTGGAGAATCGGTCAACAATGGTGAGTATAGTGGTGTTATCTTAAGAATTGGGCAGGTCGGTGATGAAATCGATGGCAATATGAGACCAAGGTCGGTGTGGTGTAGGTAGTGGATTTAGCAAACCGGCTGGAAGCTGTCTAGTATGGCGTTATTTTAATGACAAATGTTGAGAGCGCATAATTGTAGCGCGAAAGCACATTAATGGTCGAAGGGATTCAGGGACATAGGTGAGGTTTGCAGGGCATTCAGGAGGCGGCAGATTTAGAAGATTCAGATGTTCAATCTCAGCCATGATATCCCATTGTACTGGTGCCAAGAGCAGCTTGTCGGGAATTATATTGTCGTTGGCGATGGATTGGATTGTTTCCTCAGTTTGGCGAGAGAGAGCGTCAGCCTTGGTATTCTTGGTGCCTGGCCGGTATGTCACCATGAACCGAAACCTTGTGAAAAACAATGCCCACCTGTCCTGTCGGGGGTTTAGACGCTTAGCTGAGCGCAGATACTCAAGATTTTTATGATCCGTGAGAACGATGAATGGATGAGCAGCTCCCTCCAGCCAATGACGCCATTCCTCAAGCGCTAACTTTATAGCAAGAAGTTCACGGTTGCCCACGTCGTAATTCCGTTCCGTGGCTGTGAGTTTGTGGGAGAAAAAGGCACACGGATACATCTTCGCTGGTGAACCATGACGTTGAGACAGTATTGCCCCTACCCCCATGTTAGAAGCGTCGACCTCCACAATGAACTCGCGTTCTGGGTCAGGGTGTCGAAGGATGGGTGCAGAAGTGAACCGAGTCAAACCGAGGTTTGATGGAATTCACACTTTTCAGCTTTGGCATAGAGTTGGTATTTCAGCACTGATCTAACGTGATGAATGTGTTCCTCCAGAGTGTTTTAATAAATCAGTATATCGTCAATGTATACGATTACCCATCTGTCGAGCATGTCACGGACGATGTCATTCATAAACGACTGAAAGACTGACGGACTGTTGGCAAGGCCGAAGGGCATAACCAAGTATTTATAATGCCCACTAGTGGTCGAGAATGCCGTTTTCCATTCATCTCCCTCTCGGATACGAATCAGGTTATAGGCATTGCATAGATCTAGCTTGGTGTAATACTTGGCCCGGCGAAGCTGTTCTAGCACGGCTGGGACTAGGGGCAATGGATAACGGAACTTAATGGTGATATCGTTAAGGCCACGGTAATCAGTGCACGGCCGCAAACCTCCATCCTTTTTCTTTACAAAAAAGAACCCGGCTGAAGCAGGAGAGGTTGAGGGTTGGATGAATCATTTAGCTAATTCCTCCTCGATGTAGAGTTTCATGGCTTCAGATTCTGGTTGTGATAACGGGAAAATTCTACCTTTAGGAGGAGTGGCGCCCGGCGTTATGTCTATGGCACAGTCGACAGAACGGTGAGTGGGGAGCTGAGATGCTTTCTTTTTACTGAACGCCCCGGTGAGATCAGAGTACTCTGGGGGCAGGTTCAGGTTGTCTGTGCTCCGAACAGGTGAGGAAGGTGCATGACTGGAAGCTCAGGGAATCTTTGAGAGACAACGATCTTGGCATGTAGCGGCCCACTGAAGAATTTGTCCTTCTCTCCAAGAGATGCGTGGATTATGTGTGCGCAGCCAGGGTAATCCGAGAATAATAGAGTGATTAGGCGAATGGATGACGTAGAATCGGATGAATTCAGAGTGCAGGGTTCCTATTTGCAACTTGACTTCTTCTGTGATGCGTAGAACCTTTCCCTCTACAAGAGGGCGGCCGTCTGGCCTCCACTGCCATGGGAGAGTTACAGGGGGTTAGTTTCAGTTTATGTTGCAGAGCGAAATCATATGACACAAAATTACCGGCTGCTCCAGAATCTAACAGAGCAGTAGTGGTAATTATTTTGTCTTGAATAAATGCAGATGCAGAAGTTGCAATACGAGTATTGACACTCACCGATCGAAAACTGGAAGACGGACGGACCGGGCAGGAGATTTTAATGTGTATGGCTTGACTGCAATAGAGGCAAAGTTGGTTCTGCATGCGGAGTTCTCGTTCCTCGGAAGTGAGGTGAGTGAATCCTAGTTGAATGGGTTCGGCTGTGGTAGTGGTTTCAGGCATGTAACGGGGCATGGCTCGAGTTGAGCGTCGAGAGCGGATCAAATTGTCAATTTGGATAGCGAGTTCAATGAACTCACTCAAACTCTTTCCTTCATCCCGGCAGGCCAGCACCGACTGAAGCTCTAAATTCAATCCCCTCCTAAACAAGAGCTTTAGCGTGTCCTCTACCCATGTAGTCTGGGCCACGAGGGTTCGAAAGGATAGGGCTTACTCGGCGGCCTATTTTCTCCCTTGAGAGAGAGTTAACAGTTGATCACCCACACTCCTCCCCTCGGCTGGATGTTCGAAAACATCACGGAAATGTTGAAGGAATGCATCGAAGGTGGGAAATGACTAACCATTCATCCTCCAGACAGCGGTGACCCACTCTAGCGCCTTCCCAGTGAGTAATGAGCAAACAAAAGCAATGCGGCTAGAGTCTGTGTGGTACAGCGAGGGCTGTTAGCTAACAAAAAGCGAGCACTGGAGTAGGAAGCCTTTGCATCTGGCGGGTTCACCATCAAATTTTTCAGGGAAAGCGAGTCGTGGACTGATTGGGGGTGTCTGAGCAGGTGGAAGGCTACTGCGGATAGGCGGCTGCTGAGATGTTCGGGTCCTCCTCTGTAACAATTTCCTGCTGGCCATTTATGTGTACTTTTTTAATCAAAAGCACTTTTATCAAAGTCTTGAGCTCAAGGAGAAAAGCATGTGAATTCTCATCCATCACCAAATCAGCCCACATCAAAGAGTGCAATAATGAGGACACAGAGACTTGTTTAGACCACGCTGTACTATTCATCTACAATGTCCATGCCCTAACCAGAAACATATCAAATTCACTTTCAATATCAAGGAAAAGAATCATGTTCTTATCAGAAAATACAGTTTAATTGAAAATAAAGTTTGACAGATGACACTTTAATGGGGATGAGGTAATTGGTTTCCTGACTGGGAGGAAAACACTTCATACACAGTGGAGTACAAAATTCAAATTGAAAATCTGAAAACCTAAATTGAAAACCTAATTTAAACATGGTAATACACAGAATGTTTTAGGATGTAAATCGAATAATAATTATTTGGGATTCTGAACTAGTTTTACATCTTAATTATTCAACTAAGCAAATTTGAGACATTGTGAAGTCTTTTGTACAAAAGGTCATTTTCAAATATATAACAATAATATATAAATATATAACAAATATATATGGCTGATCAGGTTATGCAATGTGTAATGCCTTTTTTTCCCCAATTCAGTTTTCTCTATTTTTAATGCTGATAATATAATTTGACAATAAAAAATATTAATTAAAAAAGTATTAAATTAAAAAATGCTAAATACATGCTAGGGTTCTCAACCGTGTGAACCCCACTGTGCAGAAAAGTGATTAACAGAGTGAGTCTTCAAGACGTTTTGGTTCTCCAGTACCCACTGGCATGCAAGAGTTTGTCTTAAAAGCAAAAAAAAAAAAACCTAACATGCTTCCAAGGGTTCCCTTAAGGTCGCCACTCCAAGATAAAAGAGGCACTTCAACAAAAGCACTTTTTAAGACTTTCCGCTCACTTTCTCAAACACATTCAAAAAGTTATTGTCTAAAATACATCACAATGGTGAAGCCTGTAACCTAAACTAAAACTAAATGTGTAAACTAAATTACACAAGCATGAATACATCTTTCAGGATCTTTTCAAGATCATAGGATGCATTGTCCAAATGCATGTGGCAAACAGACATGGGCCCCAGAAGTCTCAATGATTGGTCAACATTTCAATCTGCTCTACAGCAGCCTACTGTGGCAATTCTTTTAAAAATGTGCTTGGTCTAAAGGGAATTTACGTAAAGCTCACCACACCCAAAGGGTTTGTTCAGAAATGTATTTGGTATACGTTTGTTCGCCTGGACAAGACCTATTGCTCTGAGCCATCTACAGCTTTGGAACTACCTCACATTCCTGTCCTAAAGACCTGGTTCTTGTCTGTTAGTATTTTGCGCTTCCAGACAGCAAGTCCCCTGTCCACCATGAATAGGATTCTGACAGGATATATGTCAAGGGGTCACAGTCCTGTGTAGTACTACCTAAACACAATAACCCAGTGTTCTACCTGAACAAATAGCAAAGGCACAGACCCCCTTTTGCAGAGGCTGTAATGTTCATTAATAGTGAATAATGTAAACAGGTTGTCGTTAAAAACATATGAGTATAAATATATATTATGCAATCACATAAACCAACACAACTTTAGTCATAAACTGCTTGTACTTGCATTCTATCCCACTAACTCTCTCTCTCTCTCTCTCTCATCTTACAAATTAACGTGCTGTATTGTAAAACCAGAATGTCAGGTAACAGATTTTAAAACGAAATATTCAGCACAACTCTGATTATTTTCTTTGCAAGAAGCAAAATAAATGCGATTATACAATAGCTTAATAAAGCAAAGCAGATGCAGTTGTCAGCTTACTTTGGCTGCGAGTGCAACTTTCACAGTTGAATACTCCTGCGATTGTGAATCTCCGCTTCTCTCAGCTGCTGCACATCCCCTAAACTTTCACTGGTTGATCTCCACGTACAATTTCAGTAAAGTCGAAACAAAGTTACTCCTTGTAGAACTGCCCCCTCACGCCCACCACTGTGGGCTGGTGACCTCATGGACCTCCAGTCGCACGGGCACATAGCTGGAATTTTTGAGGAAACAGACATCATGTACGTGCCTAAAAAGTCGGTTGTTTTAAACCAAAAATAATAAATGTGATGGATTAAATAATATTCTAGCCTGACGAGCACTTTAGGTGACTGGTGGAGAGTTTTCTGGAGGAGGGGAAGCAAACAAATTTCACTAATAGTAGGCTACTTCTGTACGTTGGTGTTGTCGCTTTGGTTTGGGACGAATATATTCCAGTAAAACGAATATCATCCGTTAACCTCATAGTTATTTTCAATTTTTTAACGAATCCTTTTTAATGCGATCTTGTCAATGAATCCGTTGAACCGCTTCACAAAACCGGACTGCATGATTCTTTCTGATTCGTGGCTGAATTCGGCAAAGCATACTAGCATACATACACTCTAAAAAATGCTGGGTTAAATATAACCCAGCGCTGGGTCAAAACAACCCAATCGCTGGGTTTGTCCCTTTTTATATTTAACCCAGCATTTTTTAGAGTGTAGCCTACTATCCATCCAGTCATTTGTTTGTCCTAGCAAACATACTAGTCTTCATATTTCTGCCATATAAAAGTAATGCAGTAGAAATAGAAACAGTAATAGCCTATGGTTGCTCACATTTAGCTCAAACATTGGTTTTAATACCTTTTTCAGCAAAGAAATTTCTGCTACATTTATATACGATTGTTTATTGCCAATACAATTTATTTTAGGTTCTAAATATATTTTATGAACGTAATCATGGCTGTAAACTGATATGAATAAATAAAAGTTGATCGGGGACCAATTACGCAATGACGTAAAACAACAGCTGAACATAACAGCTTTTTTTTAACTGGTTCTTTAAAACGAACCGTTCGAAAGATTCGTTTCGCCGAAATGAGTCGGACATCTCATCACTGGAACCGCTGTTTGTTCTCTTGTGGGATATTAATGTATCCACCTTTTCATTGTTGTATAAATGGGCGCGGCAATTTGTAAATTCTATGGGTCTGGCTTCCGGTCTCATCTGCGTCCAGTTATTTTTAGCTGAACAAAACAGTTCGTTTTGCTGCTTGATATTGAAAGTTGGTGCGTCTTATATTATTTTAGTGTATTATCTTAATTATGAACACACTGGTTTGTAGTGCAAACAGTTTTACCAGCTACTACATGTTGTTGTTATTCTCGTTATTTATCTATAGCGGCTAATGAACCGGAAGTCTCACCCATAGGCTTACTTCCGTGTTGAAGAAAAAGGTGGATAGTGCCATCTTGAAGTTGGTGAAGTTAGGAGAACAGAACCGTGCATAAATGCTAATTAGAGTTCACTAGTCAGATTACAGATGTGTCCTGAGAAAGATTTTCCACTTGCTTTAATTCTATAATAAGTATTAGAATTACTTTGAAAAAGCCTGATTACTGAAAACATAAAATATATTAAAAAAATTAATGAATAATATATACCATAATATACATGACAGCAGTCACAGTCTCCCTCTCTACTGTATTTTCTTAGGCTCCTCCCCCTAGTCCTACTTCCAAGATCATTAGTCTCACTCTCTGCACTGTATTCTCACACACTTCTCTGGTTGAAGGAAGGAGGGAAGGTTATTTCAGAAATGTTCAAATTACAGGCAACTCTCTCAGTAATGGATGAATCCCTGAAGTCTTTGGATATTAAACTATCTGCAAATATACCCCGAAGAACGGATGCTTGATCAAAGGACTTCATTTTTCAGGTTGCAGCCAGGGTAATAGGGACATCCCAGAAGATGGTAAACCAGACTGAAGGTTATGTCTCAGAGCTAATAACTCGCTCCACGACTGCTTGTCTGCTTTTCATTTTTGTGCTCTCCACCTTTCTAGGGAATGCTCTGGTGTGCACCGCAGTGGTACGGTTCCGTCATCTGCGCTCCAAAGTGGCGTATGTGTTTGTAGTGTCTTTGGCTGTCTCAGATCTCTTAGTTGCCTCTCTTGTAATGCCATGGAAGGCAGCCGCTGAGATTGTGGGTTTCTGGCCGTTCGGCAGTTTCTGTGAAGTATGGATAGCCTTTGACATCATGTGCTCCACTGCCTCCATTCTTAACCTGTGCATCATAAGTGTGGATCGTTACTGGGCTATTGCTATCCCTTTGAGCTACGAGCAGAAAATGACAAGAAGAGTGGCATTTGTGATGATTGGAGTGGCATGGATGCTCTCTGTTCTGATCTCATTCATTCCTGTGCAGCTAAGTTGGCATAAGAGTCTCCGCCATAAAGAAGACCTGGGAGAAATGGCTGAAAAGTGTGATGCCAGTTTAAACCACACTTACGCCATCACTTCATCTGTAATCAGCTTCTACATCCCTGTCTCCATAATGATTGTCACTTACACTCGCATCTTCCTCATAGCGCAAAGGCAGATCCGAAGGATATCAATGCAAGAGTGCACCATTAAGCACGTTCAGTTCTGCCAGAGCTGCAATAAAGCACCTGAAGAGAAGTTAAAAAGTGCATTTAAGAGGGAAACCAAAGTCCTGAAAACCCTGTCGATGATCATGGGTGTGTTTGTCTGCTGTTGGCTCCCTTTCTTCATTCTCAACTGCATGGTGCCATTTTGTGACTCTGGCCTCCACAACACCGGACAGATCCCATGTGTCAATAAGACAACTTTTGATGTGTTCGTGTGGTGTGGGTGGGCGAACTCTACCTTGAATCCTGTAGTTTATGCATTTAATGCAGAATTCCGCAAAGCTTTCTCCAGTCTCTTGGGATGTGGGAAGTTGTGCTCTCGGAATACTGTGCAAACGGTTGACTTCAGCAATGAGCTGGTGTCATACCATCGCGACTCCACAAACCTTCAAGACATTCCCTTCTTCGGTCACCCCTGTCTGCATCCGCATGCTGTCAGGGAGGAAAGTGATAAAGATATGTGCTTTGACACAGTGTCAGATGGCTGAAGTCCCTTATGAGACTGAATGTAACTTTGTATATGGGGAAAGGCCTCCTATGCTAAGTCATGGAGAAACAGAACTATCATTGGATAAAATCATACCATTTACAGAAGAAGATGAGTTAGCGTCTCTTAAACATGTGGCTCATAATGAAAGTGAATCTCCTAGTATCTCTGGAATATTGTGATCTTTAAATATGTTTTGGTGGTGTGTTTTGAAAATAATTAGTAAGACCATGAGTAATTGAACTGGCTTAGAGACCTGTTTTTGATTGTTGTTTCTACATTACTCTGCTCATGAATCATTCAAAAGGTCACTCATTGTGAGATATATATAGATTCCATACAGAGCTTTAAAATTAATTTTATCATATAAAGCTAATAATGCAGTACCAACTATTATTTCTACTTGAACAATGCTCAGTCTTTTTCAGTTAAATATGTTAATGGAGGAAATAATAATCACATGTCTGTCATCTTGAAGATTTTTGTTTACTTTAACACCTGACTTTGAAACGACTCCTGTATTCACTCATAAAGGGAAAAGGCACTGACAGGTTGTTGTTTTTCTCTTCTTTTACCTGCTGCTTTTTTTTTAAACCTCGTATTATTTGATAAAATACTTTGAATATTTACATTTGCCAATCCACAGGCAAAAACAATCAAAATTGCGAAAAACTTTAATCAAAATGGTGAAATCATGTCCAGTGACATTTACAGTCCCATATACACTCATATCAATTTTAAGCTAAAATCTTTGTTGATTTTTTTATACAAAAAAGAGGTCTGCCCAAAGTATTCAATGGCTTTTAATAAGAAAAATGTGCCCTTAACTGAAAAACATTAAATTTAACATGAATGTACATTCTCTTAAGCAGATAAAGAAAGCAAATGAGCACTCATCTTCTGATACCATATTTGTTTTTATTGGGAGTTTTGTACTAAAATAGGTTTTGGACAAAATATAGGTTTATGAGTAAATGTTAAGAACAATAGTATACAAAAAATAAACAACAACTGATGGAATCTTGCCTTGTGTAGTAACATTCAACAAACCATTAACAATGAATAAATTAAATGTGTTCTGTATTGCTATATTTACAGGAAAGTCTAGTATAATCCTATACAAAATATAAATATTACACGAATCAGTGACAGTGATAAAACACTCATCCTGTTTAGTCACATAAGCTCTCAGGTACGTGCACACGATGAACTAACTAATGACATTTCGGACACTTTCCAACCAGCGGACTCTTCTGTCTAATCTGTGAAGGATTGAAAAGCTACAGCAAATAATCGGCTTTGTACATCAGGTACAGAGGTAGACTGTCATGTGTACAAACCGATATTTTACAGAAGTATATATCTGTGCTGCTCGTTCGGGCTGGTGATATTTATAAGCAATAAGACCCTATCCAACAAGACAGCTCAAAAAAGTGTCACATCCCACCCAAAAAACATTTTCTCAGTCTATTAAAAAGGCATTAGCCTTCTTACATGCGTTAGGAACATTTGCACTTTTGTGAAGATGGGGTGGCTCTTACAAGAGCCTTTGGTTTATGGAGTGAAGTCTGGCAGTCTACTTCTTCTTAGCGGCCGTCTTCTTCGCCTTGGCAGACTTGGGCTTTGCGGCTTTAGGCTTCACTGCTTTGACCTTCTTAGGACTCTTTGCAACTTTCTTCACAGCCGGTTTCTTCACTTTCTTCGGGCTTTTGGCGGCTTTCTTGGGCGCAGCCGGTTTCTTCACTTTCTTGGGAGACTTCTTCGGGGCAGGTTTCTTTACTGGTGCCTTTTTGGGCTTCGCCGCCTTGGCCGCCGCCTTCTTCTTCACGGCTGGTCTCTTCGGTTTCGCCACAACTTTCTTAACGGGCTTCTTGGCGGCTGGTTTCTTGCTCAGCTTGAAAGATCCGGATGCCCCGGTGCCTTTAGTTTGAACAAGCGCCCCCTTTTTCACCAGCGATTTCAAAGCAATCTTGACGCGAGAGTTGTTTTTCTCAACGTCATATCCACCACCTGCCAAAGCCTTCTTCAGAGCCGCGAGAGAAACTCCTCTGCGCTCGTTGGAAGCGCCAACCGCCTTCACGATAAGGTCCGACACGCTTGGTCCAGGCTTTTTCGCCGTTGCCTTCTTCTTCTTTTGGGCTTTGGCCGGTGCAGCCGCGGGAGCAGGAGCAGTTTCTGCCATAGTTTCAGTAAACTTGTCACGTAGTACAGAGCTGTCAAACAAACAATGTTTACATCCAACAGCTGAGGGCGGGATTTAAAAGGGAGATGAGAACCATATAGACTCAACTGCCTCACCCGACGCTCTCAACAGGACAGAGTCGTTCGTAGATGTGTTTTCTGATCTTGAAAAACACAAGGTTTTCCGCGATAAAGATCGATGGATTGTAGACTTTAAACCACGTCCCGATAGCTGAGTCTTTCCTCTTTAAGGGCAGCTCATGTTTCGTGTAAAACATCGCTCGGTTTATTGTAGAATAATAAAAACGCGTCCAAATTTAGTGCGAGTCGCAGCGGGAAATATCGCACTTCCTCTGTTGTTTTGTAGATTATATATTAAAATTCGAAAATCACATCTAAAATGATGGACACTTTACACAGAAAAGACCCTAATCTACACATCTGTGGTGGTTTTAGACTAAGACAGCTCAAGGAATAAAAAATTGAAGCGTTTTTCTTTAGTGAAGGTAACACAGATCGGCGCTGTCGCCATTTCAACCTCCCCTAATCTCATTCTTTCTGCAATGATCTATTAATGATCATATCTGAGGTACATCCAGTACATGATTCGAATAACTTATATATAAGCAAGTTTACCAACATTACACATTTAAAGGCGTTGCCTGTTAGTAATAAAACGGGAGTTTGTAGTATCTAAAGGGAAAGTGCTCTCAACAGTCGAGGAGTGCCATAACAGAGGCAAGCGATCTCGGTGTATAATGTTGTTCTGATGAATTTATGGGAATTTTTTCAACATGTTAATACTTACAAACACTTTACTATTCTTACAATTATATTTAGTGGTTGTAAAAAGGCCATACGTCACTTTTTATCCGAATAGGCTTAATAACGGCAAGGATGTTCACTAGGTTCCTTCATTGTCCAGCGCGGAGCTATTGCTTCACGTAGTTTCTGTACTGTGATGTTGTACAGAACTTTAAACAATAAAACTATCATTTTTATCTGTCACACGCATTTATGAAATATTTCATAAATGCGTGTGACAGAATCTTCACTCTTTATTTTAAGCGCAATCTGAAGATTGCGTTTTGTACATTATAATTCATCATTTGATCACTAGCGTATGGACTCATGGCTGTTTATTAGTAAGAAATATTAAACATCGACCAGGGCACAAAAAGCTTATTTATGATAAATACGACTTTTATTAATAGTTAATTTGCAGTAAAAAAAACACACACACATACATATATATAATCGGTAATCGGTCAGTCACTCGTTGCAGATTACCCCACAACTTTTTTTTTTTTTTTTTTGCTTTCTGTTATGTCTGCCTGTGAAAGAATGGCACTTTATGAGTTTGCTTAATAAAATTGTTTTAATGAAAAATTGTATTCCTAATGATTCTGTTGGCCCTATGTGGTATCGTTTGTGACATTCAATCAGCTGTGTGTTGTGCCTATACAACACCCTTTAAGCCATGACCATATGCACAATTTAGCAGGCTTCTTAGACCTATTAAAATGCACAAATTACAGGCCAGGACTTTTGATAATCCAAATCAAATGACTCTTGTTCTTAATCGAGTATGTTGTTGGGAGTTAGCATTTTATTAAACTATCATTTTACTAAGCAAATTCATTAGGCACAGTTCCTCTGCTTGAAGATAAAGTCCTGGACATGACATGACATATGGTCGTCATGTGACACACAGCAGCCACAATAGCACTCATGTTTTATTATTTTTTCCCCCTTTTTATTCGAAACATTCCCAAACGCATTAACTGTATCATGAAACATCTCGATTCTCATCTTTAGCATAGATAATGTTAGTTGATCTATGGGCAATGGTCAAAGTAGCCTAATAATGTAGTCTAACTATACATAAAAACCTGTCTGTTTACTTAAGTAACAGATATGGGTGTCATGCCATAACATAGTTTTAATACGACTGACTTTATATTTAATGTGAATAAAAACATTGTAAGTGAGGCTACTTATCATAACACTTTCATTGTACAGAAAGAGAGCAAAGAACATTTACATTATCAAAGAACATTTTCACTGACAGTCTAGAGTTCAAGCACTCTCAAGAACTCCCATTAAAATCACTGAAGCTGTTTACACTGTGAAATTAATATCTTACTTACAGATTCATACACACATCTGCAGTTTTTGTTTCTAACGAGCGAATTCGCCAGAAAGAGGTATTCAGACAGCGAGCGAGTGAAGGTGTGATGACTCATCTGAACACCTCTGATTGGTCATTGCACTCATAAGCTCAACAGCATCGTGTGTGATTGGTTATAATGCGCAGCGCTGTAAAAACGCGTCTGTCTCTGGCTCAGCGCCAGACAGCGAATGCAGGTTTGAATTTTAGCAGCTGATGATATGACGCGCTGAACGGTTTAATCATGCTGATGTGATTGTATCAAATTTAGAAAATATCATTCGACTATTTTTTGTCTTTTGGAAGCTGCATTCAAAATCCACTTGGCTCAAAAATCTGAGGGGGCAAGTGCACTTGCACTTTGAATGCAGGCACGGCGCCAGAATTTTTTCTCTACCGGTGCTAAGGGGGGGCTAGACCAATATGTGGGGGAGCTAAGAAAATTAATTATATTGATGACGTCAGAGTTACTTCATAAAGAAATGGGGCTAAACCGGGGCTATCAAAAATTCTGACGGGGCTATAGCCCCCCCTAGCCCCGGTGTAGCGCCGTCACTGTTTGAATGGGCATGACGCCTCTGTTTGAGACTGTGGAAGTATTGAGAATTATGGAAGTACTGTGCCTGACAACCGCTGCCATAAATATTCACAATACCTTCTAGTGCTTCTAGTGCCTTATTGCCTAATTACACACATTCGTGCATTACTTATTAAAATCAATATCTTACTCGTTAACATTATTTAATTATATTATAATTAGTAGTTTACAAACATTTAGTAAATATGAAAATGTCAAAAGGTTTACTGACATTTCTGTCCAATCACCTATTAACTAAGGAACTGTCAAATTATGTTTTTTGTTATTAGAGCAAGTATCAATTCATGTAACAATGACTAATTATAAACGGCTTGCTTTTTTGTTCCATTTGAAAACTTTAGTGATCTAATCAAAACAGGACTTGTGTTGTGGGCAGTAACTAGTAACTTAGTTACTGTTATAATTTTACATTTTGCAGTAACTAGTAGTGTAACTAATTACTAATAAGATTTCAGTAATAATATTAGTTACCATCCATAAAGCAGCTTAGTTACTTTTGATGCCTCAACCCCGCTGATTTAAAATCCAACAATCAAATAATTCCTATTATTTTCATAATTTTCACAACTCTCACGTGCATGTGGTGTCCCCAGTGCAGCAGGCGAGCTTGGAATATGGAAAAGCTTACATTCAGCAGATAGTAATATTACATTATATTGATTTTGTCAGGAAAAAAGATGATCTGAGCACTGTTGTAGCTTATCTTACCTGTCCAATCGCTACCACTGTTAATTTAAATGGGGAATCATCTCAGTTATCACCAGTAAAATATTGAGTGCCACAAGGATCTGTCCTAGGTCCTCTGCTATTTTCAATATACATGTTGCCCCTTGATAATATTATTAGAAAATACAGGATTAGTTTCCACTGTTATGCTGATGATTGTCCCCTCAGAGGACCTCAGATGATGCCAACCCTGAAACAACATACAGAACTACCACATTTTGCTATAAGTTTGATTGAATCACATAATAATTGCTGTTAATATTATTCATCGTCTGTTTGATTACATCTTTAATTGATTTTTCCGTACATTTCTGCCATATGTACTTTAACTGACAGTCACTACTGATAAGCTACCACTAAATATAGTAGAAACTTAATTTGCTGTAAAGTTGCTTTGCAACGATTTTTATCGTGAAAAGCACTATACAAATAAACTTGAATTGAATTTACTTTACTCTGGCATTACATCCCACCCACATCCCTCTGATCAGCATGTGGTATATTATATTACTATAATTTAAAATCTTTTTGGAAAATAAAGTTTCTTACAAAATTATGTGATTTGATAAAATACATAATGAAATATAATTGTATATGGGTAACAGAGAAATGACAATTAGCTTCAAGCTACACATGACAACTAATGAGATTAATACAACACTTCTACTTGAATGTCAATATCAATCACTAGAATTATGTGAAAGATAGTTACAACTTCTGTGGGGCGTGAAGAAAAAGTAATGTAACTAGTAGTGTAACTAATTACTGTTGCCAGAACGTAATAAGTAAAGTAACAATATTACTTTTGAAATGAGTAACTAGTAATGAGTAATACATTACATTCTTTGAGTAACTAGCCCAACACTGGTTGTGGGGAACTTCAAGAAGAAAACAAAAAGAGAAAAGACAAGAAAAAATAAGAGGGAAAAAGAGAAAAGAATGAAAGCCCAACACGGGTTGTGGGGAACTTCAAGAAGAAAACAAAAAAAGAAAAGACAAGAAAAAATAAGAGGGAAAAAGAGAAAAGAATGAAGACATTAATTTGCTCGTTTGATTGAATGTTTGGGCGGCTCTTAAAAGAGCCTTTTTTTCTTGAAAATCCGGTCCGGGTGAAATTTAACCGCCAAAACCATACAGTGTACGGCCTTGACGCTTCAGAGCGTACACTACGTCCATAGCGGTCACAGTCTTGCGCTTGGCATGCTCGGTGTAGGTTACAGCGTCGCGAATAACATTTTCAAGAAACACTTTCAGAACACCTCGCGTCTCTTCATAGATCAGACCAGAAATACGCTTCACACCACCACGACGCGCTAGACGGCGAATAGCTGGCTTCGTGATTCCTTGAATGTTGTCTCTCAAAACTTTGCGGTGACGTTTTGCACCACCTTTTCCAAGCCCCTTACCGCCTTTTCCTCGACCAGACATGATAGCAGACTGACACCTCCAGGAACTCGAATGAAACCGAAATGAATGTGATTTCTTGGGAGGACTGACAAGTATATCTTTAAAGAGGACCTAGTGGAAACCATGCTTGGCTACAACCCCTCTGCGGGCGGGGCAAACGCAACAACGCAAAACAAGTATGGAAGTAGGTCTATTGAGCGCCGGTTTTCTTTTATTTGATTACATATCTTGGAATCGAATAAAAAATATAACTAATAAACACGTATCAAGTGCGCTATGCTTCTGTTGTGGTATTCGCGATATTTCAGTAATTAGGATTGACCTGCTTAGCTCTTATTGTCGTAGTATGGTTGTTTGTCGCTTCACAGTTTTTCTGAATGCTTCAGTTTCATCCCTTTTAGGACGGATTTACATTATATTTATGTTTTAGTGCGTAAATTTCAAACATTCAAAGAATAACTGATTCGAGATCAGCCGCAGCGAAGATATGCAAATTGTATACACCTCTTCCGAGTGTTTTGATTGGTCCTAGACAGTCTCGATTTCTATTTGTTATTTGCTGATGCTGACGCGTGGTGATTTGTCCCTGGTTTGAACGCCCTTCCCAGCCGGTTTGAACCGGTTTACCGAACAAAGAGGCAGGCAATACCTTCATCTGATTTCACTTCAGAGGCAAACAGCCTGTTAAATGAAATAATTTCAATCAATTATTAAATAAGTCTTCTCAAATATTAAATAAGCACAAACCACTGACGATCAAGCAGTGGTTTTACATTTATGCTAATTTGCCTTATGCTCTACAACAACAGCAGCAGCACAATCACATCAAACGTAAAACATAATAAAGAGAATATTTGCAGTAAACTGCAGAGCTCTGTATAATTAGAAATAGGAAGACTAATGGTTGTAATGGTTCCATTGAAGAGTGCAGATAAGTATTTAGCTTTCAGACATTTCAGCTTCCATCATACCCCAGTGGCTGCAAATGAGAGAAAAGGAACAATATTAAACCAATCCTGTCAGAAAAATAAAACACTCTTTGCATACTTTCTTGACTACTAATTTATGAATATAGAGAGGTTTGTACTAAGACAAAATCATTAGTATTACTTTTGTCACAATATTAAACACACCAAACTCAAAGAACAAAGACTTCATAAAATCCTTTGTCTTTTACCTGGTAAACTCCCTCTTCATAGCCTGGCGCAGGACGCTGCCATATCTGATTGGATAAGATTTTCAAAACAACCAATCCAAATGCTACAATGATGACTCCCAATGAATTTGCAGTTATTGCCTCTGGTGGTAATGTGGAATAAGGCAGAGTCCCATTGGTGTTTCCTTTTCTGAGGAAAGAACCAATAGTACAACACATTTGCCATGACAATACACTAAATCTATTGTGAGTTCTACAATTATGAGTGCATGTTTTTTTACCCACTTCTTTATACCTCATACCTTAAATCTTAAAACATTGATTTTAGCATAATGATCAGATTGATTAGAGCTTAATGATCAGATCTAGTCAAACAGCAATGAACACTCCATGAAGATCTCTCTAACATTAATAGCCATATGTGACCCTGGACCACAAAACCAGTCTTAAGTCGCTGGGGTATATTTGTAGCAATAGCCAAAAATGCATTGTATGGGTCAAAATTATTGATTTTTCTTTTATGCCAAAAATCATTAGGATATTAAGTAAAGATCATGTTCCATGAAGATATTTTGTACATTTCCTACTGTAAATATATTAAAACTTAATTTTTTATTAGTAATATGCATGGCTAAGAACTTAATTTGGACAACTTTAAAAGTGATTTTCTCAATAATTTGATTTTTTTTTTTTTTGCACCCTCAGATTCCAGATTTTCAAATAGTTGTATCTCGGCCAAATATTGTCCTATATCCTAACAAACCATACATCAACGGAAAGCTTATTTTTATATTTTGAAAAAATATTTTCACACTGGTTTTGTGGTCCAGGGTCACATATATAATTAAGTTAAATATAAGTTCTTCAAGTCTTCACTGCAAAAGCTAATGCATAGCACTCAGTTTATGTAGTGTGATCACTTACAGTGCAAAAAAGAGTTTTTCATTGATCCCTGAGATGCAGGACACAATGCTCAGTACCAAAATGATTCCTCCCATCCAAACATGAGTTGGCTTTATAAAAGCACGTGCTGACATTGGAGTGCAGGGTAAGAGGAATGAGGTAAAACCCATAACCCACTAGAAAAAGCATCAGAAAAAAAAAATTCTTACATCACTGATAATTTCAAACACTTTGGATACAGACAATGTAGTTTAGCATATTCATATGTAGATGGTTCATTGTTTAGCCACTATTAAACTTCTTATTTACAGAAACAACTGAAGATGTACCACTACACTGTACATGAACACTTTTCAACATGATAACTCACCTGTGCAGTAAAAAGTGCAGTGGTTTGCGTTGTGGTAGTCGAACACCGCACAAAGCCCGATGACAGAAAGAATGAAAGAAAGGAGCAGAAGTCCAGCATGTAACAGCTTCCACGGGAGCTTATTTTGACCCCACGTCAGAGGCATACGGTACACTATGGCCACTGGTTAATAGAGGAAAAAAAGACACTGATGTCAGAAAGTCTGTTCAACTGATAAAACTGACAAAAGTTGGAAGTCAACATAATGTAATATTTAGCCAAATAGTCTAATATTTCAATGTAACATGCCAAACTTAAATCTAACAGGAAAACAACCACAGACTTTTTACAACACATTAACTGTGCAATGTTGTGTTATCATATTATAGCTACAGTAGCATGAAACACAAGCCGAAACAATACCCAACCAAACATACCATTCCCATAAAGCACCACCATGCCAGTGACCATGAAGACCGGGTGCCAGTTGAAGTGCTTGGCTGAGCCGTCCCATGCAAATCCACCTCGATAGCTGTAATTCCAGTGAACTACTAATGCCACACAGATGATCCCCAATATCAGGCACAGCATATAGGTTAGATAAAATGCAACAATCCCTCTCATCCTGTGAGGGCTGCAGAGACAGACAATGCACATGAATATTCATTAAGCTATTTATCTTGAGAAATTAACTTTACCTGACACATGTATTAAATGTACACTGAATTATAGATGTGTTTACAAAGACATAAGCAACATTAATAGCCATTTTCTAATATTTTAACTTACCTTAAAAATATCTCAAAATCAAAGTCTAGTGATTTTCAGGTTTAATTTTAAACAAAGAGCAACCAAGGTGTATAAGGCAGTTTTTTAAATAAGAGTAGCACATCTGAATGTACAGTACCTTTATCTGATGTCTTACAAATTTCAAACAGCCTCGTGACAGCGTTTTTTGTTGATCTCAGTTCCTCTTTCCATGATTCCCCATTATGATTTTCGATTTCGTCTACACACAGACCAGATGGCAAACAAACAATAGCAGAAATGAGGAACAGCAATTATGTCACTCAAGACTACAAATACCGTACAAATAGAGAACTTTATAACAGAGAACTTCAAATTACTTCCATGAGGCAAGGAAACAATGTAACAAAAAATTGTTGTTCTAAAAATAAGACCTGTCCGATTAATGCATAGGCTTAGGGAGTGCTTTGTTATTTGTAAAATGTTGTAGGTTTACATTATTATTGTAGTTTGAATCTTAATGTGACCTAATGCAAGTATGAGGACACTCGAAAACAGACGAAGTACCCGCGCAAACTGTTTTCAATATTGCCTGTTAAAATAACAATATTGACTGTTAACATAAGATAAGCTGATTTTACTAGATGTCAGGCAAGAGCGAAAACGTACGAACTTTAACGACCAAGCTTACGATGTTTTTGGGAAACGTAGCCATGTTTGGCGACATGACAATTTCCTGTGTAACGGCGAGGCTGCATGGGAAGTGTAGGCCTAGTGAACAGAACCTAATTTACGAATGAAAGATTATGTGTAAATATTATTTGTTAGATTACATTTCGATTACTTTTCGGCAAAACACTCAGATAAATTACTACAGAAGTATAAATAAATAAATAAAACTAGCAATTTAAAAACAAAACACAAAAAAGTGATACTTTTACCTCATGAGATCTGTCTTTAGACGGAAATTAAACTTTGCTTCCAATACCATTACATAAGACAAATGTCCCAAAATTATTAAGTCTGTTTTAACACAAATTATGGATTTGGGACACTACATCATCACAATGCACAAAAGCCCACATATATTTGCATTACAATGAATCCGCATAATGCCGAGAATGTTCAAGTTTTAATGAGGATTTGAATAAGAGGAAGAAATTATGAAAGCATTTCAACCACTACCAACATCCTTGAACAAAACACACAAAACATGTATAACAAATATATTTTATTTTAGGATTGTGTATTTTTCTTCTGCACTGCTGTGGTTTGGAATCAGAGGATTCTACTCTAACAAATCTGTTTTGATCCACTCTATTCCCTAGAGCAGGGTTGTCCAAACTCGGTCCTGGAGAGCCGGTGTCCTGCAGAGTTTAGCTCCAACTTGCCTCAACACATCTGACTGGAAGTTTATATGCCTAGTAAGAGCTTGATTAGCTGGTTCAGGTGTGTTTAATTAGGGTTGGAGATAAACTCTGCAGGACACCGGCCTCCAGGACCGAGTCCTGCCCTAGAGCAGTCGTTCCCATCCCTGTTCCTGGAGGCACCCCAACACTGCACTTTTTGCATGTCTCCTTAATCAAACACACCTGATTCAGGTCATCAGCTCATTAGTAGAGACTCCAAGACCTGAAATTGGTGTGTCAGAGAAAGGAGACATGCAAAATAAGCAGTGTTGGGGTGCCTCGAGGACCAGGGTTGGGAACCACTGCCCAAGAGGTTGAAATCCTTATTTTCCAGATCAGGTGACCTCTGGTGGCGAGCAAGCTGAAATGCAGTTTTTACATATATATGAAACATCTTTCAAGTAACAGAGAAGTATGTGAGTTCTGTATTCAGAACCTTAAGATTATTTAAAACGTTGTCACAATCATTAAGGGAAAAACGAATATACACATGCACTGCTTTTATTAGTTCACAAAATAATCACATGTAAACATCTAATTCAAGATCATAACACAAATCACAATTTTGTATACAAAATGGGAAATAATGCAATCAAACATTAAACAAACATTTGTAGTAACACCACACATTTGTAGTAACACCACACATTTCATAATAATAAAAGTCTTAAATACGTTTTTATTTTTCAAATGTAACTAATGCTTGTAAACAGTGGCATAACATCTTATCTAAGGTAAGCCATGCACAAAAAAAATCAAAAGCATAACTTTGCTCTCTGAGGAGAATATGGTGGTGACAATATTTGCATGTTTCCAGTCACTCATCTTCATATTTAAAGTAACCATTACTAATTGCCTTTGCAATGATATTTTCTGCTGACAGCCTTTGGTCTAAATAGATTAATGCTTCAATAAGACTGTTGAAATCTGCCTTCAGTCCCTCCTTTTCCATCCAGATTTTTAACAGTTCGTAAATTCTGTCTTCTGAAAAAAGAGACTCTGCACTTTTGATTGAATTATCACTCAGTCCAATGAACCTGAAGAATCTGTTAAGATAGTGGACATCCATTTCTTCAAAGAAATCAAAGGTTTTCTTCAACGATTCTTCTCCTGAAAAGGTGAGACAGAGTGAAAACACTGCAGCATAAGTCATTATTTTTAGGAATGATAATTTAAGGAATAGTTCACCCAAAAATGTAAGGTCTGTCATAGGGGCCTAGCCAGAAATGTTTAACTGGGTGGGCCTACATAAAACAGGGTGGGCAAAGTGTAGCATATGTAAACTGCATGTCAAACTGCCAACAGAAAATACAGCACAAATTCAATACACAATACTTATAAATCATTGATTAACATTAATGTTAATTAAAAAAATTACTAATAAATTATTAAAATTAAAAGTTGTATCTGTTAGCATTTGTACCTGAGGTAACGTTAAAGGGATAGTTCACCCAAAAATGAAAATGTAATGTTTATCTGCTTACCCCCAGGGCATCCAAGATGTAGGTGACTTTGTTTCTTCAGTAGAACACATAGAATGATGTTTAAATTTAACCGTTGCAGTCTATCAGTCGTATAATGCATGGCAATGGTAACAAAATCTATGAGTAAAAAAAAACATGCACAGACAAATCCAAATTAAACCCTGCAGCTCGTGACGACACATTGATGTCCTAAGACACGAAACGATTGGTTTGTGCGAGGTCATATTTTACCTCTAATGCACCACTATGTCCAACTGTCTTTGGGCGCGCGCACGGCATCCGGTGCGTGAGGTGTGTACGCACACTGGCGTAGTTTACGTTAATGGGTGTGTTGATATCCAGCCGAAGAGAAATCAATCATAACTTCAGGGGAGCAGGCTCAGAAGTTGGGAATACATGGAAACTACGCCAGAGCACATACACACCTCATGCACCGGATGCCGAGCACGCGCCCAAAGACAGTTGAACATATTGGTGTATTAGAGGTAAAAAATGATATAAATACTGTTCGGTTTCTGGCACAAACCGATCGTTTCATGTCTTAGGACATCAATGTGTCGTCACGAGCCGCAGGGTTTAATTTGAATTTGTCTGTGCATGTTTTTTTTACTCTCATAGATTTTGTTACCATTGCCATGCATTATAAGACTGATAGACTGCAACGGTTAAAGTTAAAAATCATCATATGTGTTCTACTGAAGAAACAAAGTCACCTACATCTTGGATGCCCTGGGGGTAAGCAGATAAACATCAAATTAATTTTTTTGGGTGAACTATCCCTTTAACAAAGATGAATAAACACTGCAACAAATTTATTGCTCATTGTTAATGTTAGTTAATGCATTAACTAACATTAACTAGAAGTTTATTGTAAAACATCATCTCAATCTGAGAGAACGGGGCTTCGCGGTTGATCTGATAATCAAATCTCTCTCTGTCAGTTCTCTGTAGAAATGCGTGCAGTTTGTTGTGAATAGTATCTTGCACAACATTTATGTTTCTTTCCACAAAGGACACATCTGTTTAGACCAAAGAGCCAATTTTTAATTTTTGGTTAATGCATTTTTCCAAAAGAGCCAATATATATATAATATATATATAGCCTAATATTATATATAAAAAAGCATGTTTTCTTTTTTCAATAACGTTTTAATAATAGTAACTTTATTAGGACCATGGAAAGTAAAATACACAAATATTCAACTAACCGTCAAAAATTGTGCAGGGTTTTACTGTGATGTTGATTTACAAGGGGTTTACGGTGTTGAAAATATCAAGCATGTCCCGCTCTTTACTATCTCATTCATTCACGTTCCTTTATTAATAACGCTA